>NW_015175984.1:174098-181354 GCF_001447785.1 Gekko japonicus
GGGAAAGAGCCAGGGAGAGTGGGGGGGGGAGTTCCATAGCACTTGGAGAGATCCCCTTTCCAATTCTAATAAATTGGGGGGGAATCTAACAGCACAGCTTGCAATCTTTATCAGTGGAAGGGAGCAAGAGTCCAGGAGCACCTTAATGACTAACAACATTTGTGGCAGGGGAGGAGCTTTCATGAGTCACTGTTCACTTCTTCAGATACAGCTAGAATGTGAGTCCATCTGTCTTTATATCTTGGAGTGTGATTTCAGATGCCAAATGACAATAGCAGGCACTGGTAATGAGAGAAGGTCTCAATTCAGTCCAGGAGGATGCATTGTCTTGAGCTTCATTTAGCAGTCTCTCTTTCTAATCTCTCTTTTAAATTCCTTTGTAAGAGAACTGCTGCTCTTAGGTCAGCAACTGAATGTTTTGGAAGGTTAAAAAGTTCCCCCACTGGTTTTTGAATGTTGTGGTTTCTAATAGCAGTAGAAAGAGTCAGAGTCCAGGAGCACCTTAAAGACTAACAAAATTAGTGGATTTGTGGTAGGGTATGAGCTTTCATGAGTCACTGCTCACTTCTTCAGAGTTATTTCCATTTATTATTTGCATCCTCCTGGACTGAATCCTCCTGGACCAAATTGAGACCTAGGTTTCCTGTCTCATTATCAATGCTGATATCTCCATGCCTCTGCATATCACACCTAATCCAATCAAGCCTACTATTGCCATTTGGCATCTGAAATCATCTTTATAAAGTTTGTATCTCTGGTACCTCATGTTACATTTTATGGCACACATGGCTCGGCCCGACAAAGTGAAATTATTATCAGATTTGGGCCTCCTAACAAATGAGTTCAACACCTCTGCAATAGGCATCCTTCCTCCCGTTATGGGAGAAATAGCCACCTCCTGAGCTGGAGCTGAGCCGGTGTCATCCGACGAAACGTGTACGGCTCTTGCCTTCAGCACTCATGCTCCTTGCAATCCCTGTCTACTGATCGGCTTCAGTTAAGCGACTGCCTTGGCCGCTGATTGTGTGCTGCTTCTCCCTTCTCCAGGTCAACCACAGCTCATGTTGACGGCCGGTCCCAGCGTTGCGGTCCCCCCACAAGCACCTTTTGGCTACGGCTACACTGCACCTCCCTATGGGCAGCCTCAGCCCGGCTTTGGGTACACCATGTGAGGAGCAAGTCTGTCTGGAGTGAGCATCGTCGAACCTCCACTGTCCCCCCCTCCAACTCAACAGGGAAAAGCTTTGTGTCCTTGTAACCCTACTTCATGAAGGACTGTTGTTTTGTTCCCGCCCCCGTGCAAGCTCTTTGGATCCCCACTTAGTGTCATCCTTTTTTCACATTCCATGTCACTTAGAATCTCCCCCCCCCCCCTTCCAAATGGGAACAGTTTCCAGTGTTCCATGTGGGCTTTCTTTCCTTGTTTTTCTTTGTGTTTTGGGTTTGGTTTATTTGCAAGACTGCTTCTCGACATTAAACCCAGTCTCTTGTGACGATTCCAATTTGCACTCTGTAACGTTTAAACTCTATTATTGAATCTCTTTTAAGTTCAGTGTGTATGCGCAGCTTACAAATATGTACTGTCATATCTAAAATGCATTTAAAAGTCTTGTCGTATATTCCAAAGGGGAGGAGGGAAAGCTTAAGAGAAGAATTTGGATTTGGTGTTGAAACACTAACTGGCATATCCGACCCAGGTTGGATTGCTTAGCTCTTTAAAAAAAGGGGGGGGGGGGAAGAGAAATTCAAGTTGTGTCCAACAACCTTCCCTGAATTTTAAAAAAAACCTAGTAAAGTGTCCCTTTCGACCTTTGCAGTATCCAGTTTACTCATAGAGGAAACGCTAGTTGTTTCGCTCACTCCATAAGTACCGATCAGCCCTTCTGTTGTGCCGTGCCCTGTGCTTCCTTGTGGGGACCATTTCTTTTTTAAAATTTTCTATTTGAGGAGCAAGAGAGCACCAACGAATCCAATCTGTGTGTATTTGACTAATCCTGCCCCGAGGTTTGTGTATGTTGGATATTGTGGTGTTCAAGATCACTTTTTTTCCTGAGTGTACAGAAGACAGTGGAAATCAAACAAAGAGGGGGAGGGAGAGAGAAAAAAATACTCAATTGCTGTTCAGTTATGTTTGTGCAATTTAAAATGGCTCAAATTGGAAAAAAAAATAAATTACTGGACTGTGGAAATCTTCTATAGTAGTTTTTCAGTATGCATCTCTCTTCAAACTTGTTTGTTACAGACGCACTTGGCCTCAAAAATAGACAGGTTGAACCGTGTTTGTAAGGTCAAAGGGCAGGACCAGCAGCTTAGCAAAATACCAAATTTATGGCTATGGAGGCTATTGGCAGGCGACTTGCACTGAAAGAGACGGCGTGAGGAAACGTGTATTATGCTTGGGACTCTATACCGGCAGCGCTGGAGAAAGACGTGATAGCACTTTGCAGTTTGGCCGTGAGCTGAGCCAATGGCAGTGTCTTCTACCCAGGTGAAAGAGAAAAACAAAAAAACCTCTTTAGGGTTGTAGTTTTGAGTGTTCCAATTTAAATTTGACAAAAAAAAGAGATCATGTTATAGGTATGTTAAGTTGCCTTAATATATTTAGCTTCAAAATAAAGTTGACTTCAATGTTCAACACTGTTGGATACTGTCATGTTTGCTTTGTTCATTATGTTCAAGAGAGACACAGTCACAGAGCAAGGGAAGTCTAAACGTTTTTTCAGAACCCAGTTTCTACAGCACGTCTTGGGGCGGTGTGGATCCGATCCCTCTTTTCACAGCTGGACAGTCTGCAGGAGGGGATACCTCTAATCCATACTGCAAACCAAACAGGGTGAGCCTCCTTTACAAACTGTAGAGAGACTGGCCAACAACTGTGGATATATCCAGGCAGGTGGTGCAAAAATGGTGGGCCAGCAGTGGGGGTGAGGGTGGGTTCCCTGTGCTAAGGGAAAGGGGAAATCTGATTCCGCAGCTCAGTGGAATCACACTTCTTTGGGGATTAATGGGGGGAAACAGCACTGCTGTCCAATGCTCCCTCTAAGCTGTGGAGCCTTGTGAGTAGGGGTGTGCAAAAAAAAAATATTCGTCCGATTCCGCCGAATCCGAATTGGCCGAATTTTTTCAGGGAAAGTGATCTGTCTTGGGAGGTGCTTGTTTTCCATGAGAACAAGTGGCACACACCAGAACAAGTGGCATTGTGGCAGTGCAAGCATGCCACAGTGCCACACAGAAACCCTAAAAGACCAACAGGAATCAATTTCGGCCTGCAGTAAGACTCTTGCATGTCAGTTTCGTCAGTACCAGCTGGGAGTCTTTGGGCCAGCCGAATGTCAATTTCAGCGCCATTATATCCTATAGGCCATTGAAGTCAATGGCAAAAACATAGGGTATATTCTGGGGGCTGGAGGGGAGGGGGTTTGAGGGAGAGGCTCCAAACTCGCAAGGTAGCTGCAGGAGCCTCTCCCCAAGATACCCACAAAGATTCAAGAACATTGGACCAGGGGGTCCAATTCTACGGGGCCCCAAACAGGTTGCCCCCATCCCCTCCATTGTTCTCTGTGGTGGGAACAATGGAAACTTTTCCCCCACGGTTTTCCATTAGAAACTTTTTCCCCACGGTGCTGTTTCCCCACGGTGCTGTTAGTCGCCCTGGGAGGGAGGGGGTTTGAGGGAGAGGCTCCAAATGTTCAGAGTAGCTTCGGGAGTCTCTCCCCCCATAAATCCCTATGTCCCAAAGCAATTGGACCAGTGGGCCCAATTCTGTGGGCACCCAAACAGGCTACCCCCATTACCTCCAATGTTTCCAATGGGGAAACCCAGCCAGCAACACTTAAGGCAGGCAAGCACGCAGCACCCAGCAGTCAGACTCTCCCAGAGAATCTCAGAGAAAGTGAACTGTCTTGGGAGGTGCTTGTTTGCCATGAGAACAAGTGGCACACAGCAGAACAAGTGGCATTGTGGCAGTGCAAGCATGCCACAGTGCCACACAGAAACCCCAAAAGACCAACAGGAACAACATTTATACAGTTCCTGCCCTTTGTAAATTGATGCTGCAACCAGAAGTCCAGGGAGGTAGCAGGTCAGGCCAGGATAGAGTTGACTCTTCCCCCCCCCCCAGGAAGCAAAGCAACAACCCATTGGCCTTTTGGGGTTTCTGTGTGGCACTGTGGCAGAGCCACTAACAGCACTGTGGGGAAAAAAGTAATTCTTGTTCCCACTATAGAGAACAATGGAGGGGATGGGGGCAACCTGTTTGGGGGCCCATAGAATTGGACCCCCTGGTCCAATGCTCTTGACTCTTGGTGGGTATCTTGGGGAGAGGCTCCAGCAGCTACCCTGTGAGTTTGGTGCCTCTCCCTCAAACCCCCTCCCCTCCAGCCCCCAGAATATACCCTATGTTTTCACCATTGACTTCAATGGCCCATATGATATAATGGGGCTGAATTGCCACCGAATTTTGGCGACAATTTGGCGGCAAACCGGTTCAGATTAGAGAATCTGAATTGGCCCACAGCAGCCTGAAAGGGGGCCCGAATGGGCCATTTTCGGGGGTGCATTCGGTTCGGACGAACCAAATGCACATCCCTACTTGTGAGCAAGAATTCATCTTTGTGAGCTACTGGCATTAAAGTTGTGAGCGAGCGTTTTGGCTACTGCATAAATCAGTTTGTTCTGGAGCCATCCTTCCTGAGCTGAGACAAAAATGTGTGAGCCGGAGGCTAAGAAACTGTGAACTAGCTCACACTAACTCAGCTTAGTAGGAACACTGCTGCTGTTCTCCTGAGAGGTGCTCTGAGGGCACTGAGCAGCCGGCCAGACTTAGCAGGACACTTTGAAACTGAGCACTTTAAAGCAATTGGAAGAGCAGCTCTTCCTCAAGGGCCCTGCCTTGCTATCAGTATGACTCCCTCTCCAGCTCTGGTGCTCCCCGAAATGGAGGGGTGGTTGGGTCAGTGGGATGACAACCTTCTGCAGGCCCTGCTTGGGGGCGGGGGCGGGGGGGGGCACTGGTGAGAAGGGGACTAGATCAAGGTAAGTCTGCGACGCCAAAGTAATCTAGTGACCTGTGAAAGACAGACGTATTGTGGATGTGTCTTCAATGAGACAGAGCCCACTTAATCAGATGCACAAGGTAAATCCTCCCTGTGGATGCCTAGATGTACACGAATGGCACAAAATGTTTGCAGGCTTATAAGAGGAGCACAGGACAGTTCAAAAGAGCTGTAATGGGTGATAACTAACTACAGTAACCACAACCAACCCTGCTTACCGTCCAAGATCTGATGAGATTGGGCTAGCCTGGACTATCCAGGTCAGGGCATGCATATAATTGACTGGGAAGTCATCTACTGAAACGGGCTCTAACTTGTGAACACTTAAGCTGTAATCTATTTCTTTTTTTTTTTTGCTACAATGGTCTTAGCAGGTCTATCCAACTAAAATAAAAACAGACTGCTGCGGGTGGAGAACATAAGAGAAGCCGTCTTGGATCGGGCCAGTGGCCCATCCACTCCAGCACTCTGTGTCACACAGTTGCCAGAACTCAGGTGTCAGAACTCCAGAAGCCCTCCCACTGTTGCCCCCCCCAAGCACCAAGAATCTAGAGCGTCACTGCCCCAGAATGGCCACCAGAAGGCAGTGCAGGCTCAGTTTCCATCCTGTTGTCTTAACTAAGGCAGGGCTCCATCAGTGGTTGCTCAACTAGGATCACAACATGCCATTTTTCTTACATGCTGTTGCATCAGTTGCTTCCTTGCATAAATGTTTCAGGTAGAAGCAGTTGCTAATGTAACTGCCCTTGTGTTTTTCCCCCTCTTCAAGTTGGCCTGCCTCTTATTCCCTCGTGAACGCCTGCTGAACCACTTGTCAGAGTTTCAGTAAGCATTCCTCTGTTCCTCTTGATGCGGAACAGATTGCAACCAGCCAGCACAGTATAAATGCTACTGGGAAATCCTCTGTACGACTCGGCAGTCCTTGATCTATAAAGTGGTTGGGCTTATTTTTGATTGGGGGACAGAAGCCCTCATTACAGAACTGGGAAGGAAGAGTCCCTCTGCTCCTTGTGCTAGCAGACTTAAGTCTTGCCCGGTAGAGTGGGTTCAGCATCGATGGAATGGCGTTTCTTTGCAAAGGATTAAGATCCGGTGTGGGAAAATGGTGACAGCTGTGCCCAAGATCTCTTCTGAAAAGAGTTAAATCGTGGCAGATAGGCTCATTAGCCGTGATAGCTGAAGGGAATCTCTAGCCCAGGGGTGTCCAAACTTGCTCCGTGTAAGAGCCACATAGAATAAACGTCAGATGTTTGAGAGCTGCAAGACATGGAACAGATATTACACGTTTTTATTGGGAAATGGGCAGATTTGCTTTTATTGGCTTATAAATGAGACTGTCAAAAATAAAAACAAAAGGGGTAAAAGCAAATATTGATATTTATTTGCTAATGATATTTAGCTTCCCCAGCTGCCCTGTGTTGGATCCCCAAGCATCGAGAATAAATCCACGTTTTAAAGAAAAGCAAAATTTATTTCAAAGCATTGGAAAGACACTCAAACACGTTCTTTGTTAGAACTGACTACAAACGGTTAGAGCAAGCATAATAAAGGGATTTGAAACAGATACAGAACCAATGGGTCACTTTCCCGCTGGCGGGTGAAGGGAAACGGTTTCGCGCTCATTCCCTGAGAACCAGGCTATCCCCAGACATAACACAGGTGCAGTTCCCAGGCTCTAAAAGCAACAAGCTGGCAGTGAAGCGAACTCCCCCAATACATCCTCCAGTTGTTTGGCTTAGGCATTACAGCAGAGTAAAATAATAGCGCACAGGCAGGGGGGTGGGGTAGCAACTGTACAGAGGTACCAGCAACACAGAACACCATGGCAGCTTGCTGACATACTGCCCCCTCAAAAATACACATTAACCACCGTCTCCCGGGCTGGGCGGGAGAACTCCCGGATTGGGCGGGAGACCTCCCAGTTTGGCCGGGAACTTCCTGTGGAACTCACGAAGCAGATAAGGGGCCCGAATATCCCCTTCTTCCACCCATTCGCGGTGCTGGGGTCCGAAGTCAACCCATTCGATGAGATACCAGAGCTTACCACGCTTAAGTTTGGAATCAAGCACATTAGCGATTTCAAAATGTTCATCCCCTTCAAGTACAATAGGAGGAGGGGGAGTGACCGAAGGGCGCCATGGAGAGGAGCCAGGGTTCTTTTTCAACAGGCTCATGTGGAAAACAGAATGTAAGGCACGTAGA
>NW_015175984.1:181644-181776 GCF_001447785.1 Gekko japonicus
ACCGCCTTGTAAGGAGACATCCCAGTAGAGCTATGTAACGTGTTGTTGTAACAATATTCAGCAAGGGGTAACAAATCACACCAATCAGTTTGTTGGTAGTTAGTAAAACAACGGAGATATTGCTCAAGTGTT
>NW_015175984.1:183647-183825 GCF_001447785.1 Gekko japonicus
ATTCAGGAGGAAGAGAGGCCAACTCTTCCGGCTTGAGCGCGGCGCAGGGGCAGTATGTCAGCAAGCTGCCATGGTGTTCTGTGTTGCTGGTACCTCTGTACAGTTGCTACCCCACCCCCCTGCCTGTGCGCTATTATTTTACTCTGCTGTAATGCCTAAGCCAAACAACTGGAGGATG
>NW_015175984.1:183907-184107 GCF_001447785.1 Gekko japonicus
GCCTGGTTCTCATCAGGTCCCGCACCGATTGTTCCAATTCGTTCAAACGCTCTCCAGGCTCTTCTACCGGAACGTGCTCGTGTTGCCGATATGTCGGAGGCGGTTCATAGTCTCCCTCACTCGGAGGGGCCGAAGCACCCTCCTGGTTTCCCGCCCGAGCCCCTTCCCCCAGGGGTTCAAACATCCAGTCTTCGACTTCC
>NW_015175984.1:184205-288153 GCF_001447785.1 Gekko japonicus
GGAGTAAACTTCTCTGGTTCCTTTGGCATTATATAAAGTCCAATCATCCTGCGCCGGTACCGTCCGCGGGCCCCATCGGGAAGGAGTTGGAGGCGGCCAAGACAGGTACGCAGGTAACCGGGGAATCGCTCCCCCCACCGCACTCGACGTAGGTACGGTGGTCGTGGTGATCAACGATGTGGAGGTTGCAGGGACCGATCCCGGGTCCCCCTCCGTTGTAGGTAGGATTCCCTCTGCCCCGCTCATGATCACGTCAGACTCGGGACGATAGGAAGATTGAGAGTTCTAACAATATGTTGGATCCCCAAGCATCGAGAATAAATCCACGTTTTAAAGAAAAGCAAAATTTATTTCAAAGCATTGGAAAGACACTCAAACACGTTCTTTGTTAGAACTGACTACAAACGGTTAGAGCAAGCATAATAAAGGGATTTGAAACAGATACAGAACCAATGGGTCACTTTCCCGCTGGCGGGTGAAGGGAAACGGTTTCGCGCTCATTCCCTGAGAACCAGGCTATCCCCAGACATAACACAGGTGCAGTTCCCAGGCTCTAAAAGCAACAAGCTGGCAGTGAAGCGAACTCCCCCAATACATCCTCCAGTTGTTTGGCTTAGGCATTACAGCAGAGTAAAATAATAGCGCACAGGCAGGGGGGTGGGGTAGCAACTGTACAGAGGTACCAGCAACACAGAACACCATGGCAGCTTGCTGACACCCTGCCGGGAGCCACACAATATGTGTGAAAGAGCTGCATGCGGCTCCCGAGCCCACAGTTCAGGGCCCCCTGCTCTAGAGTGATTAGGTGATGGCCAGGGCTATTTTGGGGCAGGAACGCACAGGAACGGAGTTCCGGCTGGCTCCTGAGTTGGCCACGCCCAGCAGGAACTCATTAGCATAATAGGCCACACCCAATAGCAGAAACTCTACATTGGCTACATTAGGGGTGTGTGGCCTAACTTGCAAAGGAGTTCCTGCTACAAAAAAAGGCCCTGGGTTTTGACAACAAACAAGGTAAACAGAATAAGAAGGGAAAGGTGGGTGTGGCTGGATGACCGCACTTCTGGCAACGTGGCGGTGTGGCCTAATGTGCTAATGAGCAGTGCTGTCAGGGTGTGGCTTAACAGGCTAATAAGTTTTGCTGTTGGGTGTGGCCTATTATGCTAATGAGTTCCTGCTGGGCTTTTTCTACAAAAAGACCCCTGGGTGATACTGAGGTCATGCAAGGTCACAGCTTGCATGCCTTACAAGGTACTGAGTGGGTGGCAGCAGCTGGAAAACTATGCCGAGGCTGCTGGCTGATCCGGCGAGGCTGTTTCTAGGCACTACAGCCAAAGGTGTGACCTATCCTTAGTCAAGAGGTGCCCTGCTGGATCCACCCAGTGGTCCATCTCGTTCAGCATCCTGTTCCCTCGGGCCAGCAAAACATGGCACAGAGGCCGAGGCCATCCCCTGATGTTGCTTTCCAGAACTGGTATTCAGAGACTGACTCTGGGTGTGGAGGTTAGTCGTCATGGCTAACGGACATCGATGGGCCTATCCTCCATGCATCTGGTTTTTAAACAAGGGATCTGATACCTTAGCCAGTGGCCATCCACACAGAGTGGATCCTACAATTTAGCTGAGCGAAGTATTTCCTTTTACCCATCGTCCATCAACCACACTGGGTGCCCCAAACATCATAAAAGCTTTCTCTATGCCAGGTGTGAAATTTTAAATAGTTCTCACTTTAGAGAAAAGTGGATACGATAAAATCCCATATTCTTCAGACTCCTTATAGAAGTGATCTAGCCCCTTAACCGACTTGTTTTGCCCTCTTCTCTACCTTTCCCAGCTCTGCAACGTTCTTTTTGAGAGAATGGTTACAGAAAATGCATGTAGGGCTCCAACTAAGGTCTCACCGTAAGGTCCGCACCAGGGTATTATGGTATTCGCCATTTTATTTTCAGTCCCTAATAATCCCCAGCACAGAGGTGGTGTTTTCCACTGCTGCAGCATATTGAGAAGACATTCTCATTGAGCTATCTATCATCCCCAAATCTCTCTCCCTCTCCACCAGTTCAGACGCCATCAGCATGCGTTTAAAGTTACAAGTGTTTGTTTCGGTGCACTTACCTACATTGAACTTCCGTTTGCCCCATTGTTATCCATGTACCCAATTCAGAAAGGGTCCTCCTCGAGCTCTTCACAATCCAATACCTTGGTTTTCACTGCGCCAAATGATCTGGGGTCATTGGCAAATGTGGCCACCATGTTTTTCACTCCTTTTATACTGCGTCTTTCTCCCCAGTGGCGACCTACCCTGTTCTCCTCCCCTCCATTTTGTTCTTACAACAACCCTATGAGGTAGGTTAGGCTGCAAGCGTGTGACTGGCCCAAGGTCACCCAGCAAGCGTCCATGGGGGGGAGTGGGGATTTGAACCTGGGCTTCCCAGGTTCTAGTCCAGCACTAACCACTATGCCACACTGGGTCTTGTATGTCACATCCAATTCCAAATCATTTATATAAAAAATGGGCCCAATACCGTTGTGGGAAAGCACTGCTTTACCTCTATTGCCAGGACAGTCCCTCCCATTCTATATCTGTGTCTTTGATTTTTTGTACCTAAGTGTAGGACTATCTCTATTGAAATTCATTTTATTTGTCTCAGCCCACTGTTCCAGCCTATCTAGATCGTTTTGAATCCTGACTCTGTCTTCTTCAGAATTAGCAATCCCACCTAACTTCGTGTCATCTGCTAATTTGATAAGCATCCCCTCTATGTTTTCTTCCAGGTCATTTATAAAAACATTGAACGCCGGGCCTAGGACCGAGCCCTGTGGCACTCCACTAGAGACTTCCCTCCACGTAGACGCAGAGCCATTTACGAGCCCTTGTTGGGTACAATTTTTCAACCAACCATGAAATCCATCCAACGGTTGCATGCTCACTGAGCCAGCTTGGCCTACAGTTTGTGGACACCAGGGGGTCTGAAGAAAGCACAGCCTGTTCCCTGAACTATGATTGAACAAAGCCTTGGCGAAAGGCAGGGATAACTGCTCTTGCACACAGCTGCTCTATTCCGCCGATAGAGAACACGCGTGTATGTTTTGCAGACACTGTGCTTCACGTCGTTTTAACCTGGAAAAATGTGTGGACTGACGAGCTTAGAAACAGTTTTCCCACATTCCTCCCTGTTGCTGCAGTTCATTCCAAAGTTGGAGAAGTTGTTCCTGGACTTTCAGGATCCCGGCAGAGTAACAGCAGCCAAGATTGGCAGGCTGGGGTGAGGTGGAACAAGAGGATGAAACTGCCCCCTGAATCTGAGACTTCTACTCCTCATCCTTACTCACTCCGGGCTGCTCTTCCTCTGCACAGTTCCTGAAAGGATCTTTCTGGGGCTTGGAAAGAGCTACAGCTACTGATAGGAATGTAGGAAAACTACACCTTTTGCACCTGGGAGTGGTAGGGTACTGCCCATTACCCAACACACCCAGCAGTTTCCCAGGCTGTGGGACCCCCATCCCTGGAGCTAACTCAGACAGCTACTGGTGTGTCAGAAACGGGTCACATGCTAGTGTCTTAAACACTCTGTTGGAAGAATAGCTGCCAAAGAGCCATGAACGCTTGAGTGACCCAGAAACTATTTTATGACCAATGAACTTTAGGCTGGCTATGATGGACCCTGTGCCTCTTTTAGCGCCTATCTGGGTGTCAGTTGAAGGCAACGAGTTGCACGATCAAATCACTTTCCCTCTCACACCAAGCGCCCAAGTGTGTCTAGTTCCAGTCTTTGAATAAGCTCACCCTGGGTCTCTGTGAGCTTTCTCCACATGGAAGCCTGTTCGAAAGTGGATCCTCCTGTTCCTCAATATCCCCACAGAGCCAGATTTAAATTTTTGCAGCCATGCAAGTATCCACAAAATGTTGAAGGATTCAGAATAATCATCTCGAAGAGCAATTTGGGTCGTCTTGTTTGAGCAAGTCCTCAGAGAAGGGGCAGCGGCGGCAGCAGCAAGCAGGCATCCCTTCCCCCTCCCTCTTGCCCAGCTCGAACTCCAAGGGAGAAGCCCCGTCCTCCATCTGCCCTACACAAGGGCTGTCAAGGGGAGGGAAAGCAGCCGGTGCCAAATGTCAGCTATGCTGCCATATTGTTTATGGGCCCGGGTTCGCTTTCATGACCTGTGTGCCAGTTGCTTCCGCATTCCTTTCTTTTCCCTTCTCCCCCCTCCTTATCACTGACCTTATAGCCTGCCTGTGTAGTGTCTTCCCATCAATTAACCGTGTAACTAGTTTCGTTTCCCAGCCTTGGCTCTAACAGCTCTGGTCCTCCTTCCCGCCTGCGGGAGTCAGGCCGATTGGCCCATAGGTGGTGGTGGGGGGGTACATTTGAATACCCTATATCTCTGTCTATGTGGTAGTTATTCCTGACAGTGACTTGTGTCTATGTTACCATAGTGCTAGCAATAAAGTATAACCTTCAAAGAAGCGTGTGCTCTGTTGTTTGACTGTGGGTCCTGACATTCTGTCAAACGTCCGTCCAGCCTGGCCCCCTCCTCCATCTTGTGTCTGTGGAACTGAATGGAAACCGCTGGGAAAACGCCTACATTGCAAAGCAGTTTATCGACCGATTCATGACACAAGGAGCAGAGTATGGGTAGATGCATGAACTTTATGTATCATATTAAAAAAAGAGCAGAGGAAAATGAACTGGATTATGTTCTCTAATGCTATTTCAGTATTTGTTTCCTTTTCTCTTTAAAAAAGTTTTAAGTGACCAGAAACCTTATCCACTATATCAGCCGATCCTGGCCCAATACCCAGGACAGTCCGGCAGCCTGGGGCGATCTGCGTGCGTCCTGCATCCTGGATTAAGCTGACTGTCAGCCCCAGTAATTTGGCCTCGGTCAGGAGCTGCAGAAGAGTTTCCTCGTCTGGAGCCTTCAGGACCACCTTCGGCTGGCCGCAATACTCCCACTGTTTCAGGAGTTCGGGGTTCCGGCGCTGAACTTGCTTGTAGGATGAAACGGCAGCATGGGAGCATTGGGCTGCCACTTTGCCCTTGCCCATCTTCAAGTCGTTACGGACCACGATCACCATCTTGAATTCCCCACCTTCGCCCATGATGCTGGCCTCGTTACCCAGTTCGTTGGCAGGCAGGGTCATTCTGGCTTTGGATGGGCGGAAGAGCCGTCCTCGAAGGCCCCAGCCCAGGCAGACCCCACAGGCGACTCCGGCAATGAGGCTGAAGAGGCCAGGCTTAGAAAGGTAATCCATAGTGTTGCCACAGACTAAGGAGAAAATAAATGTTCAGAGGGTTATTGGAATGCTCACAGTTGTAAAGAATGACAATTTCAGACTCAGAGTGAAGCCTACGTGCTGCATGGGACAGAGACGGAGAGATGGATTTGGAAGGTGAAGACTTGTGTTTAAATTCTTATTGTGACAGGAAGTTTAACATGGAAGCTTTACATCTAGCCACCTTGCAGGCATGCAGTGAGGCCCATGGGAACCCCTTAATGCATACTCCTCTACATTTCTTAGAAGAAAGGGTGGAATGCAGGCATGATTAATAGGCCCAGCTTGTGAACATGCCCCACACTTACTATTTTGCATCGTAAGCTGTTTTCAGACTACTTTAGACCTTTTAGGTGTTTTTATCAGTTGTTTTCGTCATATTGTTTATATTGTAAGCCACCTTGAGTTCTGCAAAGGAGAAAGGTAGCTAATGTTTTAAATAATAACAACACTATTTTCTTGTACTAAAACAGGAGAATAAAAATATTTTAGCAAAGACAGAAAGCTGCCAGAACTGGTGATTTTCGAGTGGTCATCTCTACAGTCACACCACCTGCCCATCCTTCCCCACTGCTGTCGCTTCAGTACTTTTCTCTGGTTATTGACATGACAGTGGTCAGAAGGAACTGGCGGGATGTCTGTGCCCCTCCTCTTTGGGCATGCGCAGTGGGGTTCCCGCACATGACTGGAGAGGCGCGAAAATCCCTTTGTGAGCTTTGCATACCACCGATACAGATCAGCACAGGCGCATAATCCCATGGGTGTGACTGCACAGATGACCACTCGAAGATCACCAGTTACAGGTAAGCAACCTGTTTTTCCATACCATAATCCACCTTTGCAACATCGAAATGTACTTTTAAAGATCCATTCCACTGATGTGTTGGGGGTTGTCTCAGGAATATTTAGACAAATTCCACTTTGCTTTGGGTCCCCCATTCCAGTTTTCTTACTTTAAGATGCATAAAATGTCTGGAGGGGGAGCATAACAAACTGATATTCCCCAACTGCTTTAATTTAGAAAAGAATCCTACTATTTGATATTTTTATCTCATTGTGCCTCCAGTGAGCTCAACGGGGTGCATTCTTCTCTGCTCTTTCATTTTAATCCTGCGAGCTAAATTATGTTGAAAACTACAAGCCCAACATCATCTGACTGCACTTCTTGGCAAAGAGGGCATTTGAATCCAGCTCTCCCTAGTCCTCATGCAATATTCTAACCATGCCAGAACGTGAACAAATCACATTCTCTGGAAGAATTTATTATATATTTCATTTTATAAAAATCCTGCACTCTCCCAGAGGAGGGCCCGTTTGGTGTCGTGGTTAAGTGCGCGGACTCTCGGAGAACCGGGTTTGATTCTCCACTCCTCCACATGCAGCTGCTGGATGACCTTGGGCAAGCCATAGCTCTGTCAGAGCTGTTCTCTTAAGGACAGTTCTCTCAGAGCTCTCTCAACCCCACCTACCTAGGAAATCGAATGAAATAATAAATACCTCACAGGTTGTCTCTTGCGGGGAGGGGAAGGGAAAGGAGTTTGTGAGCCGCTCTGAGACTCCGAGTGAAGGGCGGGGTATAAATCCAATCTCTTCTTCTTCATCCCCAAGGAGCTCAAAGTGGCGCACAAGTTTCCTTTCTTCCGCATTTTCCCCTCACAGCAACCCCGTGAAGAAGGCTGGGCCAAGGAAGAGAGGGACTGAGTGCCAGATTGTGGCCTTGAACCCAGGTCTCCCTAAGGCAGCACTCTAGCCACAACACACCACTATTAGCAAAGGCAAATTGTTTTAACAGGAATAGTTAATGAATTCCAACCCTCCTCTAAGGAGTGATGGGCGGCATGTGAGGTTCTCCCCCTTTTAACCTCACAACAACCCTGTGAGGTGGGCAAGACGCCGCGCCGTCGGGGACTTTCGTGGCTGGGGGCGGAACTCACCCCGGGTTTCGTGGAAGCCCTTCCGCTCCTCCCCGCTTACGTCTTCCCTCCCCCACCACCCATGTGACAAATCAGCAGAGCTCTGCACCTCCAACCTCCTCCTCATGCCTCCTCGAGGCCACCGGGATTCCGATCGCCCCCTTCGCGCCGCCTCAGACCGGCAGCCACGACAAGTTCCGGTTAACACGTCACAAGTGGGCGCGGCCCGTGGCCCCCCTCCCCTCCCTTTTTGCGTGACACAGCGACCAATCGATGACGCGGGTCAGACGCTCGCCCGTGCCCGTGACACCACCGGTGGGCTGGCCAATCCGGAGGGCCCCTGTTTGCGAAGGGCGCTGAACCCCCCCCCCCGTGTGGTGGTGGTGATGATAAGGGCGGCCCCGGAAATGACGCCAACGAGTGCGCTCGAGGACAGGCGACCGGATCCTTGAAGGGGCTGACGTGTGGTGAGACAGAGAGCGAGACAGAGAGAAGCCGCTTCCGGCAAGGGGCGGGGCGGGGCTCGGGGCCCGCCTCCCACTTCCGGGTTGGCCCGCGCCCAGGAGCCGAGAGCCGCAGGAGGGGAAGGAGGCAGCGGCGGAGCCCGAGAAGCCGGACGGAGACGCCGCGCAGAAGAGCCGCGGGCGCCCCGGTGGGGGGAGGAGAGAGAGAGAGAGGAAGGCAAGAAGGAGCCGCGTGAGTGGGGAGGGGCGGCCGAGCTGAGGGAACGCGGTTGCCAGAGGAGACGTGACGGGGTCGAGGGAGGCTGCCCGTCTCCCCATCCCGCTCGGGCCGCTCCCTCGGAGTCCCCTCTCAGGAATGGGGGGGGGGCGGCAGGCGCCCCTTTTGGAGCTCTCGGCGAGTGTCGGCTGGGCGGCCAACGCGGGCTTGTGTTCGAATCCCGACCTCCCCCGCGCCCTGCATCTCACTCGCCCTTCCCCTCGTCAGCTAAAGGGGGACGGGGACCTGTGCTGTTCCCAGGGGCGGATTAACCATTAAACAGGCTAAGCACGTGCTTAGGGTTAGGGTTAGGGTTGGGGAAAGGGTGAAAAGGAAAAGGAAAAAAACGAATGAAGATTTGTAAAAAGCATGGCTATTGTGTTATCCTATGAATAAATTTTTGTGTTGCTGCAACCTGCATTGTGTATCTGATCAGACAGGTCAACCACTAAAATGGACTGGGGGTCAGTGTGGAAAGGAGGGGGGCACCAAGATTGGTCAGTGCTGAGGGCACCCGTGAGCCTTCATCCGGCCCTGGCTGTTCCCACAGTGCTTTCCTTGCTCAGGGCGCTTCACGCGTTCAGGACTCCTGCCCGGTCGTGGCCCCGGTCTGTGCAGTGCCTGCTGGAGCATTGAAGAGGAGATAGGCGAGGCCCCTGCCCCGAAGAGCTTGCAGTCTTTGCAGGTGGTGGGTCGGGGAAGGAGAAGGCTGCAGGCCAGCGAGTGCATTTGTGCCTCTCTAGAGAGGGAAGACTCGGGAGATTTGGCAAGAGTTTTCACAGCTAGATGCGGGTGGGGTGACCTGGTTCAGCTGTGCCTTGCGAGATTTGCGCAGGTGTAGGCCGTGGGTGTCGCTAAAAACTGCCTGCCAGATGGCTGTGAGGTTCAGAAGGCCTGTAGTCTCTGGCATCTGTGCCCCTGTGGTGGGTGAACAGGAGCTTGATGTAACTGTGGAAAGAGCCCAGTCTAGTCTGTTTTATGGTCGCTTTCATCCTGGGTGCCGTGATACACCCTGTGTCTTTTAATAAGCAAACAGCAACTGCTTATTGTATCATAGTAGTAGACAACATGCACCTGCTGGAGCTTCCTATGTGTATTTGTGATAACAATACAGGTGTCCGGCCAACGGAGAGAGGGTCATTTCTGTGCAGTTTAAAAATCCCTGAGTATGGCTGTGCAGATGCTGATTTCTTTCTCTCTGTTCTGTTTTGTCCTTAACTGAGCAGAAGGGTTGCCCTGTCCCTGAGTTAGCCGCACAGCAGCATGCTCCCATAGCTCAAGAATATGGGAATGCTAACTTCCCGCTGGGATCAGTCTAGCTGGTTGAAGGGGGAAATGAGGTTTGTCAAAAAGATATTTTGTTGCAAGACAGCAGTGCAGCTTCCCCAAAGTGGTGGGCTGTAGCATTCTGTGGTGCTGAGGTGTCCTTTCTAAATAGCCTCTGATGTCTGGCAGCCATTGTCCCAGCTGTCCTCCCGTAGAAAGGTCGAGTTTGAGGTAACGTGCATCTTTTCCCTTCAGCCAGAAGGTCCTTCACACCTGAGTGAGATTCTCTCTTGTCCCTTGTACTTGCTCCCTCTAGTGTGCAAATTTAGAATAATTTCCCACCAAGACTAATTCCAAACCTGCTTTCGAAGAAATATGCCCTATACAGGTGATTTTCTGAATCAAAACACGTTTAGAAGGTACCATTTCACAGATTGTGCTTGCTCAGGTTCTGCGGAGCCAGGTGCCTGATACTTAGATGCTTTCCCTGGAAAACACGGAGAGAGCTGGCCCATAGAATCGCTAAGAGTCAGACACGACTGAATGGCCAGCAACAACTGCTCTGTTCCATTACAGTCTATAGCAGGAGTGGCTAACTTGTTCAGAGTGAGAGCAACATAGAATAAACATCAGATGTTTGAGAGCCGTAAGACATGAATAAATATTACACACACATTTTTATTGAAAAAATGCAAATTTGCATTTTATTAACATTAAATGAGACTGCCAAAATAAAAACAAAAAAGGTAGAAACAGACATTGCTGATGATATTTATTTTTTTTCTAATTATATTTATTTAAGAGACAGAGGTGGAAAGAAAGAAGGAAGGAAGAAATTGATAGGGGAGGGAGGGGGAAGGAAGGAAGAGAGAAAGGGAGGGAGGAAGAGAGAAAAAGAAAGAAAAGAGGAAGGAAAGCAAATAGATGGGGGAGGGAGGAAGGGGGAAAGAGAGAGAGAAACAAAGAAAGCAAATAAGAACATAAGAGGAGCCAATGCTGGATCAGGCCAATGGCCCATCAAGTCCAACACTCTGTGTCACACAGTCGCCAGAAATACCAGGTGCCATCAGGAGGTCCACCAGTGGGGCCAGGACACTAGAAGCCCTCCCACTGTTGCCCCCCACCCCAAAGCACCAAGAATACAGAGCATCACTTGTCCCAGACGGAGAGTTCCTATCTATGCCTTGTGGCTAATAGCCACAAATAGATGGGGAGAGATAGGGAAGAAGGAAGAAAGAAGTGGAAAGAAAGCAACTTTAACTTTAAATGTGTTTTTTCAAGCCCCCTCCCCCACACCAGCTGGCTTGGGTAGGGGAAGGGATTTAAAGAGCAGAGGTCATTTCGCGGGGGATTGCAGTCCCCCGGGTGAAGTACGGGGGGCGGGGCACATGACGAAGCCCCGCCCCCTGCTTCCGGCCGCCCCACTCCCGTCCCTCATTCAGCCAGGAGGAGGCAGGAGAAGAGGGAGGGTAAGTTGCTTCCTCCCTGCCTCTCCCCACCCCTGCCTGCCTGGGGCTAGGGAGGGCCTTCACGGGGCTTCCTTACACTCCCGCCGGCCATGCAGGTCCACTGCCGGGCCCCTCATGGGGCTCGGCAGTGGAGCTGCAAGGGCGGCGGCCGGGACCGTTGGGGGCGGGGCGTGTGGCCTTATGACACACTTCTGGTGATGCCAGGGGGTGTGGCCTTATGACACACTTCCGGTGATGTCAGGGGGTGTGGCATATGCTAATGAGTTATGCTAATGAGTTACCCTAGCTCTTTTTCTACGAAACGACCCCAGAGACATACCTTTTCCAAGCTGGCCGGCGGTGCATGTGCGTGTGCTTTGAGAATGCATTTAAAGTTAAAGTTGCTTGCTTTCTCTGCTCCACCAGGGACTACCCAGGGAGGGAAACACTGGCTGGGGAAGGGAAGACCAGTCAAGGAGGCATGCCTCCCCTTCACTTCCCCAGCTGCCCCACCAGGATCCACACAATATGTGTGAAAGAGCCACATGCGGCTCCCAAGCCGCTGTTTGGCCACCCCCGGTCTATAGAGAGATGTGTAGATTTAAAAAGATTTTTCCTACGGTGGCACGCTTGCAAAAGCTGTGAGCAAGTACGGCACAGTGTTTAGAGTGTCAGATTAGGACCTGGAGGCCCCATGGAGAGGGGCTGAGACTCAGTGGAAGAGCCTCTGCTTGACATGCAGAAGGTCCCATGTTCAATCCCCGGCATCGTGTAATTTGCCCCAATCAGCCACTTGGCCTGGAAGACCTAGGTTTGATCCTCCGTCAGCTGCGAAGGTTGCTGAGTGATCTTAAGTTCCAGTTGTTCTGACAGGAATAGTTCTGAACGGGAGCATGCTGCCCAGAGGACCTTTGAAGAAGGCTGGAATAAAATTACAATATATATTGCCACTGGCATGCAAGACAGGTGCAATGACGCCTTATGTGTCACGCAGACCAGTGTTCGTATTATTTATTTGGTTTTTCCATCTCCCCCTTTCTCTCTGTGGTCAGAGTTCTTTCAGCCTTCCCCTTTATCTTTGCAAAAATCCTGTCAGGTAGTTTAGGCTGCAAAATGGTGGCTGATCCCCCCCTCCCTCCTGCCAATCACTCAACAAGCTTCGTGGCAGTTTGAACTTTGGTCTCCTCCGTCCAGGCATGGCACTCTAACTTCTACAGCACAGCAGGACGTATCTCAGGAATCCTACAACAATCCAGAAGAGTAGATCAGGATCATTCTTCTCACATTATGGATGAGTTTGTGGCTGGTGTTGATTTGACTAATACTGTTGACCGCTACACTGTACTGTCTTTTAGTGCTTGGATTTCACTGGGTGCCAAATTTCTTCTGGAGCACATGGATCTGGCTGCAGGCAGGATCTTTGCATTGCAATAGTGCTGTGGGACTTTCTGAATAGTGGTATAATAATTTGAGAAAGTAGGTATAAGCTCCAGTAGCATCTCTAGATACCTTTAAGAAATGTGAGATGGTATGTCTGTTTTGCGGAGCTCTTCTCAAAAGCCAGTTGCTTGATCTGCTAGTTTGATCTGATTAGTTTGATAATGACATCCTGTAAAAACGAATAGTTTTAAAAATAATTGCTCTGAGGTGGTACAAAGACTCTCTCTTATCAGTACAAAAGAGCAGCAGGGTTCTTCCCGTGTATATTTTCATCTGGAACAAACTTCTCTTTGCTCCTTCAAGAGGACTTTTCTCTCTTGTCCTTGCAAGCCACATGGTTCTTTTCTGTTTCTCTCCTTGCTGTTTTCCTTCTGCAGCACTTTGAGTCAGCGTAGTTTAGTTATGCAGAGTGTAAGCTGTGAGCTGGTTCAAATCTCAGTTTACCTGTGAACGCAGATTCAGGTCTCTGATCTGTGTCGGTTCCCCCCACCCCACCAGCATTATGGAAACAGTGCTTGTCTGCCTTGGAAGGCTGTTCAGTGGATTACTTAGTTAACAAATATGAAGTCTTTTCAGCACTTGAAAAGCAGTATGTAAGCACTAAATATTGTCATCATTTGGGGGTGGGGGGGGATATGTGCCATCCAGCTCCACATGCCTTGCTGTATTCTAGACCACTGTGCAGTCCTATCCAAGACTGTCTATATTTGAGTCTGTTTAGATGCTCACAAGCTGGAAGCCCACAAGCAAGTGCCTGGTACAGTGGGGCATTTAGGGGTCATGCCCCCTCACCAGTTAGCCACGCCCACTGTGCTTTCCCCTGACGCTGAAGTGCTTCTCAGCCCGCGTCAGTACCTCTCCCATCCTCCATGCTCCAAATGTCTGCCTGCAGGGCCCGGTGCCCTGACCAAAAGGCAGCCAGCAGGCCACAGACACTGGAGAGGCGCCGGGGAGGTCTTCGGCTGCAGAAGCAGGAAGAAAAACCAGCAAGCCCATGCCTCTCCGACAGGGGGAGGCCTTCTTCCTGCTTCCTTCTTCTCTCCCCCCACACTCCTCTCCGAAGCCCCACCACCCAAGAATTTCTATTTGTGTCCTTGCTCACAAGCAATTGCCAGTTGTGAGGGAAGGAACAATTTGTATATCAGCCCTAGTTCCCTTTCTCAGACCTCTCCCTTCTGTATTCTTTAAGTTCTCAGATGTTTGAATAGGCTAATTCATGGCATGCCCCCTTTAACTCCCACTTAACTGCATTTGGAAGTGTGTTCAGTCTTAGGCCATTTAGTGCCTCTCCCCTCGCTGATTAGTGCCAAAAGCTGCATTTTTCTGCACACCTGACAATTCCCCATGTATACAGAGATCCCTGTCTTGTTTTGGGGTAACCCCATTCTGCTGCTTTCAAGACTGATGCTTAAGTCGGGATTGTGGGATGCCTCCGTGGGAAAAGGAATCTGGACGTAGCCGGTGCTGATGACAAGCCTGGGGCCGAGCCGTGGTGCGAATGCAGGGGTGTCAGTTGGCTCCAAGAGGTGCTGTTGTCATCTTGGGAGGCATGAGGTGGATGTTAGAACTGCGAAGGGAAACAAAACAGCATGATGGACGTCCTCTGGTAGCAACAGGACTTTCTTGGACCAGTTTAAAAGAGCCAGAGTCCAGGAGCACCTTAAAGATTAACAAAATTGTGGCACGGTATGAGCTTTTGTGAGTCGTTCTTTACTCACAAGACCTCATCCCCTGCCACAAATTTTGCTAGTCTTTAAGGTGCTCCTGGACTCTGGCTCTTTTCTACTCCTACAGACAGACTAACATGGCCACCCATCTTGATCTGGGTCGGTTTGTTATTGGATGCACTGCTGCCCCCGTTATTTTCCTTAAGAAGTGTGACCTTTCTCTGTCTTGCGGTAGGGCGTTATGATCTCCCTGCAGGACTGTGCAGTTGGGCCCCGATTAATATTTCAACATGCAGTTGGTTTAATAGTAGGTTGCTGAAGGGTGCGTGTATGTTTGTGTAAGAGAGAAACTTTGCATTTCAGTGGCAGAAGGCGGTGGTAAATGTGAATGAGTTGCGAGGCATGCTCTGGGCTTCCTGTTTGTATATCTGAGTCTGTTTGGAGGATGATTTCCCTGTCTGGTTTAGTTTGAAGCTCCACATTAATTCTCAAGCACTTTTATTACTGCAGAGTTTGGAGGTTGGTGTGTGTGTGTGTTGCTATGTATTTGGGGGAAATAAAACCAAACTGATTCAAGGCTGACATGTGAGGCTCCATTCATGAACCAAATATAGCCCTTCTTGAGGACAAGGTGGTGAGCGATGAAGAGAGGAGATAGCTATAAATATTTCAAATGGTGTTCTCCCTACCAGAGATTTCTGCTCAGGCAGATTCCTCCACAATTGGTAATATCCTTCAGCCTTGACACTGGAAAAGTTTGCTTTTAGAATGAGAAAAAGTAATTTACTCTCAGAAGGGCCAACACCCTTGTATTCTGGGTGCCTTCTGGATGGAGAAAGGCTGGAGCAGTGACTCATACAGAGACTCAACTGGCAGCCTCCGTTGAGTGTTGGATGGGGTTTTTTTTGGGGGGGGGCATATTTATTTCGGTGCTTGAAGGATCTGGTGATCCAGACCTGAGATGAGTTAGAAGTCCCATCCCTAACAGACGCTAACTGGGTCAAAGATGTGCGGGTTTTTTGTGGCACATTGTCTTGATGCATAGGGCATACTGGGTGGGGCATTAGATCTAACTGGAAGGTACAAAATGAAATTAAGAAGGAACAGTTCCTCTCTTACCCAAACATACACACACCCTTCAACAACATAAGAAGGAAAAGCCTCTTCCATTAGGCTTTTATTGCAGTCTCATAAGCTGTAGGGTACTTGCAGGGTCTTGTAGCTTTTGCTCTTTCAAGCCCCCTTTGCAAGATCTTTCATATGAAGAATGACACTTTTTGTTTTGACTCACAGGACAGCAGCTTGATGAGACATGTGGTCACTTTTCTTCATAGATGTTCAGCTGTATGGACAACCTTAGAACCTTAGAACTTAACAATGTGCATTTAGTTTTCTAAAAATGTGAACATTGCACAGTTCTCTTCTTTGACTTTTAGCCTAGAGCAAAAAGATCAGCCTGTAGCCGCAAAACTTTAAAAACTATGAAATTAGAACAGAAATAAAGCAGTGTACCAGGAATAATTTTTACATGTCGATTCAGAGCCTCCTGCAGTTACAGTAGTAGAAGAAGAGGAGATTGGATTTATATCCCGCCCTTCACTACCCAAAGGAGTCTCAGAGCAGCTTACAAACTCCTTTCCCTTCCCCTCCCCTCCCCTCCCCCCCCCACAAAAGTCACCCTGTGAGCAATGATCCCTCTAAGTTGTGAAGTCTTGTGAGCAAAAATTCTATTTTGTGAGTTACTGGCATCAAAGTAGTGAGCGAGCCATTTGGCTACTGCATAAATCAGTTTGCTCTGGAGCCATCCTTCCTGCGCTAAGACAAAAATGTATGAGCTGGAGGCTAAAAAACTGTGAGCCAGCTCACACTAACTCAGCTTAGAGGGAACACTGCCTGTGAGGTAGGCGGGGCTGAGAGAGCTCTGACAGAAACTGCTCTTTTTCAAGGACAGCTCTTGTCAGAACTATGGCTTGCCCAAGGGCATCCAGCCAGGTGCAAGTGGAGGAGTGGGGAATCAAACCCGGTTCTCCCAGTTTAGAGTCCGCCTACTTAACCACTACACCAAACTGGCACTACGCCAGTAGGCAGCTAGTGGGGGAGGCTGTGCTCTGCTGCTAGGTTTCCTCCCGGCTACTGAGGGATGCGACGGCCAGCAGCCTGTGCGCCTGCATTTCCTAGCAAGTAACATCATCATGTCCAGGCCAGCCTGATCTCGGAAGCTAAGCAGGGTCAGCTCTGATTAGTACTTGGATGGGAGACCACTGAGAAAGTCCAGGGTTGCAACGCAGAGGCAGGCAAGGCATGTGCAGAGTCTTCAGTCGTGCAGCAGAGCTCTCTGCTGAACAATGCGTTGGGGATAGGGTTAGAGAACAGGGAAACGATGCAAGCCAATTGTAGACTTTTTGGACACCTCTGGCCGGCCACTTTGGGAAAGAGGATTCTGGATTAGGTAGCCCTTTGGTCTGATTTGGCGGCAGTCGTTGAATGTTTTTAACAGCGTGGCCCGAGAGAGTCGAAGGGCGTTGATTTCTAACTCTTGGGTGCAGGTGGTGTTAAGAATGTAAGAAGAGCTGCCTTCTGTATGTCCCTGTGCGCCAGCTGTGGTCAATCAGGAGGCCATCTGTTGGCTCTGCCATCCCTCAGGATGGCCTGTCAGGCATCGGCCAGAGGCAGGGCCTTTCCATCGTGGCTCCGGCTCTGTGGAATGGGCTCCCTGAAGAGGTGAGGGGGGCCCCTCTCCTTGGAGATCTTCAGGAGGCGCTGTAAGACATGCCTGTTCCCCTGGGCTTTGGAAGGGATTTGAATGGCAGGAGGGAAAGATGGGGTATGTGTGTGTGTGCTGTTTGATTTTTGATTTTAAACTGCGAATGATTGGTACTTAGTGTCATGACCCACCTTGAACTGTGAGAAAAGGCAGCATATCAGTGCTTTAGGAACTAAATCTCGTCTGGCCTCCCGTTCCCGTAGTCAGCCGGGCTTCTGCCAGAGTGGCAGAGAACCGTGATTATATAAATGAAACCCGCAAGTCGACTTTCTCTTCCTGACCTCATTTGTCTTCCCCGGGCACGGAGCTGGATCCCATTTCCCCAGCCCCGCCCACGGAGCCGGCAGCCTTAGCCCTCGCGAAAAGTAGGACGCCTCGCGCGGCCCAGATTGATAGGTGGTGCTGAGGGAACGTGGCCCGTTGCACAACTGGCAGTGTGACAGGGTGCCCCCCCCATGCCCACCTGTTCCAATTCAGTTGCAACACCAGCAAATGAAGGAATGAAACGGGGGATCCGGCAGCACTGGAGGAGGAAGCTCCCGGGGCTACTTGTGCAATGAGCAAAGGATTACTTATGCGTCTTCCAGTGGTGGATTGTGTGCCATAAAGTCATACTGTCTTTACACTGTTGGGAAACGACTTGGCAGCTGTAGAAAAGAGCAAGAGTCCAGGAGCCCCTTAAAGACCAACAAAATTGGTGGCAGGGGAGATGCTTTCGTGAGTCACTGCTCACTTCCTTCAGTGTTTTGTTAGTCTTTAAGGTGCTACTGGACTCTTGCTCTTTTGTACTTGGCAGTCACGAGTCCTGCACAGGGCTTGTGGGGAGAGGAGGAAACACAAGCACAGTTAGACATGTGCTGCACAGACAGCTAAATCTCTTTGACACTTGATCTTTGGAGGAGACCACCACCTGTTGTCCCCAAAGGCCACTTAAGGACATACAACTTCCTGGGCACCCTTTCCAAGAGATAGTTGGCTGGAGTTTCTTTTCTTTAAGGGACTTCAAGCTTGGTTATTTCAAGAGACCTGGCACTGGCTTTATTTGCAGTGCTCCTTTTTTAATGCAAGAGTGATTGTAAGCTCTGCTGCTCTGGTCGGACTGCCTTACTGAGAAATTCCTTGGAGTGGGGGAGAAGGAAGCCCATAATGGCTTTTGGGGAACTGCTCATATCAAGTCCTGCTGGAAAACAGCCACTATGGACTTCCTTTTAAGTCTGTTTTATGTTGTGGATACTTTAGATATGCACCTATAAATAAATGGGAACCCAGCTCCTGCTAACCTTTGGGAGGGGCAGGGTCAGAAGAGAGGCAATAGTGTCTTTTCCAAGTGAGTCTTCTCATAATGTGGACAAAGTGTGATAGCTTGAGTTTGCAATGCTATTACAGTTTTACCTGCAAAGGTATACTATTTGGATGCTTGCAATTATTGCTTGAATTAAAAAAAAGCATTGGTAAATTCGAATTTGAAACGTGCCCAGTGCTGTAGGTGGTTGTGGAAGCTGTTGCACCCCAAGGATATTTTATTGGGAGAACTGGAATAAAAGCCGAACCTAGAAACCCTCGGTTGGAAAGGTGGGCATGGCCTCGCTACTGTTGGCTCCTTTTTAGACCCAGTCCAGGAGTTCCTGAGGCCTCGGAACAGGGCTTTGAACGTGGGTATTCCAGATCCTAGTCCAGCCCTCTAATCAATATATTATGCTGGCTCTCTTTGTGTTGAGGGTCCAGTTAAAGGGGGAAAAGAATTCTAGCATGCACGTGTTCTTCTCAGAGTAGCTGTTTGGATCTTCACCAGTTCACAGATGTCAGCACCGTGATCCCGCACTTCCTAGTTTTAGGGGTGGCGGAGACCTCAGAATAAACATTTCTGTAATGCAGTTGAAGAATAAAAGTGTTTGGTTGTTCGGTTAAACTTTGTGTTGACTTTGTACTCCCCAATAGTCCTTTCTTGTTATACCCAGGCCACAGTGGTTTGCGCTCTTACCTGGGAATAAGCCCTGTTGAATGTACAGGGGCTTGCCTCTGAGTAAATATGCACGGGCGGTGGCAGCGAGCTTTCGTTATAGCTACAGACAAAACTAGCTGTCCTCAACTCATATTTGTGATTCAAGTGGATAATCTCCAAATGGGCAGCCGTGTTTGTCTGTCTGCAGGAGTAGAAAAGAGCAAGAGTCCAGATGCACCTTGTTGTTGTTGTTGTTGTTGTTGTTGTTGTTCAGTCGCACAGTCGAGTCCGACTCTTTGTGACCCCATGGACCACATCGCGCCAGGCCCTCCTGTCTTCCGTCATGCTCCGGAGTTTGCTTGATTTCACGTTCGTTGCATCGATAACACTGTCTGACCATCTCATCCTTTGCCGTCCCCTTCTTCTTTAATCTTCCATCTTTCCCAGCATCAGGGTCTTCTCCAGTGAGTGCCCCCTTCTCATTTGGTGGCCAAAGTATTTGAGCTTCAGCTTCAGTATCTGGCCTTCCAGGGAACAGTCAGGGTTGATTTCTTTTAGGATTGCACTTTAAAGACTAGCAAAATTTGTGGCAGGGGAGGAGCTTTTGTGAGTCACTGAAGTGAGCCGTGACTCACAAAAGCTACCCAGCCACAAATTGAGCTAGTCTTTAAGGTTCTACTGGACTCTTGCTCTTTTCTGCCGCAAGTGGATAAATATATCCTTTAAAATGCCAGCACAGTGCAACTTAATTTATCTCAGCAGCGTCTAATTTATCTCAGCAGCGTCTGAAAGCCACACGTGGCTCTTCTGAGCCTTGTTTCCCGTGGCACTTGCCCCGTGTTTCAAGAAAGTGGACAATTGCTGTAGAACAGGGTTCCCCAACGTGGTGCCCATGGAGACCCTGGTGCCTGCCGACACCTTTCCTGGTGCCCACCAAGTATTTTTAGAAAGTGGGTGGGGCCAGCTGGGACTTTTGCCCAGCAAGGACTCTGATTGGCCACTGGGGAGTTGACTGTGCAGATTTTTTTAAAACGTTGCTTTGGCATCAGCTGCCATAACAGTGCGAGGATCTTCGCTGTGGCAGCTGTTTTGTGGCTGTGTCCGCCACTCCGCCATGCTGCATCCAAATTCCTAGGGTGCCTGTAGGTTCAAAAAGGTTGGGGGGCTCTGCTCTAGGTATTGGAGTGACTTCATCACTCCAATTGATGAGCTGCGGTGGCTCAAGTGGTTAAGACACTGAACTGCAGACCGTGGAAGGTCAGTAGTTCAGCAGTTCGAGACCCGAGTGCCGCATGATGGCGTGAGTTCCCATCTCTAGTTCCAGCTCCTGCCAACCTAGCAGTTCGAAAGCAAGACATTGCAAGTAGATAAATAGGTACCACTTCGGTGGGAAGGTAACCGCATTCCGTGGCGCCTTGGTGTTTAGTCATGCCGGCCACATGACCACGGAAACGTCTTCAGACAGCGCTGGCTCTTCGGCTTTGAAACGGAGATGAGCACCGCAACCCTAGAGTCGGATTCGACTGGCTTTCAAGCAAGGGAACCTTTACCTTTTACATCATTACAACAGAACTGCTTCATTTTTAAAATGCAGCTCAACTAGCCTATGGTGATTATACAAGGTTGTGCAGAAGTTGGGTTTCTATGGTTGGCACTGGGTCGACTCATGCAGCTGGACGAGGTGGTGGAATGGGGTGTACCGCGGTCGAACGCCAGCCCATAAAACATGTGGTTTTTGCTAGCCCCTGTAACGTGTTTTTTACGTTGTACCTCCAATATGTGAGAGGAGCTCTCCTGCTGTGGCGGAGGTAGAACTCCTTCGTCTTTCTCTCAGGATCTCAGGTCAGACCAAGCATTTAAACATGCTCTGGGGAGGGGTCGTGGCTCAGTGGAGGAGCATCTGCTTTGTCTGCAGAAGCCCCCAGGTTCAAAACCCAGTGTCTCCCGTTGAAAGGACCAGGTAGGAGGTCTGAGATCCAGGAGAGCTGCTGCCAGTCTGACTAGATAATACTGACCTTGATGGACCGAGGGGCTGAGTCAGTCCAAAGCAGCTTCGTATGTTCATATGTTCTGTGACAGCTGCAAGTTCTTCTCCAGACCCAGACTTTGCGTATTCAGTAATCCGGACAAGCGTACTTCCTAAATAACGTCCTCCCTGCCGAAAAGGCTCAGAGTGGCTACTCCATTTCTGGACTCATGTGTCCTTTGCTACTGAAGGGACTGGCTTGGGGCGGCGGTGGTGGGGAATTCTCTCTGCCAAAGTGGAGTGCCTTATGGGGTGTCCTAATTCTTGTTCTCTTTCTCTGTCTAATTGAATTTTTCCTTTTGGGTGTTCGGGAGCTAAAAATATCACACTCCCTTTTTTCACTTCCCTCCCCTGCCACCTAATTGCTTCTTAAGAAACCTCTTATCATAACCTTCAAAAACTGAATGTTCTACATTGCACCCTGGGCAGGAGAGTCTGTAGTTCTGTGGATCTGGTAGAATACTTAATATCTGCGCTGGTTAGGCAGCGGACGCTTTGGTAAGGCTGAAACCTGGGAGTTCAAAGCAGCAAAGAGGTATATTCCTTGGGAAATTTGAAGCTGATAAATTTGTGCATGGTGATTTAACTGTATGGCTGTTCACTTTCTTTGGGGAAGAGCGGGAAGTTCCCAGCTAAGCTCTTAAAATATAACTCTTGTGCTTTGGACTTGCGGTGGTTCTCTTGGTCTCCATGGTCCCTGCCTTCTGAACACTTGAAATGGTTCACCAGGCTTGCTTTGGCAGGGGCAGGAAGAGAGGACCCACTATTTAAATTGTAGGAACCTTTCTGTGTATCATTTTAAGAGCATAGAAGACTTGCTAAAATGTGAGTCTTGTGAACAGACGGTTCAGTTGTCTAACCCATTCCGGGTCAAGTTACTAGTGTGTTGCAGAGGTTCCTTGATTGGAAAGTCCGCGTATGTGGATGGGATCCCCTCAAAGACTGCTAGGTTTTGTTGCGGTCGGCTGATCTTTGTGTTCTAGTCTAAAAGGGGAAGAACTGTGCAGCGTTCGTGTCTTTAGAGACGAAATGCACATTGTTATGTTATAGTCAATCCTTTTTTAACAAAAGGTGGCTTCATTATTTCCCAAGAAGGTGTTGACTGGAAGCAACCCGTAAACTGTTAGTATCTTTTTTTTTTTTTTGGTTGTTGTTGGAAATAAAGTTAAGGTTTTAAAGACGTTTAGTTAATCAGCCAAATACATTTTTGGCTGGTCGAATGGCCGACCCCGTCTAAACGCTGGTCTCCAACTGGCGGATCAGGACCTGCTGGGTCAGAGTCTGACTGAAGGTAGGTCACACCAGTGGGGCCACTGCTCTCTAGGTGTGTGCTGGGTATTTTTTTTTTTCTTTTTAGGGAGAAGATGGTGGAGAGGAGAGAATAGAATCCTGTGTCAGTCAGCAGCTTCTTATAATTAAAGAGCCAAGCGACTTTAATTCAAAGCACAAGGTCAGCAGTTAACAGTATAAGAAGCTTACTTGCATGACTGAAAACATACAAGTTAGAGACTGTTGTATTACTTAAAAGTGACGCGATTTTTATTTATTTATTTATTTGTATTTTTATTTAAAAGTGACGTGATTTCAGAGGGTAGCCACGTGGTTCAGTAGCAGTAATAGAGCTAGATTTTTCCAGTAGCAACTTAAAGACCAACAAGGATTTTCGGGGTATGGGATTTTGAGAGTATCTGACAAAGGGAACTTTGACTCTCAAGAACTTATACGCCCACAAATCTTTTTGGTCTCTAAGGCACTAGTAGACTAGAATCTCGCTCTTATAACTGATGAAGAATCAGTAAAGTTTCTGCAGCCCAAACACTGGCTGTTGCCAGCCTCTTATACACAGGAGGACTCTGCACAGTTATTCTAGGGCCCTGGCGTCAATCTGAGCCTGGCTCACTCTTGGATTACTGGCAGCTATTCCCCTCTATAATTTCTCTTTCTGTACATATTCTATAAGAAGCGCTTTAGCCCCATAAAATCTTTTCCTGATATTCCCTTCACATACTGGCTATTCTAGCCCCCCCCCCCACATACATAATATACCTTAACCTTAAGATTTTCTTCTTCTTTTTTTGAAGAGCCAGATCTGCTTTTGTGCTGAGCAGTGCTGGCTTTAGAGCCGCAGGTGGGAGTTCCCTAACCTATGTGGTATATTTTAGGGTAGGTCACCCTTTGGTTTTAAAGATATGTTGCAGGACCTGGCAGATGACTGTCCTAGAACATAGATTCAGGTGGGGTAGCCATGTTGGTCTGAAGCAGCAGAACGAAGTTTGAGTCCAGTTGGCACCTCTAAGACCAGCAAAGTTTCATTCTGGGCATACACTTTCGTGTGTATCTGAAGAAGCGTGCGTGCACACGGAACCTTATGCCCAGAGTAACGCTTTGTTGGTCTTAAAGGTGCCCCTGGGTTCGATATTTGTTCTTGTCCTAGAACGTGTTTCAGAATCCTTTGCAGTGTACCGGGTGGTTCCCTTGCAGGCACATCAAGATGGAACAGATCCTCTGGAGAGTGAAGGCGTTTGTGAGGCTTAGACTCCATCTTATGAAAGACCGTTGTTACCGTTGATTAGTTAAGCATTTGTGGTAACAGGGATTACAGACTAGATCGGGGTCCGCTGCCAACACCTTTCCTAGCTTTTACCATCCAGTGCTTTTAGAAAGCAGGTGGGACAATAGGGGCTTTTGCCCAACAGGCTTTTGCCCAACAGGGCTTCTGATTGGCCACTGGAGAGCTGATTGGCCGTGCAGAAGAAAATATCGCTATTTCAGTTGGAGATGCCTCCACAGCGTTTGTTTTAGTCTCTCACTCCTCATTTACAGTGTATTTTTAAAAAATTACCTCACTCGTGCCCTGCACTTCAGCTTCCTGTGTGGCTGTCTACGCCTCCTGCAGCAGCCATTTTGTGTTTGCACCCACCACCCCGTGTCAGAATTCCAAACATCCCCACAGACTCAAAAGGGCAAGAACCCCTGGGCTAGATCTATAGGGGATCCTTGAAACATGGCAAAGCAGCAAAGACAACGTCTCACTTGTGGAGAGGATGCTTGCGGTGGAGCTGAGCAGCAGGACCAAAATTTAAGAGCATAAGAGAAGCCATGTTGGATCAGGCCAATGGCCCATCCAGTCCAACACAATGTGTCACACATTGGCCGTAGCCTAGGTGCCATCAGGAGGTCCACCATTGGGATGAGAACTCCTGAAGCCCTCCCTCTGTTGCCCCTCAAGCGCCAAGAATATGGAGTACCACTGCCCCAGACATAATGTTTCATTTAAACCTTGTGCCTCATAGCCACCGATGGACCTCTGCTTCGTATGTTTATCCACTCCCCTCTTGAAGTTGTCTGTGCTTGTAGCCTTTCCTGCAGCTGTGAGTTCCATGTGTGTGTTGGCTGATAGTTCAGTGGTGCCTGGTGACATCTAGCTATTGTGTCCAACCATTCTGGAGTTCATGTAGTTCTTGCAACCAGTGATGTGGGTTTTCTAAGGAAATTTAAATAATGTTACCAGAATACACCCTGTACAAGCCTGGACCACATACAAACAGTGGGTTTGTTGGTGCTTTCACATCCCAGTTTTAGCCATCCTAACAGAATTGGTTTGCAGCCCCGGCAACGATAGATGAACAGACTATATTTACACACGTGGAGCAGAATCGTTTCCAAGGCAAAATGTAGCACTGGAAAATTTTCCTTTTGGAGAAACTTTTTGCCCGGCACCATTGCACAAGAGCGCTATGAGTATGACTTCCTCAAGGCCACTCCATCTTGCTTTCCTCGCAGAAATGTTTCCAGGGAGGACCTTCCCCCTGCTCCTCTGCCCATGGTGAGAAATGAACGATCTAATGGGATCGCCACTGGCACTGCCAGATGTTCAGGCAATAGCAGTTTGTCCCATTTGGTCATTTGCGTCTCCCTGTGGTGAGACAGGCAAAAAACAGAGCTTGAGAGCCGGAGGAAGAGAAGAGATTGGATTTATACCCCACCCTTCACTACCCAAAGGAGTCTCAGAGCGGCTTACAAACTCCTTTCCCTTCCCCTCCCCACAACAGACACCCTGTGAGGTAGGCGGGGCTGAGAGAGCTCTGACAGGCTTCAAAAGGGAATTAGATAAGCATCTGGAGCAGAGGTCCATCAGTGGCTATTAGCCACAAGGTATAGATAGGGACTCTGGGACAAGTGATGCTCTGTCATCTTGGTGCTTGGGGGGGGGTCAACAGTGGGAGGGCTTCTAGTGTCCTGGCCCCACTGGTGGACCTCCTGATGGCACCTGGTATTTTTGGCCACTGTGTGACACAGAGTGTTGGACTGGATGGGCCATTGGCCTGATCCAACATTCTCTTATGTTCTTATGACAGAAACTGCTCTTTTTCAAGGACAGCTGTGCCAGAACTATGGCTTGCCCAAGGTCATCCAGCCAGGTGCAAGTGGAGGAGTGGGGAATCAAACCCGGTTCTCCCAGGTTAGAGTCCGTGCACTTAACCACTACACCAAACTGGAAGAGACCCGGTCTCTTTCAGCTCCAGTCCCAGGAGTGTGTGTATGTATATTAAACCACTAGTGGAGACTGTCTGGGGACTTCAGGTGCCCTGTTAGGCCAGAGACACCCAACTTTCTCCATTCCATCTGACTTAAAGGGAGGCAGTGGAGACTCTGAACTGGTGCCTGGTATGTCTGATAGAATAGAGGAGGGTGAACAAGCAGAAGCTTGATCCAGACAAGACGCACAAGTGACATTGATTCAGAGAAGTTCTCATCTGGGTTCGTCCTGCACGTGTTGGATAGGGTTCTGCTTACCTAACGCGTGTTGGATAGAGTTGCCAGGCTTGTGGGTCGGCTACGTCAGTGGCATATTTGGGTATGCTAACTGGGACCCGTGGGAGGGGGAGTGTTTGTGTCCGTCTTCCATTGATTTCATTGTGAGTTTTCCCAGGTCTGATTGAAGTGTGGGTTCTGGCTTTTTAAAGACATGAACAGTCTGGGTCCAGAACACTTAAAATACCTTCTTCTATACCAATCTATTCCACTGCTGTATATCTTCAGTCAGAAGTATGCGTGGTGGCCATGTGGGATAGAACCATCTCAGAGATTGTGTATTGGGCTGTGGTTCAGTGGTAGAGCAGCTGCTTGGCATGGAAAAGGTCCCACGGTCAATCCCTGGCATCTGCAGTTGAAAGGACCCAGTATTAGGTGATGTGCAAGTCCTCCGCCTGAGACCCTGGAGAGCCACCGCCAGTCTGAGTAGACAATACTGATCTTGATGGACCAAAGGGCTGGTTTACTATAAGGCAGCATCATGTATTCATGTGTTGCACCAAAGTGGTGTGCTGCCTCGGGAGGGAGGGCCTGCCTTGTGTCTTCCCTGGTTAGTTTTTCGACATTGGGCTGCACTGGTATTCTCTAGGGCAGCGTTTGGGCTCATTAACTCAAGCTGCCCACTGCTATCCCTGTCCTGTTGGTCTGCTTTCTTCATGAGCTTATCTATTTGTTATGTATACTCTCCCTTTCTCATTGAAACGCAAACATGAATGCCCATTCTCTTGATTTTTTTGCATAGGCTGTTGGTGTATTTTTTATTTGTTTGTTTATTCAAATTTATACCCCGCCCTCCCGGCTCAGGGAGTGCTTACATAAAGTCAGCAGAAAACATGTAAATAGTACAATAAAACATTTAAAACAGTATTTTAAAGATTACAATCAGTGTTCCCTCTAAGCTGAGTTAATGTGAGCTAGCTCACAGTTTTTTAGCCTCCAGCTCACACGTTTTTGTCTTAGCTCAGGAAGGACGGCTCCAGAGCAAACTAATTTGTGCAGTAGCTAAATCGCTCGCTCACCACTTTAATGCCAGTAGCTCACAGAGTAGAATTTTTGCTCACAAGACTCCACAGCTTAGAGGGAGCATTGATTACAATTCCATAATAAGTGCTAGTTTTTAAAGCTGTATGTCTCCTTAAGCTATTAAGTTTGTGTTGATTTTGTTTCAAATTGGTTTTTTTTTAACAAACCGAAATGTGGAATATATAAATGTTTAAAGAACAAATATAATAATCATATCACTTCTCCTTGTGAGAAATGGAAACTCCTTCCCTCCCTCTTTTTTGGGTAACGGGCTTGTCTTCTGCATCTCGATTCCTGGAAGAGAAGCACATTTAATGTCAACTCCGGCACATTTAATGTTTGTCTCTTTAAAAATAATAATTGGATTGCAACTCTTCTGTGAGCCTTCGCTGTGAAGTGAACGCCCCCAGTTTGGCTGTCCCATCTCGGGTGCTCCTGCGGCCAGAGCCGTGTTTTGATTAGCAAGGTATTGTATCATCCACAAGAAGTCATGTTATGAGATGGGCTCGGGCTGAATGAAACACTGTTGAAGTGGAAGAGCGGGTTACAAAGAACTCCTTGTGCACAGAGGTCCCTTGAAAGCAAATGTAAACAGCCCCGGACACTCGTACATGAAACAAAGAGGATGATAAACACGAACATTTGTGGGTGGTGATCTGCTTGCCGGGGTGAGGAAATCAGGGTTGGAATCAGTTGCACGAAGCCGGCTGAAACTGAATCATGCCACCAAGCGCATTCTTGCCCTTATGGACTGACAGTGGTGCTCCAGGATCCTAGGCGGAGCAGGGGGGTCTTTCACCTGTGACTCGAGATTGCTAAATGCAGATGGTGGTGGTTGAAACTGGAACCTTCTGCATGCAATAAACACAATCCGGATAAGAGCGTGTGTGATAGCTGTTATGCTTATTCTCGGTGAACAAGAGGCCTCTCCCAAGGAAGGAGCAACTTTGGGTGTTGAAAATTACAAATTTTTGCTACCACCCTGTTACTATTTGTTTAAGGGGAGTGAAACTGAAGCTTGGTGGGATTCTAAAGGTCTGTGAAGGTACACTTTAAGCATGGCTAAATAATAGCTGTGAATAGCTTGGTTAAGAATTGCCTAGGAACCAGGATGTGAAGGCATTAGGGTATCAAGTAATGCTCCCTTTAAGCTGTGGAGTCTTATGAGCAAAAATTCTACTTCGTGAGCTACGGTCATTAAATTTGCGAGCAAGCAATTTGGCTACTGCATAAATTAGTTTGCTCTGGAGCCATCCTTCCAGAGCTAAAGCAAAAATGTGTAAGCTGGAGGCTAAAAAACTGTGAGCTACGTCTCACTAACTCGGCTTAGAGGGAACACTGGTATCAAGTAGGTTTAATAACCTTGAGCTAGTAATTATGTCTACACTAGAAACTGGGTGTTACTTTGTGTGTGTATATGGCTTCACAATTTCCAAAATTTATTTTGGTTGCTTTGGGGAAAAATTGAAATTTTAGTAAAATTTGAGACATATACAGTGCTTACTTTCCTGTCAATTCTAAACCTATTTTACTGATTTAATAACACTTATCATTTATAACTTAGCATATCAAATTGTACTATTTGAAGTTTTTCATGTAGAAAACTAAGACATTTGTATTTCTAAATTCAGGAAATCTGCCAAATATACCCAACACTTGACAGAGGGAGTTTCAGACTACTGTACCCTATGCTGCCTTAGCACATATATCTGTAGAGAACAAGAGTGCCTTTATTTGGACAGAAACACTCTCATATAGTCAAAGTATGTAGGGCTACCAGCATATTCAAACGTCTTTAAACCATTGGAAACAATGAGGGGTTTTTTTGAATTAAAAATTATTATAGTTAATAGCATATAGTACAGAGTCAAGAGAATGATAAATATATATACACCAAAAACTAGAGTAGAAAACAAGTATGCTAATGAATTCCAGGATCTCAGCTTCTTAAAGTTGTAACATACATCTGCATTTTACAATCAAACATCACCATAGTTGCAAATTTTCAACCTGTCTTGGAATCTCTCCTTGCTTTACCATATATTCAAGTATAAGGAACCAGACTGTGACAAAGTTAGAGGAGCAAGTTTGAGGATCAAAATAAAACAGATTATCTGTTGTTTTTGCCGTGATAAAATGATCCCAAATTTTCCTATGCCACAAGGTTAAATTTGGGGTCAGTTTGCTTTTCCAACGAGTAGCTAAAACAATGAAGTTTTAAATATTGTACTATGATTGAACACATAGCACATTGTTGGTTGGTTGGTTTTTTGTATTTTTGCATTTTTGTGTGTGTGTGTCCCCGTGCCTGGAAGTCATGGCGACCTCTGGCAACTCCTACTAGGGCATGGAGGAGGAGGTTCAGAAAAGTGGCTTTGATAGCTTGCCTCTGCCTCCCAACCCTGGTATTCTTTGGAGGTCTCCCATCCAAATACTTGCCAGAGTTGGAAATTCCAAGATCTGACAAGAGGTGGTGGCGGCTACAAGCATGGGCAGCTTCAAGAGTGAATTAGATAAGCATATAGACCAGAGGTTCATCAGTGGCTATTAGCCACAAGGTATAGATAGGAACTCTCAGGCTGGGGCAAGGGATGCTTTGTATTCTTGGTGCTTGGGCGGGGGGGCAACAACAGTGGGAGGGCTTCTAGCGCCCTGGCTCCACTGGTGGACCTCCTGATGGCACCTGGTATTTTTGGCCATTGTGTGACAGAGGGTTGGACTAGATGAGCCATTGGCCTGATCCCACACTGGCTTCTCTTATGTTCTTTTGACAATATTGGGCTTGCCTGGGCTGTCCAGGTCAGGGAAGCACATAGCACATTGTTGTCAAAACGATTCAGATTGTTTGTGTCTAAAATTGCATGTGTATATAGAGGAATCATCATTATCTAATGCTGCAGATTGCTTTACATAAAAATGTTGAGTAAAATATTTGGGTGGATCCTACCGCTCCACTGAGCAAAGGTTGAAGCCTTCCTCCAACATGCATGGCTCTTCTAAGAGCCACTTACAGACAGGAGGAATATGGGATCAACCCCATTGTCTTCAGAAGCATTTCTCTCATTTCAAAAGAGAAAATAGTTCACAGGAGGGTTTTTTAAAAGTGCTCTTTCTTCCAAATTTCCCTGTTTTTCTGTCTCAAACTGGGGGGGGGGGGAGATGTCTGTAGGGGAGAAAAACCCTGATTTTTGCCGCCTCTAGTCTGCACCAAATGGAGCTGCGGTGGCTCAAGTGGTTAAGACCCTGAACTGTAGGCTGTGGAAGGTTGCTAGTTCAGCAGTTCGAGACCCGAGTGTGCCGCATGACGGAGTGAGCTCCCGTCTCTAGTTCCAGCTCCTGCCAACCTAGCAGTTCGAAAGCAAGAAATTGCAAGTAGATAAATAGGTACCACTTCGGTGGGAAGGTAACAGCGTTCCGTGCGCCTTGGTGTTTAGTCCTGCCGGCCACATGACCACGGAAACGTCTTTGGACAGCGCTGGTTCTTCGGCTTTGAAACGGAGATGAGCACCGCAACCCTAGAGTCGGACTCGGCTGGCTTTCGAGCAAGGGAACCTTTACCTTTACCTAGTCTGCACCAAACAAGGTTAAGACAGTTTCCTTTACCTCTCCTCTGGAAAGACGGCCCACGGCTCTCCTGTTATAAAGGCTGTCTTCATACCTGCCTTTTGGGGGGCAGGACTTAGCTCAGTGAACTGAACATCTGAAGGGATCTTAACCAGGCAGCCAGCAGTGGTGATGCATTCTGTCCACCCCGGGTCTGAGAAGCAACTTCAACCGGTCTTGGTGGTTGCTTTGCATCTCTTTGTCGGGCATGAAAAACATTTGTAATGCAAAAAAGGTTTTCCTCCTAAAGCTTTAGATGGCGTGTGTGTGTGTAGTGGGATCACTGAACCCAAGTTTTGTTTTCCTTGTTAGTATTTTACCATAATATTTCCATATGTCTGCTTCTCCATTTAAATGAAACTTGAGTTTCTTGGGAGGTCCGGCTGGGTGGAAATGCTCCCTCTAGTGGTTACTGTGAACAACAGGTTGCCTGTTTCAGTGCAGATTAAGGTGGGCAGCTGTGTTGATCTGAAGCAACAGAGCAAAAGTTAGAGTCCAGTGGCACCTTTAAGACCAACAAAGTTTTATTCAAGGTGCGAGCTTTCGTGTGCATGCACACTTTGTCAAACCCTGAAACTTTGTTGGTCTTAAAGGTGCCATTGGACTCTGTAACTTTGTTTCAGTGCAGTTAGACTTGGCAAAACTGATGCCATGGGGTATTACACGCTGACCCAGCTTGTACGGATGTTTGCTTTGCTTTGTTTGCTGTTCTGCTTAACAGTTTTTGTGTCTTTCTGCTTGCTTTTGTGTGTGTGTGTCTGTTAGGTCCCCATAACTGACTGATCTATGAAATGGCAGAAAATGGAACAGATTGTGACCAGAGGCGCATAGCAATGAACAAAGAACAGCACAATGGGAACTTTACAGGTAAGTAGGGGCAGATCTTCCCTCTTCAACAAAGCACTTGGAGTTCCTGCAGCTGAGTGTTCCTGAGTGTGCAGCTAGGCGTTGCACACTCAGAAGAAATGTCCAGGGTGGACACCAGTGTTCCCTCTAATTTCTCCTCCCTACTGAGCAGAGCAGTTCACATCCTGAACAGAACTGCTGTAATCTTAAAATGGTCAAGGGGCAGTGCAAGGCCCTGCATGGCCCCAGACTGCTGCTGAGCGGGGCTTCCTGTGTTAATGAGCGGCCGCTCATGCGCACAGCTTAGAGGGAACACTGGGGGCGCATATCCAAGAAGCTAGCTCAGGTACTGGATCTGCCACTGCTGTGTTGTCAAATGTCTCGAGCATCTGCTGCTCCTGGTGGTAGCTGTCTCCTTCCCACCCTTAAATTCTGGACATCCTCTTTGTAATGGTTTCCAAAAAGGGACACCCCCCCCCCGCCTCTCTCTCCATAATCGTAGGGAAGACAGATGGTCAGTGTGGGTTTGCGTAACATGTGGAGGGCAAAGTCGCTATTGAAGGGGCTAAGCTGGGAGAGACAGGAATAGACATGTCGCATCCAGGCCCTGAGTCCTTGCTGTCGTCTCCCAAGTTCTCGATCCAGTTCTTCCTTCTCATTGCACCCCCTTGTGCTCAGTGGCTTTTAGCCCACGGGGTCCCGCTGTCTCCAGTCTTAACGGAGCAGCCGCAGAAGGCTGCAGTGCAAAGGGCAAGGAGAAGAAAGATCTGTCGCTGTGAACACCGCCAGCATGCGCAGCCGCAGAATCCTGCTGATCCAGAACAAGTAACCAGCTAAGCAAGGTCTGCGTGAACAATGAGCCTCCGAGGCCAGTTCTTTATTTATTTTCATTTACAGTCTTCGTTTCTCACTGGGACTCGAGGCAGATTACAAATATGATAGAACTATTCTGTCATTCAATAAGTTGCCTCCAGAATATGATCACATTTGTGTCTGATAGCAGATATTCCTAGTGAAATAAAGCCGTTCCGTCAGTCAGCAAGCAGATTGCCCGATAGGATCACACTTGAGTCTAACAGCAGGGATTCCTAGGCAGATGATGTGATGCAGTGGGGCTGAGACCGACAGTCACACGGCATTAGACTGGGATCCGGGAGTGAGGTTCAAATCCCTACTTGGCCACGGACGCCTGCGGGGTGACCTTGGACCTCTCTCAGCCTAACAGATCTCACAAGGCTGTTTGTGAGGATAAAACTGAGCAGGGGAGAACGCCGCGGGCTGCTCTGGGTCCCCACCGAGGAGAAAAGCCGGGTCAAAAGGTGTAAATAAGGACTGGCGGGGGGGGAAAGCAGAGGCCACTTCCCAAGCTGACCCTTTGCCTCACAGGCTACGGCTCTGCTCTCTGAGCAGAATGCCGTCCTGGACAATTCCGTTTTGCACTTTTTTGCGAGACGAAGGAAGCGCTGGGCCCTTCTTAATTGCCACCGGCAGACCATTCCACAATGTGGGAGACACCACAGGGAATGGCTGCAGGGCGGCACCTTCAGAAGGCTTTTTGCCCTGATCGGAGGCGGTGTCACAGCAGAAGGCAGCCGTGCGGGAAGGGGGCTCCCGGAGCATCCAGCCGTCTCCTACGAGCAGATGGCAACTAGTCCAACGTAGTGGGGAAGGGGCTTTTCTTGGGGTAAGAGGATACCATTGTTGCTTCCCATGACATTTCTCTCCTTTCCCCCCTCCTCTCCGTCTGCAGAGCCCTCTTCGTCAAATGGACAGAAGCAAAAAGAACGGTAAGAGCGGCAGAGTATTGTCCTCTGGAGGAAGCCTCTCATTACCTTGCAGTATTTTTTTCTGGAAGCACTATTAAACTTGAAAGAATGGACCATAAAGTAAAGATACCTCCTCTTAACTTGGGTTGGGGCGTGTGGGAGGGCAGGGACTCTCGCAAGGCGAGGGTGGGGGTGGCGGTGGCTGTCATGAAAGGCCCGCGTTAGCCCCCTCATTGTCCTCCTCCGCCGTGCCCTCTTTTCAGTATCTCTCCAAATAGCGGTGTGCTTTCCTCTAGTGGTATTCCTATGGCGTTCTGTAGTTCTGGGTCCCTGTTTTCAAAAGTATGAGGCTGCTTTTTCCCTCCCCTTCCCCTCCTCCTAGAGGCCGTCGATAACTTTTTGTGCAGCCCGTTCCCTTTCTTCATAGGTTGCATGAGTCCGCGTGCATCCAGCTTCCCGAATAAGCACTGCCTATTTTTCAGACCCCTTAAAATGGAGCTTATCCTTTCCCAACTTAGCTGTCGTCAGTAGGAGTTCTTGGTTTAATTCATTTCGAACGCTTCTGTGCCTCCTTCAAAATTTCAGTGTCTAAAATAGGAATGTAATGTGAGAAATCACGTAAAATGTCATGGAACGGCAAGCCATTTCTTTTTTTTAAAAAAGAAGGCAACAGGAGGGGAACACCAGTTGAACACACGAAACTGCCTTATACGGAATCAGACCCTTAGTCCATCAAAGTCAGGATAGTCCACTCAAAGTGGCAACAGTTCTCCAGGCGCTCAGGCAGAGGTCTTTCCATCTGATCCTTTTAACTGGAGATGCCAGAGATTGAGCTTGGGCCCTTCTGCACGCCAAGCTGCTGGGTGCCCTTGGGCCGGGCACAGTTTTCTCAGAACCCTCTCAGCCCCGCCTGCCTCACAAGGTGCCTGTTGTGGGGAGAGCAAGGGAAAAATGAATATAAGCCACTTTGAGACTCCTTAAGTTAGAGAAAATTATAAAAAACCTACTCTTCTGCCACTGAGCCTCAGCCTTCCACATGGCGGTGCTGACTTTGTTCCGAGGCCTTTTGGAACAGGAACTTCTTCAGGTTTCTCTGAGAGGCCAGTAGGACAACTTCCAGCCCGATAGTCTGAGGGCCGCTGGTGAAAAGGGCCTCGTGAGGATCTCAACCCGTGTCACTTCAGAAAAAGTCTGGCTCCCACAGGATCAAACATCATAAACATCTTACTGCTGGATGATTGCTTGTGAACTGAGCATCGCGGTGATTTTCAGTGTGTTTACCTAAATCCATTTGTCCAAAGCATGAGTCCCCAAACTTATTGAGCCTGGTCACCTTTGGAATTGACCCTGGTCACCTTTGGAATTGTGAGTGTGTTGGGCAGAAGGCTCTCCTTACTGCCCAGCTGATTGGCCGCAGGGTGAGGTGGGAGGAGCTTTCCAGGAAATGGGTGGGCACCCAGAGCAGCTCCGGTGGGCACATCGGTGCTCACAGGCACCACATTGCAGATCTCTGATCTAACCTCTCGTGAATCTGCTTTCTACATGGTGTGAAATTTTTTGATGCGCAGGGAAAAAAATCGGGTGTCGAAATAACGATGTCCTCCTTAAAGCAACCCTTAAGGGCTTTGAATTGAGGAGGGTGGAGCTGGTTCCAAGGCCGAGTAGGAGTTCAGAGGTGTGTTAACTTATCTTTAGAAACTTAAGCGTTTCCCCCTCTCAGGGCAAAGTCCCGGATTATGTGGCACTTATCTTCATACCCACAAAGGGGACTTTGCTTCTTTCCTGGCTGTTTGCTTCAATAATTGACGCGAGTATCCTAATCCAAACAGTTAACTTGCAGATTTTTGCCAGAATGGCACTGGAATGGACTGGGATTGATGCACTGCTGGCTGGGCAATGCCGGAAGGCCTGTGAGCGTTAAGCTCCTATGAGACCAAGTCCTGTAGATTCTTTTTTGATGGTGGCAGGCCAGGTGTCTTGGGGGGATCATTTTGCGAGCGATCCCTGGCTCCGGCCTCCCTCCTCACCTGCTCACCCCAGGACCCTGACTCTCAAGATGGCTCCGGATGTGTCTTGTGCTTGTGGCTGTCGCAGTCAGTAATTAGCTGTTTTGTGACCATTTTAAGTGGCTTATCAGAATTTGCCTGTATTAACTTTGTGAGTTCCAGCTTCGAATGGTTAGCCACCTTGGGCAAACAGGGCCTGCGAAGGAGGCACATGACTGTTCTTCTGTGTCCTTATGCACCCCTTTCCAACAGATGTCTATGCCGGCAGCCCTCGCAGTATCTGGTCGCGATGGGTTCCATAGGTGAATTCTGCATTGTGTGGAGGACTGTTTTCCTTTCATTCGTGGGTGGGCCATCTGCATGCCACAAGCCCTCTGGGCAAACAGGGTGTTTGGTGTAGTATAGTTTGGTGTCGTGGTTAAGTGCGCGGACTCTAATCTGGGAGAACCGGGTTTGATTCCCCACTCCTCCACTTGCACCTGGCTGGATGACCTTGGGCAAGCCATAGTTCTGATAAGAGGTGTTCTTGAAAAAGAGCAGATTGTGTCAGAGTTGTCTCAGCCCCACCCACCTCACAGGGTGTCTGTTGTGGGGAGGGGAAGGGGAAGGAGTCTGTAAACCGCTCTGAGACTCCGAGTGAAGGGCGGGGTATAAATCCAATCTCTTCTTCTTCTTCTTCTTGTGGGGCTGCTGGGTCAGAAGGCCTATGAATCTGAGCATGTTTCTCAGTGAGCAGTCAAGCCTGTATCTTGACTGTACCACTCCAGGGCTCGGGGGACTGAATGCTCTTTTATACAGAAAGCTAGGATGTTGTGGAGCAGGGTCCTCTTCTAGCCTTCTCCTTTATATGCTAGCTTTCTGCATGCAAGGGGTTTGCTCTTGTTTCTTTTGCCATGGGGATGTGAAGTGGTACGGCCCAGGCACAAGATGGCTTGCTGCAGTGGGAGCAAGGCTGTGGCCATGGCATGCAGTTGGGGCTTGGCTCTGGCCTTCTTCCCCCTCACTGGGCTTGCAGCCCACTCTCTGGTTCACCAGGCCGAGGCACACCCGGGGAGCAGGCCATACAGGAGCTCGTGCCAGCAGTGTGGTATCCTTTCGGACTTCAGGCCTTGGCTTGTGTCCCCCCCCCCCCCCAAATTTTAAAAACAAGCTAGCAAAAGATAAACGAGTGCATCTGGGATCAGATCCAGCCTGCACTCTGCCTAGGAGCTAAGATGACCAAGCTGAGGCTATCCTACTTTGGTCATGTTATGAGAAGCCACGAGTCACTGGGCAAGACAATGACGCCAGGAGAAGTTGAAGGCAGCGGGAAGAGAGGAAGGCCCACCGTGAGATGGATGGACTCTGTCAAGAAAGCCACAAAGGCCCTCAGTCTGCAAGACCTGACCAAGGCTGTTTTGGAGTTTGTTAATTCACAGGGCCGCCATGTGTCAGAAGCAAACTGCAGACCGGAAGGTCGGTAGTTCGGCAGTTCGAGACCCGAGTGTGCCGCATGACGGAGTGAGCTCCCGTCTCTGGCCCCAGCTCCTGCCAACCTAGCATTTCAAAAGCAAGAAATTGCAAGTAGATAAACAGGTACCACTTCGGTGGGAAGGTAACAGCGTTCCGTGCACTTCAGTGTCTAGTCATGCTGGCCACATGACCACGGAGAAGTCTTCGGACAGTGCTGGCTCTTCGGCTTGGAAACGGAAATGAGCACCGCCCCCTAGAGTCAGATTCGACTAGTTTTCGAGCAAGGGAATCCTTTACCTTTACTTAACACGCACATTAAAACTCTTTGAGCTCAGCTTTGCTGGACCGTGTTCAAAACCCAAGTTAGTGAGTTTTATGTTGCAAGATTCAAGTCCGGCCGCGCCTTAAAGACCCACAAGACTTCCAGGGCATCAGCTTTCGAGAGTCTTGCTCTTGCGCTGCAGACCGGCACCGCTGCCAGCATGAATCTGTGTTGCCAGGTGCAGCTGCCGGGTGCCTCTGCTGCGAGTCTGTTGCTTGTTGTGTTGGCAGGGACTAATTCCAGATGACCTCAGGGTGGAACCGAGAGGGCCGTGGGATCGTAGGAAACTTGAAGGTGACGATGCAGCACGGTAGAGAAGATTAAAACTGAACAGAACGGAGACAGATTAACAGGCATTTGGGGACTACCCCATGGAAAGGGCTGGCTGTTAGCAGAGGATGAACTGAAGGAGCCCCTCCTTCAAACAATGCAGAATTAACTTACAGAACTTACTACCAGGAGACTTTGGCCGCTCGCTCAGGTGGCTTTTTGCAGAGGAGTAGACGGGACTAATGTGTCAGTAGGGCGATCTGCAGCTGCTGGCTAAATGGCCCCTCCTTGTACAGAGGCAGTATGCCTTTAATTACCAGATGCTGGGGACCAACTTAGGAAAGACCACTGTTGCCTTCCTGCCCAGCTAGGGAACTCCGTAGGCCCTGTGGGGCTGTTGTATGGAAACCACTGGTCTTCCTATCACAGGGTTAGGCCTAATCCAGTAGAGTTCTTCTTACATTCTCTGCCACTTATGATACAGTCTTTTGGGAGTGACGCTAGTTAAGAAGGGGATTGGGGGGGGGGAGCATGGATGTGATCCATCCCGATGATGGAGTTTGGAAGCCGATGGATGATCGTGTTGCCCTTTCCCAGCCCCTTGAATCTCGAAGCCTGATTTTTTTTTTCTCCCCCAGATTGTGGCACCGCCGAAGTATCGTGGTGTCTCTTTTAGTGCTACTTGTGGTTCTCACATCTGCGTATTATATTGAAGGAGCGCATCAACAGGTAAACATGATTCTCAGCCCTGACCTGGGGCCCTTCTAGTGTTCTAAGAGTCTGGCGTGCCTGTTGGCAGTGATCCTGACGCCAGCTAGAGAGTCCCCAGATCTGTCAATCAGTGGCAGACACCTTTCTTCTGGTAACATTGCTGCACTCCAGGCTTCGGAGATGAGCAGGGGGTCCCTGACCTTGCTTGGACACCTATCTGTTTTGCGGGCCCTTTTGTTTGAGGGTCAGAGAGAGACAGACTCCTCTTCAGGCCTGTAGCTACAGTGGGGCATTTCGGGGCTCCGCCCCCTCCAATGTGAGGCACGCCCCACAACAGCTGCTCACCCCCTCCTTTGATATTAAAAGGTCCCTCCAGCTGACTGGCGGAGCATGTGGCCCACCGATCAGCTGGATGGCCCTTTAAATCTTGCAGCTGCCCCTCTCCCTCCCCTCCTCCAAAAGGGCCTTCCAACTGATTGGTGGGCCCTTTAAATCCTGCAGGAGGTGAGGGAGAGGGGCAGCTGCCAGCTGCACGCCTTCCCTAAACTTCAAGCAGCAAATTCACCCCCTTGGAGTTCAGGCATGGGCAGTCCCCGCTTGAAAATCACCATTTAAAGGGAGCCCTTTAAATTGTGTTTTTCAAGCAGGGTCTGCCCGCGCCCGAACTCCAAGGGGCAAAATCGCTGCTTGGAGTTTGGGGAAGGTTTGTGGCTGTCAATTTTCCTCTAAGCTGAGTTAGTGTCAGCTAGCTCACAGGTTTTTGGCCTCCACCACACACATTTTTGTCTTATCCCAGGAAGGATGGCTCCAGAGCGAACTAATTTATGCAGCAGCCAAATCACTCAGAACTTTAATGCCAGTTGCTCACAAACTAGAATTTTTGCTCACAAGACTCCACAGCTTAGAGGGAGCATTGGTGGCCGCCCCTCTCCCTCCCCCCTCTCTCTTCCCCCCTCCCCTGCTGCCCCACAAAATTTCCCCATGCCCCCACCCAGCCAAAATTTCTGACTACGGGGCTGCTCCTCTTACATTCCTACTGTGATCATAGTTGGGGGTGAAAGGGTGTGTGTGTGGGGGGGGGGAGTGCTTGACTCCACAGTCATGCCGAGGGGCCTGTGTTCAGACCTCCAGTTCTCAGCGTCACGTCACAGTCTAGACCAGGCATCCTCCAACCTTTTTGAACCTGCAGGCCCTTCTGGACTTCTGACAAAACGGCGGTGGGCCCAGCCACGAAATAGCTGCCACAGGAGGTGGAGGCTGCCACCAAATGGCTGCCACAGCTTATCTTCTGTCCCCCAGTGAAGATCCATGGGCTGTGGTAACAGCCGCTGCCAAAGCAACGCTTTTAAAGAATCTGCACAGCCAATCAAATCTCCAGTGGCCAATCAGAAGCTTTGCTGGGGAAAGCCCTACCCACTTTCTAAAACCACTTGGCAGGCGCCAGGGAAAGGTGTCGGCAGACGCCATGTGGCCCAGGGGAACCACGTTGGGGACCCCTGGTCTAGACTGTGACCCCTCTGTCTCTGGTGTCGAGCACAGTTCTTGCCTCGCCGTTAAGTCCAGAGCACATTTGTCGACTGCTGGGGACAACCCTGTATGGTGGGCCCAGAATATCCCCAGGTTGGAGGGTGAGAGCGAGCGCCTTGTCCAAAGGTCATCTGGTGAGTTTGTGGCAGAGCTGGTATTTGATTCAGAGAGTTAAGCAGGGTTTCTTAGTCACTGGGCAGCGCTAGATAAGAAGGTAATTCACTTTCCCCTGGAGCTGTGTTTTTAGTCTTTATCCCACATCTCACCAGAGCTGAATCACACAACTGTTGCATGCATGAGTATCACTTCCTTGTATGTCTGTGCTTCCCCCCCACACACACCTCATTTACACCACAGCTGGGGTCAGGGGTTGTCTGTGCTCAGTGTCCAGTTTGCAAGCCAGCATTTACTGGGATCCGCCGTTGCCCATTCCTGGCCCCACTGGGGGGGCCACCACTTCCCCTTCTGTGTTTGTCGAGCCAGAAGCAAAGTGTGTTTTCCACAGGCCGTGGCGGGTGGGTGAGGTGGGGATTGGGGACCTTTGCCTGTTCAGACCTCGCCCCATTCACAGGCCAGCCATTTAGGAAACAAGTAGCTGACCTGGGCTTTGAAGCACTCTGTCCGTCTTTCGAGTCCAGCAGCATCTTAAAGACCAACAAAACTTTCCAGAGTAGGAGCTCTCGTGAGTCTAAGCTCACTTCATCAGATACCATCTGTAAATGATGATGTGACTCACAAAGCTTACACCCTGGGGAAGTTTGTACCCTGGACTTAAATGTCGTCCTCCGGACTAGCACAGCTTATCCACCTGCGACTCTCGCCAAGTTGCGTTCTTAGGGTGCCAAATTCTGGCTATCGCGGTCCGTCCTTCTTCCCCACCCTCTGGTCTGATGTTTCACACTGCATTGAATACCATTTTGCTTTCTTTAATGTTATGGGCTTTTCTGCTTTCTTATGCAAACTTCATTTTCTTCTCTTTCCCTCCCCTTTACAGTATGTGCGGTACATGGAGAAAAAATTCTTATGGTGTGCCTACTGGGTAGGCTTAGGCATTCTGTCCTCGGTTGGACTTGGAACAGGTCTCCATACCTTTCTGCTCTATTTGGTAAGCAAAAGACTCTGTGTGTGTGTTTGTGTGTGTGTTCCTTAGTAACACCAGGGGGTTGTGTACTTGGAAAATTCTGTTTTTTAAAGTGCAGAAGGAGCCTGAATTCTGCAACAAGAGAAGCAAAATTCTGTGTCCTGAGTAAATGGGGTGGGTTAAGCCAACATGGCCTTATTGTTATTTTGCTCAAGTTCTCCAGCCTTTGTCGTGAGTCAGACTTTGGCATCACACGGCCAAGCTTTGGGCTTCTGTTCTCCCCGTCCCTCCCCCCTCACCTGCTGCAGTCCCTTTCCGAGGCAAGCTGTGATTTGCCATCAGATTGCTGCCCTAGATATAAACTGTGGTTTGGCTGCGTACAGGAAATGAGGGAGGGAATCTCAGCTTGATGGCAGGCGATAGGGGAGCACGCAAGGCCAAGGCTTCCGGCATGATGCTCAAAATCTGATTTGGGTGTCGGATCTGGTTCAGACCTGTTGTTCGGTCTAATTAGTAAACTGGCTGGATGTCTCCCTTTCCAAAAATAGTCTGAGGACTGAGGATGCCCCAGGAAGGACAGCCGATGGAGAGCAAAAGAGAGTCTGTTAAGTGGAGAAAGAGAGGGGGAGAAATTGACCTGCTCCAGTCCCTGAGAGCTCAGGGGATCCCGGAGGGTGAGATTGGGGGGAGTTGGGTGGGGCTTTAAAATTGTCCCCTCTGCCATTGGTTGCGCCCCTCCCCCCAGTTGGGGTAGCAAGGCGGGTTGAGAGCCCTGCTCTCTCGTTCCTGATACCTTATCCAGCAAATACTTTGGCTTCTGAGGTTTCAGCTGATGTTGCCCGTACAGTTTTGAACACGCCTTTGCCACCAACCAGGGCTTAGCACCTTCCTTAAGACGTTAGGCACCCAGTGAGCATCCTCGTTCTGTAAAGATGGTTTTTCCCGTGCCGTGAGTGGTGTACGCAAGCCCAGTCTCGACATGGAAGTATGGCTTCCCTTCGGTGGATTTTGCGCCGAAGATTGTGGTTTATCTAACGGCTACATTTATCTTTCAGTCCAGAAGGATCCCCCTGGCACACTTGACATAAATTATATTTTGTGAGCTGCCTTGAGCCCCGAGGAAAGGTGTATGATCTAAATACTTTGATAAAAATCAGGGTTGCTTCCATCTCCTCCTGCACGTACCGTAGCTCTGGGGTGCTTCCTTCTGGCTAACAGGCTAATAACAGATCTGAAGTCTAGAGATAAAAGAAACTATCCCCACGCCCTGCAATGCTCCCTCTAAGCTGTGGAGTCCTGTGAGCAAAAATTCGACTTTGTGAGCTGCTGGCATTAAAGTTGTGAGCGAGCGATTTGGCTACTGAATAAATCAATTTGCTCTGGAGCCATCCTTCCTGAGCTAAGACAAAAGTGTGTGAGCACCTAGAAATAAGCCCTCCCACTGTTGCCCCCCCCCCCCCCCAAGCACCAAGAATACAGGGCATCACTTGCCCCAGACTGGTTCCTATCTATACCTTGTGGCTAATAGCCACCGATGGACCTCTGCTCCATATCCAATTCCCTCTTGAAGCCGTCCATGCTTGTAGCCACCACCACCTCCTGTGAGCTAGCTCACACTAACTCAGCTTAGAGGGAACACTGCCGCCCTGTATATCTTAAGCATTTTAATGTTTTTTTTCTGTATTTGTATTTATTTTTTTTAAGCAGAGGGTTACGGCACCTCCCGAGCATTTCAGTCCTCAACAGGTTGTTGTGGCCGTTCTCCTCTAGTCTTAATTCTCCAAGTGCTGCCATTGTGCGTGTGGGCCTGTTTCCTTGACTCCTGTCTCCCCAAGATTGCCGGATTGCTTCCTGTCCGGGAGTAGGGATGGAAGAGGCAGCTGTTGGCCACTGTTAACTGGGTGGGCCAAGGAGCGGCTCATACACAGAATACCAAATCTGGGTTTTGTCAGCCTCAGAGAGGCGTAATGTTAAAATGTGGCCACTCAGCTTTTGACACAGTCTCTTCCCACCAGTGGTTCAGAGGGTGCTGAACAAAACAGTGTTCTGGGCTGCCAGAACAAAGTTTGAGTCCAGTGGCACCTTTAAGACCAACACTAACTCTGGGTATGAGCTTTCGTGTGCATGAAAGCTTATGCCCAGAATTAAACTTTGTTGGTCTTCAAGGTGCCACTGGACTCAAACTTTGTTCTGCTGCTTCAGACGACACGGCGACCCCCACCTGAATCTGTCTGCATGTTGGGCTGCTAGAGTCAGCTCTCACTGTCTTAAAAGTATAGTACCATCCATGGTGTTGGCTTCTGAGGGGATGTATTTCAAACTGTTTCCCATGCTCGACTTGAATATCATGCCTTTTAAAGACACACTGATTATTTAGTTGATTCATACCCCACTTTTCTCCCCGGTGGGGACCCAGGGTGACTTAACGGCATTCTCCTCTTCTCGGGTTTATAGGATAGGTTAGGCTGAGAGTACGTGACTGGCTCATGGTCCCCCAGCAAGCTTCTGTGGCAGAGTGTAGATTCAGACCTGAATTTCCTGAACCCTAGTCCAGCAGTCTTCTTAACCACCACACCACGCTGGCTGTTCTTCCTTAGAGACTTCGTTGCAGTGAAATATAAGCGCGTCTTCAGCTGCTTTCACTAATTCTGCAGAAAGTGTAATGCTGCAATCTTCCACCTGGTGTCGCTGTGAACTCAATGGGGTGAAGGATCATGCTACCGTTCTTTAAACTGAGGTTGAACTGTGTTGCAGTCAAAAAAGCATTCAACATGGTGTTTGTAACAGGCACTAGATGGCACCCTCGTCCCAGGTAGCTGTGTGAAATGGCCCCTTCTGTGCTTACACTTTTGGTTTTGCTTTATTTCTGGCAAATGGGGGTGAAACATCAGGCGCACAGAACTGGGTGGCAGGGCACCTGCCCCACGTGTGCAAGGTCCCAGGTTCGATCCCTGGCAACCTTCTCTTGAAGAAGAGAAGAGATTGGATTTATACCCCGCCCTTCACTTGGAGTCTCAGAGCTGCTTATAAACTCGTTTCCCTTCCCCTCCCCACAACAGACACCCTGTGAGGTGGGTGGGGCTGAGAGAACTCTGACACAAACTCCTCTTTCAGGAACAGCTGTGCCATCAGCAGGTGCAAGTGGAGGAGTGGGGAATCAAACACGGTTCTTCAAGATTAGAGTCCGCACACTTAACCACTACACCAAACTGGCTCTCTTAACCACTACACCAAACTGGCTCTTGGCAGATCTCAGGGCCGCAGTTCGAGACAATGGAAAGTCGCTGTCTGTCCCAAAGCCAGTGCTGGTCTGAATGGGTCAACAAATGTTCTGGCCTTGGATAAAGGCAACTTCAAGCTTTTGCATATTAGAAATGTGCTGTCCGAGAGTCCCTTGGGCTGCAAGGAGATCAAATCAGTAAATCCTAAAGGAAATCAACCCTGACTTTTCCCTGGAAAGCCAGGTACTGAAGCTGGAGCTCAAATACTTTGGCCACCAAAAGAGAAGGGAGCACTCACTGGAGAAGGCCGTGATGCTGGGAAGGACTGAAGGTAAAAGAAGGGGGCGGCAAAGGATGAGATGGTTAGACAGTGTTACCGATGCAGCGAACATGAAATTGAGCAAACTCTGGAGGATGTTGGAAAACAGGAGGGCCTGGCGCGATGTGGTCCATAGGGTCGCAAAGAGTCGGACTCGACTGTGTGACTGAACAGCAACAAAAAGTCCAATAGCAAGTAGAAAGAAGAAAGATGCTTCCCCCTTCCCGCAGTCATGGGAGTCACTGCTTAGGAATACACTCTGAACCTGCTCAGGGGCATTCCTTCAGTGGCAGTGAAAACCAGGCATGAAGGTTGAGTCAGTGGGCGCTGTGGCACACATTACTGTACTTAAAAGGAAGATTACCTTGAATGTAAGAAGACCCCTCCCCCAGAAAGTTACACAACACAATGTTTTTGTATTGGACATGGTAGTAGCTTGTAGGCAAGTTTAAGATGACCCCCTCTTTGACGTACCGGGGGGGGGGGAAACACCTAGTCTTGCATCTGAGTAAATACTGTAAACCTTGGCCCAAGAGCAGGAGGTATCGTCAATGGCTTGGAGATCAGAAATGCCAGAAACGTCACTGGGAGCACAAGACTGCTCCGTCGGCGCAGTGATGAGCCTGCCTCAACTTCTGGTTTCATTTGCCTCTCGCCCTTCTTCTTACAGCTTCCCGAGAGGCTGGCCGAGTAATTTCTGTTGAGAACAGAGACCTGCCCAAGGCCTCTCCGGTCTCCTGCAGCAGCACGTGACCCATCTGGCTGTACACTTCAGCAAAATGCAACATCATCGAGTGGCGTTGCACATTGCGCCTTCAGTGGGCGTAGTCAGAGGGCGGTCTCCAGCAGCATCTTGGCTCTCCTCTGGTGGCCCAGGTCTGCCACTGGACCCTTGTGGAGTGGCAGCACCCACCACCCCACCCCTTCCCGCGCGCTGCCCCTGCTCACCCCAAGTCAAGTGGGCGGGCTAAGCAAGGTTTCTGCCCTCCTTCACCCACCCTATTCTGGCGTGCAGCGGAACCAGGCGAGAGCTTTGTTCCACCGCTCTGTGCTCATTTGCAGATTACATGACCACAAAGCTGCCTTGTGCTCTCCAGGATGTTGCCGCTGCTCTGAAGTGGAGGTGATTGCAAAGGCGTGTCCACCGTACAAGGATAGGGCAGGGGTGACCGCAGAGAGTCTCCCAAGGTGAGGACTGGTTGGAGCAGAACTGCACCTTGGCCTTCTTAGTCTGGTCTAAAAATACACCAGAACAACACAAACCGTTCTGTCATCCCAGGCAAGCGTCTCTAAGCGTGTACAGAACTACTCCCCCCCCTCCCCCGAGTGTGTGCTTTTGCTAATGAACAAGGGCAAAGTGTTCCAGTGCATCTATGGTGCGGTGCCCCTACGTTCTGGGAATCGCCCCCTTTAGTACATGCAAGTTCCCTGTTCCATACGATTGCACAAGGGCTCCCTTCTGCTGTATTCCAGTTAGAGAATCCCTGTGACGTTACTCTTCACTGGCAAGTTTGGCACTTTAGCGAGCTGTAGGTTTTCTTCAGTGTATTTGTGGGGACATCTGACTGAAAAGGGGTCGGCTGCTAGAACAGCGGTTCGACTGTTGGAACAACGGTTTGGGAAGGGGGGGGGAACACTCTCCAGACCCGAACACTAACAACTGGCAGCTTGGTGTAGTGGTTAAGAGCACGGACTCTAATCTGGGAGAACCAGGTTTGATTTCCCCACTCCTCCACATGCGGCTGCTGGTGTGACTTTGGGTCAGTCATAAGTTCTTTCAGAGCCATTCTCTCAAGGGGGAGTTCTTGAGAGAACTCTCTCAGCCCCACCTACCACACAGGGTGTCTGTTGTGGGGGGGCGATTGTAAGCTGCTCTGAGATTACTTCCGGTAGTGAAAGGCGGGGTATAAATCCAACTCTTCTCCTCCTCCCCCGTCTTCCGCTCCTTCTGTGCGTTGCTTTTAATAATAGACTTGTTTGGCTTGCTGCAGTTCTATTTTTATTGTCGACTTTGTTGATTATGTCTTGAAGCTTCCTCAAAACGGGTTGAAATTAAATCAGAAGAGTTTGGCTGAACATTTGGAAGAACTTCCTAGAGCGGTTCCTCAGTGGAACAGGCTTCCTCGGGAGGTGGTGGCCTCTCCTTCTTTGGAGGTTTTCAAACAGAGGCTGGATGGGTATCTGACAGCAATGCTGATTCTGTGAACGTAGGCAGATCACGAGAGGGAGGGGCAGGAAGGGCTGCCTCAGGGTTTAGTTCTCGTGACCCTTTCTTACACACCCAGGGAAATGCTGATCGCTACTTTGGGGTCAGGAAGCAATTTTTCTCCTGGCCAATTTTGCTGGGGATCTTGGAAGTTTTTGTCATCTTCTGGGCCTGGAACAGGGGTCACTGGGGTGTGTGTGTGGGGGGGGAGGTATTTGTGAATTTCCCGCATTGTGCAGGGGGTTGGACTAGATGACCCTGGAGGTCCTTTCCAACTCTGTGATTCTGATTCTAAAACCTTTTGATGAAGGAGTGGAGTGTGATTTTTTTAAAAGAAAAATGCAATTGCTTCATAGTACTCTGCATTTTGTTTTGCCCTAGCTTGTTAGCCAAGAGCAGTTTATAGTTGCCACTGATTCCCGAGTCCTTTGCATCTGCCAGGGGACTTGTGGGGAAGGGGTGTTCTTTGTATGGCTCTTGGCTTTCAGGCTGGCAGCCCCCTGCCCCCTGCGAAGTTCACTGTGATATGAGAGACTGCTTCTTCCCTCTCCAGAGTCGGGGTCTGGGGTGAGGGGAGGAAGGCAGTCTCCTGTTGTCTTGAACAGGGTCCCTTTCTGGAGGAGCTTGACACGTAGATTTGTGGACCCGTTTGGTGTAGTGGTTAAGAGCGCAAACTCTAGGAGAACCGGGTTTGATTCCCCACTCCTTCACATGCAGCTGCTGGTGTGACCTTGGGTCAGTCATAAGTTCTTTCAGAGCTGTTCTCTTAAGGGCGGTTCTCTCAGAGCTCTCTCAGCCCCACCTACCTCAAAGGGTGTCTGTTGTGGGGAAGGGAAGGGAAAGGAGATCGCAAGCCACCCTGAGACTCCTTCGGGTAGTGAAGGGCGGGGTATAAATCCAATCTCTTCTCTCTTCATCTGCTTACTTGGCTGGTTTCTGTCCTCTTGCACAACTTTTGTGTGTTCCCTTCCTGCTTTCAAAGAAATGGTGACACTCGCTTTTCTAGTTCTTTGGAAAAGGCGAGGGGAAGCAGAAGAGGGTAGCGAAAGGCACGTCGGACAGAGGGGACGGGAATGCCAAATTCGCCTAGGCTGTAGTCTGGCACTTCCGCCAGTGCCGCTGACAGCATCTCACAGAACCACTCATTAAGATCCATATTCCACCAGTTAAAAAAAGCAAGACGTGCAATCCACGTCCCCTTGAAATCTGTACAAAACATCTGAAAATACAGAACGTGAAAGATACAAAAATCTAACTAAGCCAGAATAAAAAAAAGAGAGATGCTAACTGGAAATCCGCATTATGTTGCGAATGTGTAGACGACATCTACACTTCTTCAGATAATCACTCCCCTCAGTGAGGGCTAGAGCCCTGCTTTCAAAATAAAATCTGATTCGTCTACAAGAATTTTTAGTAGCAGCAATTCTTAAAAAGTGGGGGCAGCAAAATCCCATTAAGAGTCCTTCTGTTCTGTTACTTTCCACTCCCCCTTGAGGCCATGTATTCAAACCTTCCGCCAAAATCAGTGGGATTCGTTGCTAACTTGAAATTAATTCTAGCCCTGTTTTCGAGTCCTCACTATGAAGACTGGCTTTTTAAAAAGGGGACTGCTGAAGGCTAAGAAGAGAAGAAGAGATCGGATTTATACCCCACCCTTCACTCGGAGTCTCAGAGTGGCTTACAAGCTCCTTTCCCTTCCCCTCCTCACAGCCGATACCCTGTTGTGGGGCTGAGAGAGCTCTTTCCAGAACGGCTCTTTTTCAAGGACAGCTCTTATCAGAACTATGGCTTGCCCAAGGTCATCCAGCAGCTGCGAGTGGAGGACTGGGGAATCAAACCCGGTTCTCTCAGATTAGATTCCGTGCACTTTACCACTACACCAAACTGGCATGGGGAAGGTCTAGTTTTTGACGTGGGGGGGGGGGGAGCTTGGTGAGGTTGCTCTCTCTCCCAGCCCTGCCAATTAAATTCCATCTTAATGACTTTCTTTAAGAGTTCAAGCATGGAATCATTCAGTGACACTTGTCAGAGGGACACATTTTTTAAAGTTGTATGTGTGTGCAAACCTGGGCTTCACGTTCATTATAGGAGTTGGTGAACCTGACTGCGGTTTGATCTTGACATGAAAAACTGCTTTGTGCCGGGTCAGGTACTTGGTTCGTGTCGCCTGGCAGGGTCTCCTCTGACTGGCAGGGGCTCTTCATGGTCTCGGCTAGGAGGGTCTTCTGGTGCCCAAGAGACCTTGAACTGGAGGTTGAGCCTGTGAGCTCCGGCCGGCAACGCTTGTGTTTCCATCACTGAGCTCCTGTTCTGTCTTCACATGTAGACGTTCTGCCACTCTCTACTGCTGTCAGGTTGCAAGGGTCCCATTGTCTTAAACAAGTTTTTCAGTGGTTTGCGTAACTTCCCTCCCTGTTGCCGCTCATTCTTTCCTTCTCACATCCATGCTGCAAAACTGGCTCATGTTAAGCTCTGGAGTTGTCACGGCCAGTGTTTTTGGACCAAGGTCAGGTTCCTGGCAGGAGTCAGAGAAAGAATGCCTTTGGGTTAGAGACAGAGAAGATCCGTAACATAACTTGAGACTTCAGAATGATCCTTTCTGGAGTGGGGCTGGAGTGTTTGTAGGAGAATTGTTTTGTGACTTCCATCTGTCTCGTAGGCTTCCTCCACGAATTCCAGCCGCTTCCTCTTGCTGGTCTTTATGCTATTCACAATGAAAGGCCGAGCTTCCTGGAATGTTTGTCACTGGCACAGCGTGCTTGAAAATCACTTCCGTCCAGTCTGTGACAGTGACCCAGTGCCCGCGAGGGTTCCGTTCCCGGAGGCACTGGCTGGCGGCATTTAGACCAAGCTTGGGTCCGCAGGAACGCTTGCCAGTGAATTCCAGACTCAGCATCCAATTAAGCCACGCTCTACAGTGGGGAAAGCCAGTTTTCTAATGGTAATGTGTTTTCGCCCAGACGGCAAAATGTGCTGTCTGGGTAGCCACTCTCTTTCTGCAAGCCACGAGAGAAGAGTTGTGATTGTGCACCATGCAGGTTGCTGGTGGCGGAAGGTGCCGTCAAGTTGCAGCCAACCCGTGGCCACCAGCTATAGGGGTTTGCCACGGCGAGAGACGTTCAAAGGTGGTTTGCCGTTCACTGCCTCTTGAGTAGTGACCCTGGACTTCCTTGGTGGTCCCCCATCCAAGCACTAACCAGAGCCAAGCCTGTTTAGCTTCTGAGATGTGATGAAATCCGGCTAACCTGGGCTGTCCAGATTGCTAGTGTGTGATTAGGAGACGAAAAAACAGAAGTTGCTTTAAAGAGTAATATGAGCAAGGAACTTACAGTTAAAATTTTGGTGGTGGTGAAGACCGGGAGAATGCCACAAACGGGCGCAAAAGAGATGAAGGGTTACTCAGAATGCCGAGCCAATATCTGTGAGGAGGGGACGTCAGCAGGCACCCCAGCTTCTGAGACGCCACAGGGCTGTTCGATACTTTGGCAGTGCCTGGCCTCTGCCGGCAGGCTCGTAACGGAGAGAAGCTTGACTTACAAACGCACACACCTGGGAGCAGGGTGCTTGTTTTCACGGCAGTTCTGTGCCGCCCTCTTTTCAGGGAGATATGGGAGGGACTCCTCTCCTCCCAAGGCAGGTTAGACTGAAGCACAGTGACTGGTCCCAGTTCACCCGGCTAGTTTTTTATGGTGAAGGGGGATTTTGGACCTCAGTTTCTCGAGGCTGAGGCCAGTCAATCAGTTCTGCATCCTTCCTGCGCCGTCTTGTTGCTTTGAGCTCAAGAAGGGTTCGTGCCCTAGAATACACTTGGACACCCTTCGTGGGATACATGTAGAAGGTGATGGTGGTCCAGCTGTCTCTTGGACGGACAATCTGCCACTGCCAATCTCATATAAAATCAGCCCTGCAGGCTCAGACCAAGGTGATCCATGTAGTCCAGCATCCATTTCCCCCCACAGTGGCTGCCCAGATGCCCTCAGAAGGTCCCCAAACGGGCACAGAGGCCAAAGCTGCCTTTGTAGCCTTCCTTCCCCAATAGCTGCCATCTATTGTCTCCAAACATGGCGATTCCCATTAGATCCTTCAAAGGCTACTAGCCACAGTGGCCGTCTTCCTTTGAGTCAGTCTCATCCCCTTCTGAAGCCATCTAAGCTCATGACTGTTGCCGCACCATGTGGCGGCAAGTTCCCTCAACTGGTTATTCATTGCGTAAAGAAGTACTTCCTGTTGTTTGATGCTGTTGCCATCGTTGACTTCATCAGGTGTTCCTCCACATTCTAGTGGTATTGTGGGGAGACTCCTCTCTGTGTGTCTTCCGCACCACGCATCTTCTTGTCGAGGAACCCTTGGCGAGCAGACGCAATTTGAAAACCGCTGATCTGGATCGTTGCACCATCTGAATGAGACCTGCTTTACGGTATCGCTTCTCTTCCCCCACTGCAGCCAAAAATCCCCCTGGGGATTTCAGCTTGTGGTCTGCACCGCAGCTCTTTGAGGAACAGGAATCACTCCGCGTCGCGGAGTCTAGCAAGGAATGAGCTGATTCCGCTCTCCCCCCCACACACACACGTCGGCCAGGATTGCCCCGAGCGAGTGGCACCCACCCAGGCTGTCTATCCACCTGTGAACCACCGGACGTGTAGCTCAATTTGGGCTTGTCCTTACAGTGCTCCATACCAAGGTTGGATACCCACCCACCCCCTTAAAAGAACAAAAGAGAGGAGTGAGCAGTTTTTTTGTATCCGTGTTGCTTTCCCCTCTGGGGCATGAAGTTGAGTCTACCTAAGAAGGAACCAGGGTTCCCCAGGGTACGATGGAGGGGCACACAAGGCAGTTCAAGGTCTGGGGCGGAGGCCTGTGGGGAATCCTGGGTAAGCAGCCTCAGGTTCCACAGTGGAAGAAAGGCAGGATGTGAACACATTTATTTTTAATGCACTGCATTCCGTGTTGAGGCCGTGTCCTGTACAGAATCAGGCCATTCTTCTCTCTAGCCCGGGGCTGTCTCTTCTGACCGGAAGCAGCTCTCCGAGACATTTCCCAACTCTGCAACCTCAGAGCCTTTTAACTGGAACTACCGGATAGCAAGCCAGGAAGTTCCTGCAAGCAAAATATGTTCTCTGATGCTCAGCTGAGTCCTCGGAAAGTTTGTTCCAGTGTGTGTGTGTGGGGGGGGGGAATGGGACTGGATCTCCAGGAACAGCAGAGCAGGGTCTGCAGGAGTTGCTGCCCCCCCCCCTTAAGAAAAGTTAAAGGCCCCGAAGCCTTTGGAATAAGGCCTGTTAGAGGCCCTAAGAAGCAAATAAATGTATACCCCGGTAGCGGTGATAAAATTAGGAAGTGACTTTGAAATGTGCAGGTTGAAGTCAGCTGTTTTCATCTTACGTTGTGGGAGGGCTTACTTTGGACCTTCAGGTATGTCCAGAGTGGAACTCTTTTAAGAGCGGCGGCCCCTCCAGTGCAGTATTAAAAAACTGCTTTTGGAGTGCCCCTTGGTTTCTGAAATAGCTCCCCATATGGTATGCTGTTTTGGAGACAGAAGGCCCAAGGACGCTGGGGTACACAGAAGTAACCACACTCTCCTTGGGGTCTCAGTCTTTATATTTGTCCTGACCCTCTGAGAAAGCTGGGACTGGTTATGCCATCGATTCTAAGCATCCTTACTGGGAAGCAAAGTTATTTCCTTTGGGCCCGTTTCCAAGTCAGTGCGCACTGAGAAGCAGGGAGTAGATTGTGACAATTTGAGAAGCCCCGTTCCAGACTACGTCCCAACAGGCGGCTCTGTGTTTGCTCCTGGCCTAAATATAACAAGATGGTGTCATCCGTGGCTGGCTTCACTTTTGAGAAGGGGTGGCAAGTGTGTGTGTGTGGGGGTGTGTGACAAACGCTGTGGGATGAGTCGCCAGTTGTGGTGAGGAGGGCAGGGAAATTTCCCATGAGAAAATAGCCCTTCTTTCTCTTAAGGCACATGGAATGACACATTTCTGTCCCGCCCCCGAGTCTTCTGCCCGAAGCTAAAAATCCCACATCACTGAGCATTAATAGCAAGCAGAGGTGCTCTCTGTTGGCCACCGTCTGGCTATTGCCAGTTGCATCCGCTTTCCCTCGCTCCTTTCTTTTTTTGGAGTGTCCATGTGTCCATTTGCTTTTATCACTTTTTTGGCAGAAACTGACTCCCAGCTCATAGGAATCAAAACTCCAAACACCGGTTAAAAGTTAGAGATTCACAGAGCTGCATCCAGGCCTGGTGGTGGCGGTGATAGCTGGCTGCTTCCTTCCTCTGGCCCTGGAGAGGCAGATTCTCAGCTCGATGGAGGAGTGCTGGGGCGGAACTCCGGGTGTCCCTACTGTAACCCCACCAGTGCCAGTTGGAAGCTGGATGGAAAGGGGGGGGGGCATCAGCTGTAACGTGATGCAACGGCACTCGCCAAAGAGCCAGGTTGTTTCCTGCCCTCCTCCCATACATGAAATACTCTTAATCCATTTGTCTAATCTTAAACACGGTGTAAAAAAGAACTTCTGGTATTCCTGTGTCACCAGGCTGTCAAAAATAGCATTTGGATCTCACGAATGCTGCAGATGGTTGATTGATGGAAGCTGCTTCAGCAGCCTTAAAATTTTTTCTTGATTAATCATCTTCACCTTTTTAACTGATAACGTTTACTGGCATGTTATCAGACCCTTAATATGGGTGCACTTTTTTCTTTTTTTTTTTGAGATACTGGAGGTTAACAGTGAGGGAACTTAACAAATTGATAAGCAGAAGTTTCTCCGTCAGTGCTCAAAGGAAAGTCCCTCTGATGTTCCTTCCCCCCCCCCCCCCAAAAGTTCTGTGTCACAGTAGCGCACGGGAAGCAAAATGGCCTTTGCAACAAATGAATGCGCTCGATTATTTGCAGCGACTTTCTTCCCTTATTCAGCCCCAATGACTGATGAATGAATCCTCAAGCAGATTAATCTTCTGGCTAAATGGGCTTAAAAGTTGCATCTGTGAAAATGTGTCTGTCACTATTGGCAGTAGCAACCAGTTCTGTGTCACAGTAGCGCACGGGAAGCAAAATGGCCTTTGCAACAAATGAATGCGCTCGATTATTTGCAGCGACTTTCTTCCCTTATTCAGCCCCAATGACTGATGAATGAATCCTCAAGCAGATTAATCTTCTGGCTAAATGGGCTTAAAAGTTGCATCTGTGAAAATGTGTCTGTCACTATTGGCAGTAGCAATGAAAGTCCTGGTGTATCTTACTTCTTTTCTATTTGTCAGCATTTCTGACCCAAGCCCTTCGTTCACTTTTTTGATGTCACTTTGAGGTATGCCGTCTCTAAATCCAGGCACAGAGGTTTGAGCTTTGCCCCACACGTTTGTGAAATAAATATGCCTTTATCTTTCCAAAGGTTTTGTCTTCTCGACATGCTAATTGGACAGAAATAACACAGAGACCAGAACCTCTACATGTAGGGCATGGTTGTCTTCGGCACCCCTCTGAAGAGCAAGGCTTGCAAATTCCCTTAAAATTAGACTGGCCCTCTCCAAAAACGGAAGGGGGAAGGTTACAAGGGAGAGAGAGACTTCATCAGGTTTCCCTCTGGTGACCAGCCTTCCTCTTGCCCAGATTTATATTTCACCCTTGGATTCCTAACAAATGAAATTCCAGTCTAACCACAGGATCCTGATGGTCTCCCGTCAAGTGCGCGGCAAGCACATGTTTTGCGCCCAAGTCATCAAAGGGTTTTCCGATGAGTTGCTTGATTGGTTCTCTCTCGCTCCCCTTCCGCTCCTTGTTGGTGCTTGCTCTTGGAATCGGTGCAGATGCCAACCCGCTGCAAAGATGAGCCACTTGATGACTAGTCCCTTGCTCATCTCCACCACCTTGATCTGGGTGTTTGCCCTGAGCACCTACGGAGTCACTTGGGAGCCCTGAACACTATCCTGAGTTATCAGCTTGCTTGCTTTAAGCGAGCAAGTTTCTAGCTTTTAAGGTTGTGCAAGAGGTTGAAAAGTGCACACATGAGCACACATGAGCACACGAAGCTGCCTTACACTGAATCAGACCTCTGGACTCCATCAGAACCTATCCAGACTGGGAGAGCCTCTCGTGGGTCTCGAGCAAGAGGGCTTTCACATCACCTCCCGCTAGTCTCTTTAACTGGAGAGGCCGGGGATCGAACCTGGGACCTTCTGCATGCCAAGCGGATGCCCCTCCCCAATACTGGGCAGAGCAGGATTTCCAGTGGTCTGGGCTGCTTTCTGCTTCCTCCCTGGGCTAACATTAGCAAGGTTTTCTGGCTTATTCGCCGCAGTAGCTGCATGGAACTCGCATGTACAAAAGCTACATATTCCTGAATACCGATCGCAGGCGGTCATATGGTAGACAGTTCTTAGCTTTGTTAGACAAAGCAACCATTTCTGTAAATATGTGCCCCCTTGCTTGACCTGCACAGTTTGAAATGCCACTTCTCTCGTTGCAGAACTTGTTATTTTTTTCATGAGCAGTGTCTGAGGGGGAGTGAGGATTTGGACCTCAGTGTCTCCTGCCTAAGCCGGTATTTTAGCTGCTCCATCCAACTGGCTCCCAACAGTGAATTCTGCGTCCTTTCACTTTTGCTCAAACAAGATAGGTGGCCTTGGATGCACTTGACACTCTTTGCTGAATGCATATGGAAGGTAACGGTGGTACAGCTGCCTTTTGAGTGCGCTGTCTACCATTGCCTGTCTTACACAAAATCACTCCTGAAGGATCAAGCCAAAGTGGGTCCATCTAGTCCAGCATCCCCCACCCAGCAGTGGTCTGCCAGATGACACCCCCCCCGGGCCCCAAGGCCTTGGAGCAGGGGGACACAGAGGCCCAAGTCGTCTCTTATAGCCGCCCCCCCCCCCCCCCGCTTCGCCCCCCAAACATATATTGTCTCTGAACACGGAGATTCCAGGTATGAATGAAATTTTATTATGGCATCCAGCCAGAACAATCCAAACACCCCAGCAAGGGGCACCAAAATAAAACATCACGAACTACACAATATAAAAATACATTAAAAAATATAAAAATATAGAATACATATAACAGATTCACTAAAAATACACTAAAAAGGAGAGAATTGTAATTTTGCAAGTTAAGCTGTCCTCTTCGAATGCAACATCATGCCACCCAAAATTTAGCCACAACCTTAGGAATTAAGTGATTTTCATCCGATAACAGTTTATTGCAACACTCCAGGTCTGTCTGCCCAGGCATCTCTTTAATAAGAGGTTGAATTAATCGATGTCTCGAGCCTCATTGTACCACTTATATCTAAACATCATGTGTTCAATAGTTTCTATCTCCCCAGACTCACGTTTACGAAGTCTCTGTGCAAGGGGAACTCTTCTGTATCTGCCCTCGAGCACTGCAGAGGGGGAGAGCCTCACATCTAGCGAGTGTGAAGACTTTCCTATATATATTTATATCAAGGTGTGTTAAATATGCCATCGGGATGGAGTGATATCTAATTTGATTAGGCACTCTGAATTTAGGTTATCTATCCAGGTAGATCTAGTAACACCTACTAGCCACAGTGGCTCTCTTCCTTCAAATTCGTCAAATCACCCTTTAAAGGCCAAGTCCCCCCCCCCATTAGTTATGTATTGCGTGAAGAAGTATTTCCTTTTGTCTGACTCTTATTGCTGTCCGGCCGTGACTGAGCTGGATGGGCCAGGCTAGCCAGATCTGAGAAGCCGAGTGGGGTTGGCCCTGGGAAGGACTTGGACAGGAGACCACCAAGGAAGTCCAGGGCGGCTACGCAGAGACAGGCGATGGCCAACCACCACTCTCTTGCCTTGAAAACCCTACAGGGTCGCCATAGATCAGCTGTGATTCGGTGGCGTTTTCCATGACCGCCACTGCTGTTTAAGCTTGTAGCCGTTGCTACTGCTTCCTAATGCTGCTCACTCGGGGTACCAAAGGGGAGCTATTGATAACCAAGGCTGGGAGAATTGTCATGGCAGCACCTTGGTCCTTCAGCGCAGCATGCGCATTTGCAGGCATTTAAGCTTAGCTGAGGAATAGCAGGCTCTCCAGGCTTGTGCCAAACCCCGACGCATGGCCCGGTCAACTCTGACCCCTCGGCGAAAGGGGCTCGGAGAGCAGATTCCTCTCTTCTCTGAATCCGAGCACTCCTCGCTCAGTTGTCCTTTTAAATGGTCTTTGAGCCTTTTTTGTGTATTGGAACGATCACTGCATGCTTCCAGGATTGGGGAATAATGCCGGATTCATTAATTTGAGTAAAGAGTGGGGCAGTCGTCCTTTTAAATGAGCCGTTGACATCTTAGTTTTCATTCCGGGTGTCGTGTGGTTTCTGTGGGTTCCTGGATTCTGGGCCTTTCTTCTTCCTCGTCCTCTTTCCATTAAGGAATTGTTTGCATTTCAGTGGAAGAGAGGTAATAAAAGAGGTTTAATCCTTCAGGTGGCTTGACAGATGTTTCCAGCTGCTCTTGTTCCACCCCCCCCACCCCATATATTGGCGCTCTCTTGCTTTGAGTTTCTTTTTGCCCATGCCCTTTGCCAAAGCCTTGGAGGAGTATTGAGGGGCAGTTCCATAGGAAAAAGAGTGACCCAGTCATTGCCAATACCTCTGTTGGCCAGTTCCGTACGCAAAGGAGACTAAAACTGGCAGGCGAAACTAAGTACTATTCAGATCCAAAGCCTCTTCAGGTAATGGCTTAATTTTTTTGTTCATGATAGGGTAAGTGGTGGAGAACTACCTATATAGAGAGCCAGTTTGATGTAGTGGTTAAGTGCACGGACTCTAATCTTGGAGAACCGGGTATGATTTCCCACTCCTCCACTCACAGCTGCTGGATGACCTTGGACAAGCCATAGTTCTGTCAGAGCTGTTCTCGAAAGAGCTCTCTCAGCCCTTAGGGGAAGGGAAAGGCGTGTGGCAGAGTGCTGGGTTGCATGTAAGCCACTCTGAGTGAAGGGTGGGTATAAATCCAGTCTCCTTCTCCTCCTATGTTGCTGGGCATGTGGAAATACTCTTGACGCTTGTTGTTGCTATTATTATTAAATGTATCTGCTGCCTCTTGCCACCAAGCTAACTTGAGGCGATGAACAACAGCTGAAATATTAACAGATATCAGTTAAAAACATAACACAAATAACACTAAAAGCCCACCCCCATAAACAGACCCAACTAAAGAAAAGCTAGATGGAAGAGCTCTGCTCTGCAGGCCCTATAGAATCTAGATAAGTCCCACAGGGCCTGCGTGCTGCCTGACAGCTGGTTCCATCAGGACAGGGCCACCACAAAGAAGGCCCTCGTCCTGGTGGATGCCAGTCACCACAAGCAGGTTGTGGGTTGAAGAACGCAAATTTTTTGGGGGGGGATGTCGGAAGCGGTGGTCTGCCAGGTATGAAGGTCCCAGACCATTTAGGGCTTTAGAGGTAATCACCAGCACCTCGAATTTGATCCAGTGCAGCTGTTTCAAGACAGGATAGATCCCGCCTACCCAGCGGTCTCGAAAGCAACTTAATTGCAAGTAGGTAAATGGGTACCCACCCTTAGAGGGGTGGGGGGCACCCTGTGTGGTTGGCTGAAGATGGCGGAGATAGCGGAGACGGCAGCAGTGGCGGCAACGATGGCGGCGGCGGCGATCCTGGCGTGGACGGCATTGGTGGTGCGGCCAGCAAGGCGGCGACGAGCAAGGCAAGGTGCGCGTTTGAGCGATCCCTGGCGGCGGAGAAGGAGTACACCGAGGGCTGCCGTGAAGAGAGAAGAAAGGGGCGTGCGCAGATGCCGGGTTCCGGCTCAGCGGAGCCGGAAAGGACGTGGCTGGGCCGGAAAGTAGGCGGAGCTGCGCGCCTAAGGAGGAGATCGCCACCACTGAATGCCGGAGACGCCAGAGAACGCCAGAGAAAGAACAACCCGCTGGACCAGGAGACCCGACCATGCCGAGCCAATCGGAGAAACAGCAATAGCCACCACAGAGGGGGTGCCGGTAGGTTGTCCCACCCCCCCTTCATACATTGTGGCCCTAGCTAGGAACACAGGTGATTAGCACCAGAAACCCTGTAAGCCGCTCTGAGACCCTAGCCATGGGACAAGAGCGGGATATCAAGTCTAATGTAAATAAATAAAATATATATTAATCTCTCCAAGGAGAACCTGTCAGCAATCTTGCAGCTGCATTCTGGACTGCCTGTAATCCCCAGAGCGCCTTTAGGGGGCAGCCCATCATAGAACACATTACAGTAGTCTAGGCAAGAGGTGATCGTGGCATGAATCACTGTGGCTAGGTCAGAATGGGACAGATTTGAAGACGGACAGTGCTGGCGCCTCCTCTTCCACCACCATGTTCATCCTCCAGTTTAAAAAAGCCCCATCCTCTGTGAAGCGTTTTTGCCGTCCACCAAAGAACGATTTGCTTGATTCAGTGAGGATTTGAGCATCGCCAAGAACAGCTGTTCTCCGTGCTCCATGCAGTTACTCCGTGGTTGGATCTGATTGGTGGTTTAAAAGTAGTCTGCAGCAAGGGGATGTGAGTCCTCTGTCCAAAGATGGATGGTGTTACTTGGATGTGGGCTTTTCCCCTTTTAAATAGCGGGGCCCATCAATAGCTATCAGCCATAGTGGCTAAAGGGAACCTCCACATTCAGAGACACTTCTGAGTCCCAGTGCTGGAAGGCAACGTTAGAGGAAGGCCTTGGCCTCTATGCCCTGTTCATTTGCCTGTCCAGAGCAACTGGGTGGCCACTGTGGTGTAGCAGCTAAGAGCGTGGGCTCTAATCTGGGAGGACCGGGTTTGATTCCTCACTTCTCCACATGCAGCTGCTGGTGTGACTTTGGGTCAGTCTCACGTTCTCTCAGAGTCGTTCTCTCAAGAGCAGTCCTCGAAAGAGCTCTCTCAGCCCCACTTACCTGGCCTGTCATCTGGACTGTTAACTGGATGTTAGTTTGTCTGGGATTGTTGTACGTGTTAGATGAATACTATTAAAGTAATATTTTTTTACCAGTGTGGTGTAATCGATACAGCGGCAGACTAGGACCCTGGGCAACCCGGATTTGAATCCCCACTTCTACCATGGAAGCTCTCTGGGTGACCTTGGGATGGTCACAAACTCTCTGGCTGGCCTACCTCACAGGGCTGTTGTCAGAAAGTGGGGGGAGGAAGAACAGTGTTCTGAGCAGCCTTGAGTCCCAGCTGGGGAGAAAAGTGGGGTATAAATCAATGAGTGTGATATTTTTTTTACACAGGGCAACTGAGAGAGCAGTTTCTGTCAAGAGCTCTCTCAGCCCCACCGACCCCACAGGGTGTCTGTTGTGGGGAGGGGAAGGGAAAAAGGAGTTTGTGAGCCGCTCTGAGACTCTGAGTGAAGGGCGGGGTATAAATCCAATCTCCTCTGCTTCTCTTATTCCTTTTCTTTTTCTTCTCCTCCTCCTCCTCCTCCGCTGGCAGGTGCTTCTGAAGTTCCTCACACGTTCCAAGTCTAATGCAATTTGTCTGTCACCAGTGTTCCCTCTAAGCTGAATTAGTGTGAGCTAGCTCACCGTTTTTTAGCCTCTGGCTCACACATTTTAGTCTAAGAGGAGAAGAGAGAAGAGATTCTCTCTTCCTTCACTACCCGAAGAAGTCTCAGAGCGGCTTACAAACTCCTTTCCCTTCCCCTCCCCGCAACTGACACTCTTGTGAGGTAGGTGGGGCTGAGAGAGCTCTTGACAGAAACTGCTCTTTTTGAAGGACAGCTCTTATCAGAACTATGGCTTGCCCAAGGTCATCCAGCAGGTGCAAGGATGTCTCCAGAGCACTCATTTATGCAGTAGCCACATCTCTCACTCACAACTTTAATGCCAGTGGCTCGCAAAGTAGAATTTTTGCTCACAAAACTCCACAGCTTAGAGGGAGCATTGCCTGTCACTTCCGGTATCAAACTGGACGCACCTATTCAGAGCACTCAAGACTTGCTCCATGGAGCATCTTCCCCGCTTAGCTGCATCCCAGCTCTGCCACCCACGCGTGGCGTGTCAGTTTGGTACCGGGCGTGGGGAGGGGGGGACCGTGTGTGAGCAGTTTGCTTCCTTCCTTTAGCTCTGCGTTCTCGCCTTCCAATCTCAGTGGGTCATAACAAGAAAATGCACGTGCCCTTCTTAATGGACCGTCACTTTTCTATTTTACGGGGTGTGAACTTGTGTTGATCGTTCAGTGAGCCCATTTCTGACCTCCAAGGAGCTCAGGGTGGTGCGTCAACAGCCCTGCGAGGTTGACCATGCCGGGAGTTTGTGACTGACCCGGGCTTGCCTGGTTGAGTGGGGGTTTGAACCCGTACTTGGTTCCCCCCCAGTCTCGTTCAGTGCTCCAACCACTGTGGCACCCCAGCTCTCTCTTTCTCCTGGCTTATTAGCTGCAAGCTTATGGAAGTCAGTCGGTGGGACAGGCTGTTCCCGTGTGGACTGTTCCTCCTCACCGTAGGGCCTAGACAGGATGACCTGATTTGTGGTTCTGACCCAGTGCTGGGCTGTCTGGTGACCCCAGTGAAAAAGTTACTGCGACCTCATTGGGAATAATTAGTGGTGGCTCTAACTGAATAAAAGGATGTAAAGCTGTCGTAAAGGGGGGGGGGGAGGTGAGTCATCAGTTTCTTTCCACCTCTTCCCTTTTGTCTTACGTGCCATTCATCCTGTGAAACCAGGCTACTTTGGCAACTTCCCAGGGCCCCCATCTGCCGTAACCTGTGAGTCGCTGGGGGGGGGGGGGGAAGCACCCTTTGTTGACGCCTCCAGAGATGACTGAATCCCACCCCTGTAGTTAATTAATGGGAAAGGCTAAAAAAAGTTTTCCTTCTGTGAGGCGGCTGGGATCCAGAAAGAAATGTGCAGCCAGTTCTTGCTTTTGGAGTTGGTTAGCAATCCCCTCCCCTCCCCAACCTGTGTCAAAACTGCTTTTGAAACGGAAGAGGGTTTCAGGAACAGTTTGTCATATTTCATGAGGCTCTCATAAGAACATAAGGGAGGCCACTGTTGGATCAGGCCAATGGACCATCCAGTCCAACACTCTGTCACACAGTGGCCAAAAATATCAGGTGCCCTCAGGAGGTCCACCAGTGGGGCCAGGACACTAGAAGCCCTCCTCCCACTGTTGCCCCCCCCCCAAGCACCAAGAATACAGAGCATCCCTTGCTCCAGAGTTCCTACCTATACCTTGTGGCTAATAGGCACTGATGGACTTCTGCTCCATATGCTTATCTAATTCCCTCTTGAAGCCATCCATGCTTGTAGCCGCCACCACCTCCGGTGGCAGTGAATTCCATATGTTAATCACTCTTTGAGTGAAGAAGGACTTCCTTTTATCTGTCCTAACCCGATCGCTCAGTCGTTTCATGGAGTGCCCACGAGTTCTTGTATTGTGAGAAAGGGAGAAAAGGACTTCTTTCTCTACCTGCTCTATCCCATCTATCTCCTGTTCAAAGTGTAAGATCAGGTCATTCTGCTGGGTGCATCTGGTCACATGAACGCATGAAACTGCCTTACACTGAATCAGACCCTTTGTCCATCATAGTTAGTACTGTCTACTTAAACTGGCAGTCTCAGGCAGAGGTGCTTCACATCACCGACTACCAGATTCTTTAACTGGAGATGCCAGGGATTGAAGGATTGAACCCAGGACCTTCCATGTGCCAAGCAGATGCTGTACCATTGAGCCACAGCCCCTCCCCGGTCCTTCAGGCATCCCTGCCATACCTCTGTGGGTGATGCCCCATCACTAGGACACTGTGGCTTGAAATCATGGTGGAAGCAGCAGAGTTTTCCATGAGGTGCCCTCCTGGATCAGACCCAGTGGTCCTTCAAGGCCAGCATCCAGTTTCATATGGTAGGCCAACAAATGCACAATGGAAGCCAACACCTGGTATTCAGAGGTTGACTGCCTAAGGATGGGGGAGGCTGTCTTTCATCACCATGGCTAGTAGCTATTGCGGGACCCTCTTCTTTGTGAATCTGTCTAATAGTATCCGTTTTGAAGCCATCAACTAGGAATGGGCACGAACCAGTGGCCATCGCTAGGGATGGGCATGAACCGGTTCACAAGCCAGAATTCAGTACAAACTTGGTCTGGTTTATAGCCCCCAAACTAATGTTTGGGGAAGGGACCTTCCCCAAACTTTTACCAGTCTTTTGCCCGGTTCGGCTGTTTGGGCCATTTCAGCCTAACCCGCCCTGCTGTTAGGCTGAAATGGCTGCTTGCTGTTTCAGCGATCGATTTCGCTTCCTCTTGCTTGGAATTGGGGAGTAGCGAAACAAATAGCTGAAATGACTTCCAACCATCTAAACCTAACAGTGGGGCAGGAGGGTGGGGGTAGGCCCGCCCACCAGCTGTTAGGTTTAAATGGCTGTGAGCCATTTTACCCTTCCCGGTCAGCCAGGAGAAAAGGGGACCTGAACTGGCCAGTTCGGTTTGGCCATTTTGGGCTTGGTTTGGTTCGGGACCACCCCGAACAGAACAGGAATCTTTGGGTTTGTGCCCATCCCTAGCCATCACTACATTTACTGGCAGTGAATTCCACAGCTTATTTAAACTTGTTGAAAGAGCACCACCTGCCTGTTGTCTCTTCTATCTTTGCAGGTTTTCAAATTGTGGTTTGCAGTCCTGGCTTCAAGGGAAAGCACAAAGCAGATTTGGATGCAGTGCTAAGCTGTGATTTGTGCTGAGCTGTAAAGCCAGTGAGCGGGGGCAGTGGGGAAAGGCGTGCATGGGTGCAGAGGAGCTCCTATGTGAACCCAACCCTGTGTCTATATCTGTTCCTATAGTAATCCTTGTGTACCTTGCTTGGGGAAAAGAGCCAGTTTTTTTTCACTTATATCAATAGTAATATCCTGTTAACTCTTTGAAAAGAAAAGTTGATGCTGATGTTCGGTGGATTACTTACTTGTGTTGTAATAAAGAGAATTCTTCACATTTGTGTAGCGCTTTCAAGTGCTGAAAGTTCTCCACATACATTCTTTTGCAGACAGCTGGTGTAGCATTAGTAGCTAAGAGAATGGGCTGTGGTCTCAATGGTCACCTAGTCAACTCTCTGTTTGGCCATTAACTTACTGGCTAGCCATAGGTGAGCATGAAGGTGATAATAATAGCCTGCCTTACAGAGCTGTTGTGATCGTGTAAAGTGCTGTGGCCCTTGAAAGGGCAGAAGAGGTGGGATACGAGTTTTCTAAATAAAATAGATAAATAGTAGATGCCGAGTGGTATGGCTGTTCATTACCATAACAACTGTAAGGCAGGTGCAAAGAACTAGTATTTCTCAAAGTATCCACTATCCCATTCAACTCCTATTGGGTGATTCTCATTATTACTTATTACACTTATATTCATAACATAAGAACATAAGAGAAGCTAATGTCAGATCAGGCCAATGGCCCATCCAGTCCAACACTCTTGTCACACAGTGGCCAAAAATAACCAGGTGCCATCAGGAGGTCCATCAGTGGGGCCAGGACACTAGAAGTCCTCCCACTGTTGCCGCCCCCCCCCCCAAAAGCACCAAGAATACAGAGCAACACTTGCCCCAGACTGAGAGTTCCTGCCTTTACCTTGTGGCTAATAGCTTGTGTCCATCACAAAACTCATGGCATGTGGCATGCAGGTCTTGCAGAAGGTCTCCCATTCAAGTGCTGACCCAGCTGCTGTGTCATGTGCTTTTCTGGGGGTCCTAACACTGAGGTAACTGGAGGCTGACTGGGAGTTGAGCAGAGGGTGTTGGGCTGATGGACTCCCCTGATTTTTGTCATGACCTCCTCAGGTTTGCCAGGTGGAATGCTGGTACCGCCAAGCTAAATTCCCGGGTGGAAAATCTCAAGGGCCTCAAAGTTAAAATGTTGATAGTCTTAATCTGCTTTATAAACAAGACCAACACGAGATGCTAACTCACAAAATAATACGGCCTAGCTCAACTTTCCACGCATACTGAGGTCACTGATTTTGCACGGCTTGTCGATGATTTGAAAGTTCCGGGAAATAAGCTACCCAGCTGACCTCCAAAAGCTTCTCTGCCTGGTCGCCTGGAGGTGACTTTTCCTTATTGTAGGCGATTAAGGCTGGACAAATGCTTATTCTCTGTAGCTCTTTAAGCGATCCTAGTTTGGGATAAAACAGGGGATGGCTAAAAGGCCATGCCTAAACCTTGAGAGGTTGTGTGTGTGTGTGTCAGACCCTCCCCAACAAGCTTAGAGGTCCATAAGGGATGGTGGGAAGGGAAACTGTTTGGGACACACACACACCCAGGCCCATACGCTCCCTCACCCCGGGTTTTCTAAACTCTCAAGGGATTAGAGAGAGTAATACTGTAACTGACGTCTGACTGCTCTCAACGTTCTGTGTCTTCTAGAGCATATTCAGTTTTTCCTTTGTTTATGTACAGTCATGTTGTTCTGCATACCTGGGGAATCCCTTATGCACAAGCCCTTAACCTTGTCTGTTGGTTTCCTGATTTTGCTGTTTCACAATTGCCCCCTCCCCAAGCAGGGCTGGCCCCAGCTTACTTTGCAACCTAGGCAAGGATCCCTTTGGCGCCCCCCCCCCCGGGTGCCACCCCCTCTGGTTCCGACGAGAGACATGAGGCAAAGGAGGGGCTTTTCAGTGCGTGTAAATGGCCCCGGGGGGGAGTCCGACCCCCCCGGGCAGGGATCCTCTGGCAGGACATTGCACAGGGCCTGAAAGTTTCCTCCTAGACTCCGAGAGAGTGAGAGGAGGGGGCGGCGTTTGTGGCCTCGGCTGCTGTCGGGCAACTCTTTCTTTCCCCTCGCCCATCCGCCAAGGATGGCCCTGCTCCTGCCCCTGCTCCCTCGGGTGCCGCTGCCGCCAGCCAGAGGATTTCTACACCGACTAACCCACTTTGCCCGGCTGCTGCCTCGCCCAGCTGCCCAGTGCCTTTCCCGGCCCCTGCCGGTGGAGCCTCCCACAGGCTGGCAGGAATGGGCTGCGCTGGGTAGGGGGGCTTTTGGTGGGGGGGCGGCAGGTGTAGTTTGGCGCCCCTAAGGGCCGGCCCACTCTAGGCGAACGCCTAGTGATCAAGCCGGCCCTGCCCCCCAGCTTACTAATCAGTGTGGTTGGATTGACACTACATTTCCCATCAGTAGAACAGGCAGATTTGAGTCCAGTAGCACCTCAGAAACTAACAGAGATTTTCGGGCTGTAAGCTTTTGAGAGTCAAAGCTCTCTTTGTCAGACAGAGTTTCATTAGATACCGTCTGATGAAGGGAGTTTTGACTCGTGAAAGCTTAGAACCCCCCCCCCCCCCCAACACCTGTTCTGTCAGGGGCTGTTGGACTCAAATCTAGCTGTTCTACCGCAGATCAATCTGGCTACCCTCTGAAACTTTATCAGCAGAAAATAACTTTGGTGGCTCTCGCCCTCCACTGCAGCGGTCTCCAGAAAATGCTGCCCCTGATGCTTAGGGGACAGTAAGGAGCAACATGAAGGGGAAATCAGGGGAAACTGTTGGCTTACCTGTCCAGTGCTCTGACATTTTTGGCGTACGGTGCTGAAGACAATCTATACGATTACTGAGATCCAATTAGACGATACACCCGAACATCTACTCTTGGGATTAATTTCGAATGATGATTTACCAACATGGAAACAATTGATTATTGGTATTTTACTAGCGGCTGCAAAACTTGCAATCGCGTCTCAGTGGAAATCTCCTTCAGCCCCATCTGTTTCGTCTTGGCACTCCAGACTTTAGGAACAAAATGTTTTAGCTAAAGTAACTTTTCATTTAAACTCCTTACCTTCATCAGCAATGGTTACCAAGTTTAAAAGAATCTGGTCTCCGATTTTAAGTTATTTGGCAAAGAACAGATACATTTCAAAAGAATTTTATACTTTTTATATTTTATTTAATTTAAGCCCCCCCCTTCTTTTGTTTTGTTTTGTTCTTGTCTTACCTGTAACAATGTGTCTTAATAAAGTGATGGGGGGGGGAAGTGATGCTGTAATACCCTGTTTCCCCAAAAATAAGACCTACCCAAAAAATAAGCCCTAGCAGGATTTCGATGCTTTTGTAGTATAAGCCCTAGTGTGTCTTCTTGAGAAAAAATAAATATAAGACAGTGTCTTATTTTCGGGGAAACACGGTAGAATCTGCTTTTAGAAGTTCCTTCCATTGGAAACTGCTGTTTGAGGAAGCCCAAGCCCAAACATTTCTTTGTGTGTTCAGAACTAACCGTGCAGACCTTTGGATTCTATCAAGAACATCATTTGCTGCCAAAGCTGAAATTTTGGTTTCCTCCCTCCCCCATCTGCAGGGTCCACACATAGCTTCAGTGACTCTTGCCGCGTATGAATGTAACTCTGTGGACTTCCCTGAGCCACCCTACCCCGACCAAATAATCTGCCCTGATGTGGAGGGGGTTGAAGGATCAATTTCGTTATGGACCATCATCTCCAAAGTCAGGCTGGAGGCCTGCATGTGGGTAAGGAACGTTTCCAATTGTATGTTTTGGTGGCGAGGTAAGCACCTCTGTGTGTGTGTGTGTGTGTGTGTGTGAAAGAAAATCTTGGATCTGTTTTTGTTTAATCAATCAATTGATTTAAATGGATTAAAGGCAGCTTTTTAAAAAGTAAATTGTTATTAGTGAAGGATGTATCAAAACTTTGAAGAGGCATTCCAACTTTATTTATTTATTTATTTAGACTTCTAAACCGCTCTGCCCTGCAGTTGGGGCTCCGGGCGGTTTACAAGATAAAAGCAATAGATAATTTAGATTAAGTTAAAAACAAAACAAGATGCCATACAATCAGTATATAAAAGACAGTGTGTTCCAAGATGGCAAGATTTCAGACTCTTGCTCTTGCACAAGGGAGAGTGTCCGTCCCAATACAGCCTTTAAAGAGGCATCCCTCTTTCTTGCAAGGGAAGGGAATGCCTCTTCTAAGATGCTGTGGTAATGCAGACATCTTAAAAACAAAAGTACTTCAATCAATAAAAATAATTGTTTTTGAATGAATGCAAATGTAATTGTTTATGAATGAATGCAAACTAGAGCAGGGGTGTCGAACTCATTTGTTATGAGGGCCGGATCTGACATAAATGTCACTTTGTCGGGCCGGGCCAAGGCCATGTGTGCCATAAAATGTAATGCCAGCTACTGGAGATATAAACTGCATAAAGGACAGGAGCTGGTAAGCTCCAAGTTGGTGTATCATCACTGCAAGGCCCCATGGGCTGGGAGGGGGATGCAGGGGGAAACCCACATGGGCGGACTGGATGCTCCCACACTGCTTGACTGCTACACACAAGGTTGTTCTGCCACGCTGAAGCCACAATCCGAGTGGCTGCACCCACTCCCCCCACAAACAGTCTCCTGTTTCCTCCCTTGCACTAGTTGCTCGCGGGCCACATAAGAACCCTGGATGGGCCAGTTCCGGCCCCTGGACCTTATGTTTGAGACCCCTGAACTAGGGTTTCCTTAATCTGTTATGTACTTCCTATATCTGCACAATTAGTGTGAGGAGTAATTTCGAGGGTTAATTTTTTGCGTTTTTTTTTTTTTTTAGTAAACAGCTGCTGCCCCCTTAGCTTCACAGTGGGTAAGAGACTGGCCGTCATTTGCCAGAATGGACATAACATTAAGCGGAGACAAAACATATGCAGCACTCCTTAGGCTGCTGCCTTTTTTTTTTTGACAGTGAAGATCAACGTGTGGCTGTTTCCCTCGGGGAACCTCTTCCTCTTGCTACTGTTATCTGATGTCATGACATGTTTTCTTGGCCTTGTTTACGTGAGCCCGCCGGTTTCCTGTAAATTCAGCGAGCCCGGCAGCTGCATCTCTCCATGTTGTCCTAATTCCAGCCTGCTTCTGGAGAAGCTGCTGGGAAAAATGGGCTGCGGCTTCCCTTTCTGTCCTGTCAACTTTTGGAGATGCTACAGCCCAGCTTTGCTTGCGGCCCGGTCATCTGTTCAGCAGTTTTTTTTCCCCATCTGAAGCAAACGACGGAACTGCACATCATGGGAATTGTGGGGCCGCTGCCAACATAGCATCCTCGCCTTGACTTTTTTCCTCCTTCATTTGCAGTATGGGGGAAAAACTTCCTGTGTCCTGACATGATCAGTTAAGGCATCACACCAAACCGTGGTTCGAGAAACCCAGGGTGTAGCTCCATATGGCAAACCGTGGTCATAAGCGGTGCTCCCTCTGCTGTGGAGTCTTGTGAGCAAACATTCTGCTTTGTGAGCTACTGGCATTAATGTTGTGAGCGAGCGATTTGGCTAACGCATAAATTAGTCTGCTCTGGAGCCATCCTTCCTGAGCGAAGACAAAAATCGGTGAACCGGAGGCTAAAAAACTGTGAGCTAGCTCACACTGACTCAGCTAAAAGGGAATACTGGTCATGAGTATGATTTTCCCCAGCCATCGGGGGTACAGCAACTAAAGACAGACAGAAAACAAAAAGTGGAGCAATGACTCCAAACCTTTATTTTGTTTGTTAGCGCACTTCTATGCCAGTTTTCTTCCCAAAGGGGGGCCCAAAGTGGTGCAGAAATCTCCAAAATGAGCCAGTAAAACAAAAGGGACGCATTCTGAGCAGTGTTCCCTCTAAGCTGCGGTAGTGTGAGCTAGCTCACAGTTTTTTTAGCCTCCAGCTCCCACATTTTTGTCTCAGCTCAGGAAGGAGGGCTCCAGAGCAAACTGATTTATGCAGTGGCTAAATCACTCATTCACAACTTTAATGCCAGGAGGAGCTCACAAGCATACGTTGGAGGGCAAGTGCCAAAGAGGGCGTTAGCAGGACCTGAGACAGCCAGCCCAGTGAATCAGGGTCCACTCAGGATCAGTGCTCCCTCTAAGCTGTGGAGTCTGGTGAGCATGGTCATGCCCAGGTCATGCCCAGGCTTAAGTGCCTTGAAGTAGAGGAGAAACACTCAGCAGCTTCCCGATGAGTATGTTTTTACGTTGCATTCATTAGTCACCTAATCCCCACAAAATCCCCACAAAATCTAGGCGATGTACAAATTTTAAAAACATAAAACCATATCCAGCACATTATACAATAATTAAAAGCAAGTGGCGAAAATGTCTGCGGTTCCCTCCCATATCTGGTCTGTGAGTGCCTCGTAAGCATAGGGAGGGAGTAAACTCCACAAGGAATGCAGATCCAGGTGGGGTGCCAGCCATAATGTAAACCGTCACTGTCCTCAACCAAGTGCCTGGTGGAACATCACTGCCTTACAGGCCCTGTGGAATTGCATGAGCTCCTCTGGGGCCCTGGTGTTATTTGGCCGAGAGTTCCACCAGGTCGGGGCCAGGGCCCCCCCCCCAAAGGCCCCGGCCCCGGTTGAGGACAGCCGGGTATGTCTAGGGCCAGGGACCACCAAAAAGTTGTTCTGTGAAACACATAATGCTCTCCCAGGGGTATAATTTCCTCCCCCGCCAGAAATGCCTCTGGCCCTGTTAAATTTTGTGGCTTTAACCATGGTTAGATTGAGTGCAAAGAAGCCAGTGATGGGGTGGGGGGGATCACAACACAGAACCTGTCTCATGGCGCTGACAGAATTGTAGGCTAGCTTCCGTGGCTAGCTTATGAAACCAAGGTGCAGCTCAGTGTCACGCAGATGCCGATCTCATTGACTTTACTCTGCAACCTGGGTGGGTGTCATCAGAGAACCAGTCCAGATTAAGCCTGGATGTCTGCATTCAGACCTCACATAGAGCCATAGCTGAGACTAATTGTGGTTAATACACCGGTGTAACCATAGTGGAGTGTCCTCCATTCAGACAGCCGCGTTAGCCTTGGTTAGTTTAATCACAGCATCTAAACTGAGTTGTCGTTGGAAGGGACCATCTAGTCGTCGTCGTCGTCGTCTCCCCCCCCCCCCCCCCCCCCCGCGCTCATGGAGGAGGTCCAAATCTGGAACATCCCCAACAGATGGCCCTCCAGCCTTTCGAACCGCCAGCGAGCAAGGGTGCCCCCTGCCCCAGAAATTGGTTCCATTGTCAAACTGCTCATTAGCATGCAGCAGTTTCTCTTAAATGTTCATCTGAGATCTCTCCTCCTGTAACTTAACCCTGTGACAATCTAGTCTTGCTCTTTGGAGAAGCAGAGAGCAAGTATTTTCACCTTCCGGCCAAGTTCGCCTGGGGGTGAGTCGTTCTTCCTGGTCCCCTGTCCTCCAGCGGGAATGGTTCATTCAGTCGCTTCCAGTGAAGAGAAGGCAGTGCATTTGACTGCTCTCAGTGACATGGCCAGAACACAGACTCTCACAGAGACTCGTGTCACGGTCAGGCATGACAACTCGCTTCCTTCTGAGGGCGGCTGATAAATCTATGCTTCTGAGACCAAACTCCCCCACCCCCGGGAATGGGGTTAAAAGCAGAGTATACTCCAGTTTCAGTTCAGGGTGGGGGGAAGGTGTGCTTCTGTTTCCAGAACGTTTAGGAAAGGCCACGTTAGGGGGATCATCAGTTTCTTGGGGTCATGTGCAGTGTTCCCTCTGAGCTGAGTGAGTGTGAGCTAGCTCACAGTTTTTCAGCCTCCAGCTCACAGATGTTTGTCTTAGGAAGGATGGCTCCAGAGCGAACTAATTTCTGCAGCAGCCAAATCGCTCGCTCACAACTTTAATGCCAGTAGCTCACAAAGTGGATTTTTTGCTCACAAGACTCCACAGCTTAGAGGGAGCATTGGTCATGTGTTCTCCTCCTCTGTCTGGGCTCTTTGGCAGCCCTCTGCACGTGACCCAGCTAATTCAGGGAAAGTTCACTTCCAGTCCGTACAGGGTGACCTTTTGTTTTTCCTTTGGGTTAGCGACATGAAGCCAAAACAAAGTGTCGTTTTTCTTGTGGAACAGTAGGGTGTTTTTTTCTTTCTTTCTCTTTTTCCCTTTGCATCATCACCTCAAGAACTTAACTGGTTCCAGATTAACTGTACAGGCTTAAAAATGTTTTCAGGCTCATAATTTGAATCCTCCCTGACAAACTGGGATTTTAGAGTACAAATTTGTTCATAAGAACATAAGAGAAGCAAATGTTGGATCATGCCAATGGCCAACCCAGTCCAGCACTCTGCCACACAGTGGCCAAAAATACCAGGTGCCATCAGGAGGTCCAGCAGTGGGGCCAGGACACTAGAAGCCCTCCCACTGTTGCCGCCCCCCAGCACCAAGAATACAGCGCATCACTTGCCCCAGACCGAGAGTTCCTATCTATACCTTGTGGCTAATAGCCACTGATAGACCTCTGCTCCATATGCTTATCCGCTTCCCTCTTGAAGCCATCCATGCTTGTAGCCGCCGCCACCGTCTGTGGCAGTGAATTCCATGTGTTACTCACACTTTGGGTGAAGAAGTACTTCCTTTTATCCGTTCTAACCCGACAGCTCAGCAATTTCATTGAGTGCCCATGAGTTCTTGTATTGTGAGAAAGGGAGAAAAGTACTTCTGCCTTTCATACTCTCGGAGGACGGAACCAGAAGGTGATATTTGATGTCAGCAGGGGTCATTTTGTAGAAAAAGAGGTGCAGGAGCTCATTAGCACAACTAATTAGCATAACTCATTAGTATAAGTTATTTGCATGTGCCACACCCCCTGACATCACCGGAAGTGTGTCAGAAGGCAACACCCGTCACTCAGGCTCCACTGGACTGTTTTGGATTGCTAGCTATTGAGGGGGGTGAATGTGCAGATCTGTCCTCACAGAGGAGGGAGAGCTTGTACCTGAATAAAACTTGGTCTTAAAGGTGCCACTGGACTGTTTTGAATTGCTAGCTATGGGGGGGGGGGGAAGCACAGATCTGCACTCACAGAGGAGGGAGGGCTTGTACCTGAAGGCTCTGGGGGGCTCTGCAACTTACCTGGCTGCTTCTTGCTCCTCGTGGACTGACTGAGGGCTGCTGGGAGCATGGGGCGGGGCTTGTTGCATGTGCCTGCCCCCTGGGCTCCTTACTACTGGAGCTCTGCTCTTGTGCGCTCCCACAGGAAATGACCCCTCTGTTCTCCCTCCTCTCATATAACCATTTTATTTATTTATTTTTATTTGATTGGATTTGTATCCCACCCTCCCCACATAGCAGGCCCAGGGTGGGTTCCATCAGATACAGTAAACAACATAAAATATATAAAGAATTAAAAACAATTAATCCTTAATAAAGTTCAATAGCTTTCCTATGATAAAGATTCTGGTCAAAGCCTCACAGATGCAGTCTATTTCAACTTTGGGTCCCCAGATGCTATTTCGCCGGCTGCAGTAGCCAGTCACGGGGGGCGAGGGGTAGGATGTGTGAAGCTATAACACCTTGATAGAACAGGTAAGCGTCATGTGAAGGTTGAGGGCAGACTCTGGCACAGGCCTGCAGGCTTTGGCAGTGCCTAATTCTGCCTTGAGAGAGGAGCAAAGTCAGGTAGGGAATGGAGGGTCGGTTTCCTTCCCACGGGCAGTGTTCCCTCTAAGCTGAATTAGTGTGAGCTAGCTCACAGTTTTTTTTACCTCCAGCGCACACATTTTTGTCTCCGCTCAGGAAGGATGGCTCCAGAGCAAACTAATTTATGCAGCAGCCAAGCTGCTCGCTCACAACTTTAATGCCAGTAGCTCACAAAGTGGAATTTTTGCTCAAAGGACTCCACAGTTTAGAGGGAGCATTTCCCTGCGGGTAATGTTACGCTTCATCCGTAGCCACAACGCTTGCCCTGGAGATCAGTCAGCGTGAGCCCCGGCTGCCTGGATCCCTGCTTGCACTCGGCGCCTGAAGGATTTGACGCTAGAAAGAAATTTTCTCCTACGCAAAACTGGCGGGAAACATTTTTTTAAAAACCGACTTTCAAGTTTTGTTGCCCTCCAACTGCCTGCAGCCTGGCTGGCTCTGAGTCATCCAGAACCACTTCCTCCAAGGGGCCCTTTCGGCGGTGCACCTGCTCTTTGCTTGCGGCACCCTCTGCGGCTTTATCTGTGAAAGCCGGCTGAGCGGGTAGTCTTGCCTTAGGGCTCCGAGTGGGTGTTTTCGTCCCTCTGTAATCTCTCACGATTCTTCTCAGATCTGAGGACCTGTACGGTGCCCTCTTCCATGGTTCCATGGGTGGCTGTTGCAATCTCAGGGCCCTGGGCGCTTTGTCATTGAGAGCCGAATACCCACCGGGTATGCAGAAACGCAGGCACTACCCTTCGTTTATTGACGGGGCAGGTGTTATATACCTGATCGCAGTTTGCACCATTCCTCCCTCATTGTTTTTTTAAGGAAGACAGATGATGCACGTGAAACGTCCTCGCACAGCTGTCTGGGTGTTCCAGCTGTGTCATACGTTACCTTTTGTAGGTGTTTTGACACGTGATGTACCCATTCGCCCCCTCGGCACCCACCTCTACAAGGACCCTCAGGTGTGGACCCTTTGAACCTCTCCCGCCTATCTGGTTTGTAAACCAGACTTGCAGGTCCCTCCCTGTGAACCAAAGAGGCCAGTGTGAACAGGGAGGTCAATTTTTTCACCTTTAGCTGAACATGTTCCTTGATGTAAATTGTTCACATCTGGATAGCTGTGGGGAAATAAACACACTGGCGTGGTGGGCCATGTGTGTTGTGTTTTTTTTCTCAGTGGAACGCGGTCTTCAGTAATTGAACACACATGAACACATGATTCTGCCTTATATCAAATCAGAGCTTAGGTCCATCGAAATCCACATTTGTCTACTTTGACTGGCAGCAGCTCTTTACTGGAGATGCCAGGGATTGAACCTGGGACCTTCTGCATGCAAAGCAGATGCTCTTCCACTGAGCCACGGCCCCTCCTCTAGTTAGCAAAACTCCCCCCCCCCAAAGAAGTCTTTAAAACCAACCTGATGGGCTCGCCAGAGCACACGAAGCAGCTGCGATTCTCCCCAGCAGCTGCCTTTGGGGAAGTGAACAAAGAAAGCCAAACAGCGATAGAGCAAGTTGCTTGAAAAGGGGGCTCTATAAAAGCGTTTGTTACCGGGCAGCGGCTGCAAGCAAAGACATCTGCCCGTGGCTGAGCTGTATCCCTCCTCCAGCCAGCTGGTCGACTGTCGTCCCCTGTACCTTTTCCTGCATTTCAAGCCGCCTCTTGAATCGGATCCAAGCTTCCTCTTCTGTTAACTTTTGATTAGCCAGGTGGCTGGTGGGGATCTGGCACACAGAATGGCCAAAAGGTGTGTTTTTAACCGTCTGGGGATTTTGTGTCCCGAGAAAACCAGCTCTGCTGAGTCATTGCGGCAACAGGAATGCAAGGTCCCCTCTGCTGCAGTTATGAAGATATGCTGGTTCTTTCTCCCACCATTGCTGATTACTCCCTGTTGGAGTCCCTGGGAAGCTGAGATTTCATCTTGCTCAAACCTAAGTGCGTGGGTTTTGAGCAGGGACTGAGAGCCGGGGGACCCACAGTGGCTCTGCACCTCCAGGTGGGCAAGCAGGCCCTCCTTGCAGCACAGGAAGGGTCAGGCCCCACAGCAGGCCTCTATAACTGGGGCTCGGGGCACTAAAGAGAGGGTTGCTTATTTCAGACCAGTGCTGTTTTTTCTTCTGCATCTGGTAGCAGTGCTCTGAGTACATTCAAGGTACCAGTGGCCCCCGACCACCCCACACACACCCTGCCCATGTTTTCCCACGGTGGGTAGCGTACTTGATCTTGGAACAGGAAGCCCTGCAGGTACAGCTGCCACTTTGGTGTAGTGGTTAGGAGTGTGGACTCTAATCTGGGAGAACCAGGTTTGATTCCCCACTCCTCCCCATGCAGCTGCTGGTGTGACCTTGGGTCAGTCACAAGTTCTTTCAGAGCTGTTCTCTCACAAGCAATTCTCGAAAGAGCTCTCTCAGCCCTACCTACCTCACAGGGTGTCTGTTGTGGGGAGGGGGAGGGAAAGGAGATTGTAAGCCACTCAGAGACTCCTTCGGGTATTGAAGGGTGGGGTATAAATCCAATCTCCTACTACTACTACTCTCTTATTCTTCCTCTTCCTCCTCCAGTACACTAGGATGCAAAGCGTCTTTGGTTGCGTTCTGCAAGTCACCAGCTTTCATCCTAACTGACCCTCGTGGGCTCAGCAGAGTGAAATGGGATAATCCCATCTTGGGCCACCAAACTGAGTTCCAAGGAGGAAAGGCAGGATATGACATGTTATCCCCCCCCTTCAAAGTATGCCTTTGCCAAGCTTCAAGATGGCTAACGATATCATAAACCACCATGCCGACTTCAAAAGTACTGCCGGAATCAAGTAGTTTTAAGCCCCCTTAACTCCAGCAGAAGCGACACTCGGGAGCCAGTGTGGAGTATCAGACTCGGACTGGGGAGATCTGGTTTCCAATTGCAGCTTGACAATTGATCGTGCCTCGGCCTAGTCACACTGCCGCAGTCTAACTCATCTTCTCTGGCTTCTTGTAGAGCCGCAAGAGGGGCGGGGAGAACCCTTTAGGTCTGCTGGAGCTCTTTGGAGGAAGGAGAAGACAAAAACATAACAGGTGGACAGCCGAAGGCTGCTTGAAGCTTGCTTCTTGAAATCTGTGGGGCTGGATCGTTCTCACTGATCCCTGCTGTAGTCCCAGGCTAAGCTAGGCCCTAATTCCTTCTCAGCCTTCCAATCACCTCTAAATAGGTTGTCACAAAGAGACTGTAATTCTGTGTCACGTTTTGCGATGGTTGGGGAGGTGGCTGGGTGGCGGGACGGGTCCAGGTCGGGAGTCTAGGCCTGGCAACGGGAGGTCGCCTCAGACTTCGCCCGGGAGGTTTCTGCACCTTCCCCGCTGGCGGCCTTCTCCTGGTAGACGTCTCTGAGTGGATGAGGCTTGCGCTCGTTTCCCCCTCACTACCTCGTCTCCCCAGGTGTCAGCAAATCCTCCCTGGCTTCTCCCCGCCCGTCTTTTGTTACTCCGTGCTGTCAGCCTCGCCCCGCCACCCGTGCCTTAAAGGAACAGAACCAAAGGGTCGCAACCAAGGCTACCGGACCCTCTGGTGAACTTCCCCCATTCCTCCGTCTCTCTGTCAGCCCCTTGGCAGGCGGCCCAGCTGGTGCTTCGCCCTCGCCCCCCCCCCTTGGTAATTGGACAGCCACGGCAGGGGAGGATCCCTGGCCCTTCAGGGAAGCCTCACAAGGGGTTGCCAACCGGCTGCCGCCGAAATCGGGGTATCCCGGGTGGTGGGCCTCCGAAGAAGGCAGGAGGGTCCCCAGGGTGCCCTCCTGACATTCCGCATCACACACACCCTACTCCGTGCCTAAACCGATCCTGACAAAATCCATGAACGCCCTGCTGATGAGAGGCGACAACCCTTTTTGTTTGTTTGTTTTTATTCACGAGGTTTTGCAGCCCTCTTAAGCATGGGGGGAAGTGCCGGGTCTTGTTTATTTGTTTTGGTCTTTCTCATTTCTCCGTCCAGGGTGCCGGTACGGCTATTGGGGAGCTGCCTCCGTACTTCATGGCCAGAGCAGCCCGCCTCTCTGGAGCAGAGCCCGACGATGAGGAGTACCAGGAATTTGAAGAGATGCTGGAGCAGGCGCAGGCTGCACAAGTAAGCATGGAGTCTGACGACCAGCAGTGGCCGTCTGAAGCTGTTCTCCCTGCTGAGGAGCAGCTGGTTGCATTTAGGATGTGGCTGATGACAGAGGGTGGAAGCAACAACTGCCATATACTGAATGAGAGCACTGATGTATCCAGCCTGGCGCTGTCCGCTCTGGGCTGGCATGGGCTCCTCAGGGTCCTAGACAGAGGTCCTTCCCAACTGCTCCTGCCCGAGATCCTCTCGGCTTGAGATGCCAGCGACGGAAGGCACGTCAACCAGAAGCTTTACATAGTTAATAGCACCACTGCTATTATCGATTCAAAAATGCAAGTGCTGTGGGTGTAATGTGAAAAGCCAGACAGCCCCCAGCCCCCTACCCACAGACTTACTATACAGGAACCAGTGTTCTGTGGTGGTTGGAGCGTTGGACGAGGATGTGGGAGACCCAGGTTTGAATTTCCACCCAGCTGGGGAAGCTACTGGGTGACCTTGGGCCCAGTCACACATTTTCAGCTTGACTTACTTGACAGAGTGAGGATAAAATGGAGACAAGGAGCATGTAAGTTGCTTTGCCGCCGCCACCCCCCCCCCCCCCGGGAGAAAAGCAGGATATAAGTAGAGTTGCCAACAGCCTGGAGGAAAAAATTCCTGCCTTTTTAATAGAGATTTAATAGGATGCTGTTTAAAGTTTCGCCTGCCCATTTCCGTACGACAGGCCTCAATTAAAGGGACAGGATGCTTTTCCTCCAATTTGCTGGCAGCCCTCAGGATAAGCACGTAAGTGTCTTAAGATGCAGATGTCAGGAGTGTTGCACAAAAGGAGGAGGCAAAGATGGCCAGGGAAGAAAGAGCGAAGAGGCCATCAAATTGGCTTAGGTGGTCTGTTTCTCCAGAGTTTTGTATGCGCAAGACCAACTTTGCAGTCAGGATAAATACGCCAGATCTATTTTCCTCTGAAGCCCCTGCATCACCACCGCCATCCCCCGGGTTTTAAAAGCTGGGCTACAATAAAGGCGAGGAAGGAAGTGGGATATGGACCAGGCATTATGGGACAACTTGGGGATAGGTGGCCATTGGTGGTTCGAGCCTTTGGGATTGTGTGTGTTTTGCGGAAACGCCTGCCCATTGTGATGAGCTTCTTCCCTGTGGCATTAGAACCCTGCAAGCTGCTTTAGGCATACTTGATGGCATACAGCTAAAACTGGGGAAGAGAAATCCAAAAATCCAGGAGTGCTGTCCATGTAATTCCTTCATCAGGACCAGCCCAGTGACGTATAAGAAAGTGCAAGCTTTTTTGCTCCCCAGAACTCTGCATCAGGCAGATTTTAAGCAGATTTCTAGGTCAGAGCATTAAGAACTCCTCATACCCGTGCATGGTGGACTTGCTGACAAGCAAAGCGGGAAAAATCTGGTTTCAGGTTCCTGCCTGCCGGGCCCGTAAAAGCAAGAGGTAATAAAACAACGTGTTTGAGGACATGTAAGGCAGAGGGATACCTATCAAGTCCCTGGTTTGGCCGTGGTGATGCCGTATTTGAGCGTGCACAATGGCATACTTGGGTTTGCCGCTGTATAATGTGTGAAACTGTGCAGGGGGTTAAGAGTTAAAACTGCCAGGTTTCTGTAAAGGGTTTCAGATCCTGGGCTAGCCAGTGATATTGTATCGATGGTGCAATCAGGGCAGTGTTAATCCTCTTTCCTCTGGTTGACAGAAACGGCCACAAGCCAAGCCTCCCTAGGTGACCCCTTAAAAAAAAGTTCCCTACAGCCTCCAAGGAGTGCCACGTTTTTTGCCAGGCTGTCACCGAATTGAGCGGTGTTGGCATCTAGTCACCTTGCCGTGGGGATTCAAGGCAGGCAGCCCCTGCGTGTTAATCATTTGCACGCGCCAGACGCTTCTGTGTTGGCGTGCCGGTGAAAGCAACGGGGGGGGGGGGGGTCTCATCACAGCAGCAAGCCGTAGCGTGAGAAGCTGCCGTCAAGCGGCCCGTTCACCAGAGCGCTCGCGGGTTACGCACAAAGTGTTCTTTCCCTGCTCCCGTGCCACTCGGTCCCCCGGCCAAAAAAAATATTAGGCAGTTGCCTGTGTTACTATCAATGGCTTGCTGTCTTGTTTACTCTCCCGATGATGTCTTGTCTTCCTTTAAAGAAATACAAGCATGGGAAAAGGGGTGGAAGAGCCGAAACCTCAGAGAGAGAGAGAGAGAGAGAGAGAGAGCACACAAGCAGAGTCCGGTTAGGGGAATGATGGCGTGTCCATCGTAGAGAAGACCCGAGGTTGATCCTCCCCCCCCGCCCCCCCGTGTCTCTTTTGACTCCTCTGAACCCTCGCTGGTTGTGGTTTGTCTGGCCATCACATGATTTCTCTGAAAATTCCCCCTCCCCTCCATTTCCAGTAAACTGTTTGAACAGGAATGAGTCAGAGCAAAACCAGCTTCCCTGTAACCACAGAGCTTGTTAAAGAATTTGTCAACGTGGATTTCAGAGGGGGGCATTTTTATTTTATCTTATTTGTAGTCAACTGAAACGTATAAGCTTTTTGGGGGGGGGTTAATCTTTTTTGCATTGGGAGTTTGGTGGCACAACTTCCTGCCCGTGAGAGTGACTCGGGCTGGTCAGCAGTAACGAGATCGAGGCCGTTCAGGATAAAACCCTCTCTCTTTCTCTCGAAGCATTTCTTAGAGCTCTCGTGGGAACTTCCTTTCCACCTTTTAGCGTGGAGTTTCTCTTCTTCTTCTTTTATTTGTTTCCTTTTAGCAGAGAGAACAAAGTACACTCGCCCCTCCCAGCCGCCTTCACTTTTCAGAACTCAATCCAGTAGGTGAACAGTCATGAAAGCTGAGCGGTTGGCCGGTGAGAAGGGTGGGTCAAAGCACGTTGCCGTCATCTAAAGCAGAATTAAGTGTCTGCCTTTGGGGGCTGTTTTAAAGTGTTGTCATCTTGATTTAGATGATATATAAACCAGAAACAGTTTTTTCTCTCTCAAGCGGAATAGGTTCAGAGCCCTGCTCGGCCATGAAGTCTGCTTGAGTCAGCCACTCCCTCGATCTAACCTCCCACACTGGGTTGTCGTTTGGGTAAAATGCAGGGGAGACTCTTGTATGGTGCCCTCTTTGCTCTCCAGCCCTTCCTCTGGTTTAATAAAATTTCTACTTGCTCTGCACACATTCCCCCCCCCCCAGTTTAGTGTAGAAGATGAAATAGTCCATTTATTAGAGGGATAATTTTACTCTACCCCACGCAGTTACCTCTGTCTGCCCCCCTCAAGGGCTTGCGGTAGTTTGTGGGTTAAAATTGGCCCTGTTGATTTTTTTTAAAAAAAGAAAAGACATCTTTGGAGATACAAACATCACTTTCTAAAATGAAAAAGGAAAAACACGGCTGCCCATCAGAAGGACGGTAGTTTTTATTGGCAGCCATCAGCTAAATGGTGGGTGGGTAGAGAAGCGTAGCGGAATGGAATGGGCTGTGGCACTGAGCCCCAGGCGTGGTGGTCATCATGCATCTGCAGCTTTGCCCAGGGGAAGATGGGAAATCTCCATTGCATTCATCTCCAGGGAATAATGGGAAGATTGGAAATCAGGGATGCTGTTGGACGTTGCAGGGCAGAATGGACACTTCACCACCAGGCTCAAAACTAACCAAGGTTAAGTTGCAAAGAAGCAAGGTATTCCAGGAGCTTCTGTTCTTCTGCTTACTGTTTCCAAGTCCAAAGACCACCCCTGCTGGATCAGTCCATTGTTTCCAGGAGCCTGTTTCACACTGTAGGGCAAACACGTAGGGCACAGGAAGAGGCCAAGGCCTTTCCCTGATGTTGCTTCCTAGCCACTGGGATTCAGAAGTGTGTAGTGTGACTGTCTGAATATGAACACACATGAAGCTGCCTTATACTTGGTCCAACTGGGTTGGTATTGCCTACTCAGACAGGCAGTGGCTCTCCAGGGTCTCAGGCAGAGGTCTTTCACATCACCCGCTGCCTGGTCCTTATAACTGGAGATGCCAGGGCTTGAGCCAGGGACCTTCTGCACAAAAAGCAGAGGCTCTTCCACCGAGCCACAGCCCCTCCAGATGGCTATGGAGGCACAGCCACATGTGGTCGGGAGCACATACCTGCCTGCCATACAAGGCACCCCCTGTTAGAAAGCGTTTAGAATTCTGACTGGGACAAACTAGCCCCCCCCCCCCATTTCAAACCATTATTTAGGAAATTTGGGGTCGGGGTGTGTGTCTCGGCACATGGAAAGTTGTTGCATGGTTCTCTGGATTCCGGGCTGAGAATATGTGCTGGGCATTTCAGTTGCCGAAAGTAATTGTTTCCGTAGTTGAGCTGCTGTTTCTGTGTTAGTGTAACAATCTGCTCTGGTGGGCTTCTGAACCCCCCTCCCCCTTTTACCAAGAAAAGCTGTTCGGTGGCCAGATGGGGTCGTTTTGGTTGCTGCGACTGCTTTTTTTGACCAGCAGTAGGCACGCTTTAAATAGCTTGCAGCGAGCTCCCTTCACACGAGGAGGAGCTGGAAAGATGGGAATCCACCATGTTTGAGGCAGAGGGAAAGCTGCTGCTCCACTCCTTCCTCTGCCACCACCAGTTCCAAGAACAGGCCATGCCTTGGACCTGACTCCAAACGCCGACTGTTGTCTGCCTTTGGGGAGTTTTCCCCCCCTCCTTTTACCCCCCCCCCCCCCCTTCAAACCCCGTCTCCCTTCTTTATTAATTGTTCTCTGCATCTGGCCTCTATTGCCTCAATGGGTGGCCACCGGGAGATCTGTCTGAGTGTCGGACATTCCAGAACCTTGAGGCATGCATTGTGCTCATGCACGGGTGGATCTGCCTTAACCCTTTCCACCCTTGGGCCAAAGCTGTGAATAAGACCAGCGAGCGTGGGTCTGTCATCTTTGCCATTTGGAGCCGTTCCACCATTCCTGGCCCCAGCGCCAACTGATGATGCCCACCTTCCTGCTTTGGGGCATTTTAGTCGTTTCATTAAAGCAGAACATAATTAACAATAAATAAATGTACCATTGCTGGGGTTTTTCCGTGCATCCAGTACCAACCGCTAGGCACAAAGAAGGGCATTTTTTGGTAGCTTCCTGTTTCTGGAGCGTCCTTCCACTGGAGTTGCAAACTCTGGTGCCTTCTAGAAGCGGGGCCTTTATATTGTCAACAGGAATTCATGATGGAACCCTAAACAGATTTCTATGCTTTCTAAGCCCATTGACATCCGTGGGATTTAAGGGGTTTTTCCTCTGTTTTAAGATTGTACTTAATAGTGCCTGTGAAGAAGTTAAGTTATTTTAATTAGCTGTTTTAAAAAGCATTTAGCTAACTATTTTCTACATAGAACAAAGTTTGGGTCCAATTGCACCCATAAGACCCACAGAGTTTAATTCTGGGTATAAGTTTTCATGTACATGCTCTGAGGAAGGGTGAGTGCACACGAAAGCTCATACTTTGAATAAACCTTTGTTGGTCTTAAAGGTGCCCCTGCTGGACTCAAACTGTGTTCTGTTGCTTCCGACCAACACGGCTACCCCACCTGAATGTTAAGTCTTTGAAAAATAGTATGTTTTGTTAGGAGCCACTTGAGCAGCATAGTTTGGAAAGGGGGCAACCATGGTATACAATAAATTGGGTGTATCTGTTTTGTATCATCCCATCCACCACTCACCCCAGAAGCTAAGGGGGAGGCTGCTTTACTGTGGGGAGGCCTAAGGCCTCCCAGGGTCAGAAACTTCTGGAAGTTTTAAGTGCTGAGGGATGGGCAAGTGTAATGGGTTGAGCCAAGCAGGCTGAAGAGCTGAAGAAGAGATCTCCTGAAATACTTGGAATGCCCCAGGTTATAACACCCAAGTTTAAATTCCCCTCTCCCGAAGACTTATGAATATTTGTGGCTGCAGCCGTTTCCCAACAAGCAGCCTATGGGCACAAATGTAAAACCTAATGACTTATCTTTAAAACCTGCAAAGTGTTTCTTAGGAAGCAAAAGAGAAACTATGAGATGGCCTGGTTGGATTTCCAGTGAACTGATTGAGCAATCCTATGTGATACTTCAAGATGGGTCCTATGCAGGGGTCTTGTTGTAGAAAAAGAGCTGCCGGAGCTCATTAGCATAACTCATTAGCATAACTTATTTGCATATGCCACGCCCCCTGACATCACCGGAAGTGACAGAAGGCCACACCCCCTGACATCACCGGAAGTGTGTCAGAAGGCCCGGCTACTTACCCTCCTGCTTCATCCTCATTCCCAAACAGAATGAGGATCGAAGCAGAGGGCGGGGTAAAGAAGGGGGCGGGGCTTCACCACGTGACCGCCCCGCCCCCTAGAGGTTCTCTTCCGGAGCTCCGTACCTGAGAGCTCCCCCCCGACTAGAGCCCTGGTCCTATGTGATACTTCAAGATTTGCCACAGGAAGTGGCGGCGGCTACAAGCATGGATGGCTTCAAGAGGGAATTAGATAAGCATATGGAGCAGAGGTCCATCAGTGCTGTTAGCCACAAGGTATAGATAGGGGCTCTGGGGCAAGGGATGCTCTGTCTTCTTGGTGCTTGGGGGGGGGCAACAGTGGGAGAGCTTCCAGTGTCCTGGCCCCACTGCTGGACCTCCTGATGGCACCTGGTATTTTTGGCCACTGTGTGACAGAGTGTTGGACTGGATGGGCCTTTGGCCTGATCCAACATTGGCGTCTCTTATGTTCTTATGGGTAGCCCTGTTTGTCTGTAGCAGCAGAAAAGAGTAAGAGTCCAGTAGCGCCTTAAAGACTAACAAAATTTGTGGCAGGGTTTGAGCTTTCGTGAGTCACTGCTCACTTGCCCTACCACAAATTTTGTTAGTCTTTAAGGTGCTCCTGGACTCTTACTCTTTTCTACTATGTGATACTTAGCATTTATATTACATCTTAGTCTTCAGGTGTCTTGCGTCTCTGTTCTGTCAGTAATCCTTGCACCAACCAAGGGCTGCGTCAGCTTTGCAAATGCTTTGAAGGCGACTGAGAACGGCTCATTTAGTGTAACAGTGCAGTGTGGGCAAGGTTGCCGAAGGCCGGATGAGGGCTACATATTTCCAGAGATTCTTTGGGAGGGTCTGATCGTGTTCTTTCTGGGCAGATGGTAGTAGTATTGCCTATTATAATCAAGTGTCTGGAGGTACTTCTGAATGTGAGGGGGGGGTCTAAAGGTGGTGTGAAGGGGACCTCCATAGGGAATCTATCCGGGGGCCTGTGGTGGCCATTGACAGTCCTTTCTGGTTCACAGCGGAGTCCCTTTACCTACAGTATCAGGCACTTCCTGCATATGCCCCAGCCATTTCCTGATCATGGTGTTTCTTACCTGTTGACAACCACACTTTTTCAGAATCTGGCCTTTCTAATCCAGGCTTTAGCCAACGTTAAAATAGCAACCATTACATGTTCTGTCTTCTGAAATGTGTACAGCCTCCATTGAGTGCCCACAAACTGCATGGTTAAAGGCAAGATTTGGATTTTCTACTTACCGTTTTTTAAAAAAACACAGAATCCCAGACCCAACCCTTCATGGTCCTGCTTCAAGGCCATTTTAGGAGGTGCAAGGGAACTATTTCCTGTGGCTTTTTGTGTGGGGTGGGAGATGTGTCACATTCTGAGCATACCAACTGTTTTACGGAGCAGGCAAGTGATGAGTTAAGGTGGAGGCAGAAGTGCTGAGTAATGAATGTGTAAAGTTTCTCCCCCCCCCCTCCTCCCATTAGGTTTCTCCAGCTATCAGAAAAGAACATAAAGTTCCCAAGCCGGGTGTTGCATGTTCTGTTTAACTCTCACGTACCTGTTGACCAGTATGAAGCGAGGGGGAAGAATGGTAACTACCAGGTGGTGTTGGGTTACTTTTTGTTAAACTGATTTGAGAAGTTTCCCTCTGCTTGGCGGTCCCACATGCATGCCTGCTAAGTTTTAGAAGAACTCATTTGCCCCCCCTTTGAGGCTTATCCCAACATTTATTTTCTCAGTCCCTCCCCCACCCGCCAAGAGCCACTGGGAACTGGCGCAGGGAATCTGTGGACGACCTCACCCTGCGAGATCTAAATCCTTTCTTAAAAGAGGGTTTACACTCCCAGGCTCAAGAGAGATCCTTTGTTCAAACAAGCACAGAATTTCCGAGTTTTGTCATGCATGTCTTTGCCCCCTAGCAAAGTTATGCTAACAGTGAGAGTGGAATCTGAGATTTCTCTGCTTGCACCTCACTGTGATCATAATATTTAGCATAAACAGTGTTTTCAGGTGCTCAGAGAGCTTCAAAGATGTTATCGTTGCAACAGCCCCATGAGACAGATGTGTTTGCCTTATGTTGGGGATGGGGGGATGAGGGGGAGAGAGAATGACTAACTAAAGGCCCCTCGTGAGTCTGTGGTGGAATCCCAATTTGCATCAGCCACTTACTGAGTCGTAGCTCAGCCTCTTGACTCCCATGCGGTGCTAACTGTGGCTCGCTCCATGGTAGCTGGTTGTATCCGGTTAGCTCCAGCATCCATCACAGGAAGGGGCTGATGGTTGTAGATCTGCCCCCCCTCCCCCAGCAGTCTTGTCTAGGAAAGCCGATCCCCATGACCTCGAGAATCAGCTTTCCCAGGGTTAGAAGAGATCTGTGATCATCATGCAAGTGGGCTGCCGGATCCAACCTGTTGATTCGCCTACAAGTTGGGAAATGTAAAATGCAGAAGCCGTGACCTATAAAATCATGCAGTTAATCCCTCCCAACTTCTGTGGGGCTTTGAGCTCACGTTTCATTGGCAGCATCCTCCCACAGGGCTGCCACAGAGGAGTCCGTTTGTGAAACCTGGGCAGGGAGGGGGGCATCGCCAAAGAAGTTTGCTGTACAGTTTGGGAGCAGATTCTGGTGTTGCATGAGAAAACAGAAGTCCAGAACCCTACTGGGTGCACTCAAGCCCTCGGGCGTACCAAAAAGAATTGCTCTTTGGATGCCAGCCCACAGATTTAACATGGAGCGAGTCACATGACCTGAACAGGGGCGAGCTGGGAAACGGGAGACAAGGCGGGGACCCCAGCCGATGGGCTTGATAAGGAGTCTGGAATGATAAAATGCCTTCCTCTTCCTTTTGCCTCCCACGCTTCCTTTGATTGTCTCTCTCTTTTTTCCCCAGTGAGATTTGTCACTGTCAATTAACTTGACTCATCCCAAGCTGCAGGTGGGGCGAAGGGCCAGCTTTCTGGGGGGGGGGTTCCCCCTCTTTGTAGCGGTGAGCAAATTTTTGAGTGCCAGTGTCTCTTCTGCATGTTGCCGGGCCTGGTGGGTGGGGAGGTGGCCTCCAGTGGCGCTGCAAAGGCCTTGGGTCAAACCCCTCTTTCCAGTGGGCTGTGTACAGAGATGCTTCTAAAGAGCTTGACTGACAAGAGGAAACATTCCTGGAATACTGTTGTTACCATTGTGCCTTTGTATTTCCACGCTGACCTATTCGCCTTAGTCCGTGTTTTGCTGTAAGTGTTGACTTCTTATCATAAACAGCCAAGATGCTGCCCTGTTTTTTAAAACCTGTACACTTCCAAGAAAGGTTTTTCCACCTCTGTCTGTTCAGATTCCTCTGTTTAGCGTACCAGGGGGCTAGCGCAGACCTAACCTGGCTCCCTGCAGACCACGGTTTGCCAAATACCAGTGATGGGAATCCCCGCTCACTTCTCCTGTGCAATTGCCTCCCTTTGCTCCTTTCTCTTGCTTGCTTGCTTTAAATCTAGCTTTGCATCTGCACTGCTGATCTACGGTTCATGCTGTCTCGAGTTTGCATCTTAGGGTTTGAAGCAAATTTGAAAGCCCTGTTAGCATTATCTGCAGCTACTATAGGTAGAAGGGAGCTGCGGTGGCTCAAGTGGTTAAGACGCTGAACTGCAGACCTGAAGGTCGGTAGTTCGGCAGTTCGAGACCCGAGTGCCGCATGACGGAGTGAGTTCCTGTCTCTGGTCCCAGCTCCTGCCAGCCTAGCAGTTCGAAAGCAAGAAATTGCAAGTAGATAAATAGGTACCAGGAGCTGCGGTGGCTCAAGTGGTTAAGATGCTGAACTGCAGGCTGTGGAAGGTCAGTAGTTCAGCAGTTCGAGACCCGGGTGCCGCATGATGGAGTGAGCTCCCATCTCTAGTTCCAGCTCCTGCCAACCTAGCAGTTAGAAAGCAAGACATTGCAAGTAGATAAATAGGGACCACTTCGGTGGGAAGGTAACAGCGTTCCGTGCGCCTTGGTGTTTAGTCATGTCGGCCACATGACCACAGAAACGTCTTCGGACAGTGCTGGCTCTTTGGCTTTGAAACTGAGATGAGCACCGCAACCCTAGAGTCGGATTCGACTGGCTTTCGAGCAAGGGAACCTTTACCTTTACCTTTTTAAATAGGTACCACTTCGGTGGGTAGGTAACAGCGTTCCGTGTGCCTTGGTGTTTAGTCATGCCGGCCCCATGACCACGGGTGATGGGATGCTCCTAGGGGCCGTGGCTCAGGGGCAGAGCATCTGCTTGGCATGCAGAAGGATCCAGGTTCAGTCCCCGGCATCTCCATTTAAAGGATCTGGCAGTGAGTTGTGTGAAAGACTTCAGCCTGAGATCCTGGAGAGCCACAGCCAGTCCGAGTAGGCGATACTGACTTGGATAGACCAAGGATTATAAGGCAGTGTAAGGAACATTAATGTGTTCACGTGTACCTTATTTTTAAAAAACTTGCAATGTTAAAAACTAGGTGTCATCGTGAAAAGTTCTCTCTGGCGTGCTGCTTTCATAGTGGGGATTTTGCGTGTGTGAGTCCAGGAGGCATTCCATCGTACTAGGCCAGAGGGGAGAGAACTAGATCGTAGGAACCTTTGCAGGTTTAAAGCTCCCCTTAAAATGCTGATGACATCAAGACCTAGAAGAGGGCTCATTTGTAAGCTTCAGATGCTGAAGACTGATTATCTTTCAGCATTTCTCCTGCAGCTTGAACTCCGGGACAGCCGGCCTCCCGCGTATAAGAGGAGGACTGTTAAGGCCCCCGGGCACCCAGGCCAAAAAGCACAATCCGGCCGGCCAAGTAGGAAATTGGAGGCTACGGTTCAAATTTGGTTCACACCAGCAGCTTTGTATGCCTCGTGAGGCAAAATAGGTGCCGTATTAGCAAAGTCTGGGTTTTGAAGGCTGACTCGGTACCTCTGAGGCCCAGGCGTGGCACGGCCATTATGGAAAATTGTTTTCACCACTGTGAACAAACTGAGGACTCATGTACAGCGGTGTCAGCAAACCATAGTTTGTCGGGCCAAACTTACATTCCAAAATGAAATGGCAAACTACGGAGAGTTTGGAAATTGCTGTTCTGCTAAAATGGCCCTCCGGGCTCCAAATTTGCACCTCTTCCTCAAAGGCTTCCTCGCTATTTATTGGGTTCCATTCCTCTTCCATCCCTTCCATCTCCTTCGCTGTGATGGACAGCCCTATCGGCTGTGGTTCTCCCTCTCCGGACCTCTTCCGAGTCTCTGTACAGCACAGCTGAAATAGTCTGTCCATAACCACTCAGGTTTCTTCCTCTCTCAGAGCAATACATTCTTGTATCTGTTTTAGTGTCCTTTCCCCACCACCACCTGGTGGATCACTTGACTAGGCAGAAAACGGTTGGTCCATTGACTGATCATATATGGTCGATTGTGGCTCAAGGGCTTTTTTTTGGTGTGTGTGGTTTTGTTTTTTTTGTAAGTGTCAGAAGGACAAGAAAGACACCAGGATCATCAGCGTGTTCCTTAGTTGTGCTATTTGCAAACACAAAATAGTTATTTGGTGTTACTGGGGGGGGGGGGGATGCAGTCCACTCTTTAAAATGTAACGAAGTGTTGAAAGCGTTTGATGTTGGATAAGATTTCTTATCCAATTAATTCACTGGAAAGACTTTGATCCCGGAATGTCAGGATCAGCTTTCGGTGGCAAGCCACTCTGTAGCAGGAGAGAGACATACACACAACCTCATTTATCACAGAGTGGCCTTCGCTCCCTCTCCAGGGGGAGGGGGCTGCACTCATGGCCGACCAGGGGGCCAAAGACCATCCTGTTTAATTCCTTGACAGTAAAGTAGCAATCGCCCCTTTCCCTGAAGACGAAATACCCTAACTCATCGTATGAACTGCCACCAACCGAGGCAACGCTCGACTTTGCCCCATCTTGGCTCCAAGCACCGATACATATACACGTATATAGATGCTTTTGTGCAAGCTCACACCAGGAGTCACCTTTTAATACTCGCGGAATTTTTTTGTGTCTGTTTTCTTTAAAGCTGTGCTGAGAGCCAGTTTGGTGTTGTGGTTAGGAGCGCAAACTCTAATCTGGAAGAACCGGGTTTGATTCCCCACTTCTCCCCATGCAGCTGCTGGTGTGACCTTGGGTCAGTCATAAATTCTTTCAGAGCTATTCTCTCAGGAGGCGTTCTCGAGAGAGCTCTCTCAGCCACACCTACCTCACAGGGTGTCTGTTATGGGGAGGGAAAGGGAAAAGAGATTGTCAGCCACTCTGAGACTCTGAAGGACAGGGTATAAATCCTGTCTCCTCCTCCTCCTCCTCGTATAAAGTTGGGTGGGGTGCATTTTTTTAAAAAGTAGATGGAACGCTTAGCAAGCTGCTGTCTTAGCTTCCCCGTGTTCTTGCTCACGCAAATGGACTTGCCTTGAATGGCAGGCATATTTCGCAACCTGGGCAGGTGATCACCAGGGGCGCTTGTAGGTTGCAAGTCAAAAAAAGAAATTGCAGCTGGAAACCACATTTGGATGTTTGCAGGCCATGTGCTTAGCAAGGAGGAGGTCTGCGGTTCGATTCTTGTCCTCTGCAGCTAAAGTGCCTTGATGGCTCGGTGAACGATCTCTGCTCAAAGACCCGTGTGAGTGACAAGAGGCCGCCTAGATTCAAGTCCAGCAGTGCCTTAGAGCCAAGAAAATTCCCCAGGTGTAAGCTTTCGTGAGTCAAAGCTCTCTTCATCAGATGGTATCTGCCAGAACACTGGTATCTGACGAAGGGAGTCTTGACGCTCAAAAGTTCATACCCAGAAACTCTTAAAGACTCACAAAATTTGTAGAACAGAGTCAGAGTCCACTGGCATCTTTAAGACTGACAAAAGTTTTATTCAAGGTGTGAGCTTTTGACGAAGTTGGAGTCATTGTCTGACAAACTGTGCGTGCACACGAAAGCTCACACCTTGAATAAGACTTTGTTGGTCTTAAAGATGCCCCCACTGGACGCTTAACTTTGTTTTACTCCTTCAGACCAACACGGCCACCCACCTCGATCTCACAAATTTTGTGGCAGGGTTTCGGAGTCACTGCTCATTTCTTCAGATACCAAAATGGGTAGCCGTGTTAGTCTCTATGTAGCTGTAGAAAAGAGTTGAGGGTCTAGTAGCAAACCTTGTTAGTCTTTAAGGTGCTACTGGACTCTTTTAAGTGCTACGGGAGTCAGACTTTTGCTCTTTTCTACTGCTACAGACAGACTAACACAGCTACCGGTGTTCCCTCTAAGCTGAGTTAGTGTGAGCTAGCTCATAGTTTTTTAGCCTCCAGCTTACACATTTTTGTCTCAGCTCAGGAAGGAGGGCTCCAGAGCAAACTAATTGATGCAGTAGCCAAATCAACTCACTCACAACTTTAATGCCCGTAGTTCACAAAGCAGAATTTTTGGTCACAAGTCTCCACAGCTTAGAGGAAGCATTGAGTCGGCTACCCATCTTGATCTACCAGAAACTCTCGTTAGTCTCTAGTGTGCTACTGGAGTCTAATCTAGCTGCTCAATTGCAGATCAACACAGCTAACCGTCTGAAACAAAGAAGACCAGAGGCTTTTAAGCTGTGCATGTTGCCTTGTTTGAGAAACACAGTGGACTAAGGTACACTGTGTTCTAAGCTGTGTGATCATGTCACATGGGTGGTTGTTTTCCTGTATGTGCCCACAGTATATGCTGACCAAAACTTTCTGGATTGCTAGGAAAAATTAGCAAATTGGGGGGGGGGGGCTGTATTTCAGGACATTTACAATCTTCTCAGTGAGGCATCCCTCATTCAGTTTTGCATTTTTTTTCAGCCAGACATTGGCTCCCAAAGAAGCTGACTGCACTTGAAATCCAGTACAACCCCCAGTTCAAAAATACAATTGAAATACTGTCCAAGGACTGGCTTTTTGTGAAATCTGGGTCCCAAGAATGTGGAGGGATGCCTGACTTCTGCCCTCCCTCCGTTGGACCGGGGGCCTGAATGATCATAGGCAGAGGAGGGGGTGGGGGTGTTCCTTTGCTGGAACTCAGCCCTAGCATGGTGGAGAGCGTGGGTGCCCCAAAATACATTTGCAGCTGTCCTGGTAGAGTGGTCGAGCATTTGTCTCGTTAGCAAATCGTATCCCACCTTTCCCGTTTGTGTCTTAATCTCATTTGTTTTCACTCTAAACGTCTCCGAACAATTAAAAGGAACCCACCCGACTCCTCTCCTTTTATTTTAAAGTAAAGTAAAAAGCAAAAAGAGCAAGAGTCCAGTAGCACCTTCAAGACCAACAGAAAATGTGGCTGGGTAGGAGCTTTCGCGAGTCACTGCTCAGTATCTGAAAAGTGATCAGTGACTCACGATAGCTCCTCCCCTACCATATTTTTTTGTTAGTCTCTAAGGTGCTACTGGACTCTTGCTTTTTTCCACTGCTACAGACAGACTAACACGGCTACATATCTGGATCCGTCTCCAGGTAAAACTGTCTATATGAACATGTAAATTTGAGCAGTAAATACAAACACGTGTCTTGAGACCCTCGATTGCTGCCCCTTTTGAATGGCGGACGGGCGTGCTGCCCCTTGGAGCCTTGGTGGCGGATAATGCTGTCGAGTTGCAGCCGATTCATGGGGACCCCGTAGGCATTTCAAAGCAAGAGACTAAGAGAGGTGGTTTGCCAGTGCCAACCTCTGTGTGGCAACTCTGGACTTCCATGGTGGTCTCCCATCCAAGCACTGACTAGGGCCAACCCTGCTTAACTGTCAAGATCTGATGAGATCAGGCAAACCTTGGGCCATCCAGGCCGAGGGTCTTTGGAGACTTATGCCCTGATATATATTTAAGGTGTCGTTCAGGCACCTTTAGAGAGACTGCTGGCTGTCACACACTAACATGGCTGTCGCTCTGGACATCTTTTTCTATTTATTTGTGCACACACACACACAGAGGAGATGCTGTCCCTTCTCCCAGCAGGCTATTTCCCCAATAACCAAACTCACCCCTCTCAGGCGAGAGAGTCTCCCCCCCCCCCCCCCCCAAACAAAACACCACCACACACGCCCATCAGAAGATACTTCCAGAAACTACATTTTACAGATGAAGTTTCAAACACGAGGGCTTCCTTGTTCCTTTCTTGCGCTTAAGCTGTGTCCCATTTAAACTTAAAGGTCCTCTTAAATCTTTTTTTCTTTCTTTCTAGACTCCCTTAGGAACAAAGCTTCGGCAAGCTTACGGCTCTGAACTTGTGAATCAGAGCTTATACCAACATCCTTTTTTTTCATTTTTTGGAGATGTGTATTCCCAGCAGTTTTTGTGTTTCGATGATTAATCCGATGAAGTAATAACTAATCATTTAACTGTTCCTGGCTGGTACGGCACAGCATTGGTGACAGGAAATCTCTTTTTCCAGGCCTAAAACAGTCATCCTTTTGATAGAAACACTGAGCAAAAAAAAATTATAGTTACAATAGAGAAAATGAATCACAGTAGCCAGGAAGAACGGAGAAGAAAATCTAAATTCTTTAATTTGGGGGAAAATATGTTTTGCCTGTAAGTAGCTTCAACATTTTAATATATATATTTCTTGGAAACTGTCAGGTTACTTGTAACTGTATTTGATGAAAGCCTCTACAGAACTTGACAGATATTTCCCAGAGTGATTTTTTTTTTAACCTCTCTATATTTTTTAACTAGGATGATAATTGTGAAATTAACTATTCATGGCATCTGAGAAGTGAAACTTTGAGAGGTCTCTTTGAAAGAGGTGCTGTGCTTTTAAAAATAAGTAAATCCCCCTTCATAAAATAAAATCAGCACTGCATGGTAGTATTGTAAAAAAACTTTTTTGTTGGAGGGGGAGCTGACACTCTAGAAAAAAATTGGGGACTCAAGTAGTTTCAATAGGATTTTGCTCCTGTAATTCTGCTTATGTCAAACTTTGCATGTTTTCTAATATATATTTTAAGATTCTGGGGGGGGGGGGATGCAGGTTGAAAGCAAGAGTCCCCATAGGTGAGCGAGTTTGACCTTAACTTCGAATAAATTATTCTTTTTCTTAGAATTTAGACTAAATTTATACTATTCATACTAAATACCCTGCTTCTAAAATACATGAGTCTTTTAAAAAGTAATATAGGTAAATCTAAAAAAAGAAAGGTTGTATTCAAGGTGCGGAAGTTTGCTAAGATTTGGTGGTTAGATTTTATTCACAAAAAAACCTACTAGGGCAAACTTAGTTTTTTGTTTTTTTAAAAAAATTGGTAGTTTCAGTTCCTTTTCTATAAGAGGATTTCTGAAAAATTAAAGGTGCTTTTTCTTCCTTTCCTTTGGTGTGTGGATGATAGTCCATCACCTGTGTTTTGAGCCTATTTGCATAGGAGTAATTCTCAAAAGCAGTGTTCCAAAAATGCTTTTAAGACCAGGCTATCTAGAAGCAGAAGTGTGTTTTTTTTCTCCCCCCCAACTGTAGAAAATTCTAGTTGTGTCATTGGGGTGGGCCAGCCTGGTTCCTTTTCCGTATCATCTGTCTTTTTATGACTTTTAAGTGTAACAATGGTGTTCTCCAAATTTTTTATTATATGTTAACTATATGACTCCTTTTTTTTGCCAAGGAAACGTATTGAATTTTAGGTTATTAAAATGTATGGAAGCCAAAAGGAAATTCAGTCTGTTTTTTTAAAATACTGTCGCTCATACCTGTTTAGTTTTAATATCCTATAAACTTGCTTTTAACTGTACTCTACAAGTAGGTTTTTTACAACCCAACCAAAGAGTTTTTGCAGGTTTATTAAATTTCAAATGTTACAATAACGCATGTGCCTTGTGAAATAGGGTTGGTGAAATAGGAACTGAAAATATAATGTTCAAATCTACTATTGCAATAGAGACTGTGTAAGACTTATGAAATCTCTGTGCAAAAGGAAATATTTTTCGTGTTCACTTCTCTTCCTTTAAATAATAATTCAAAAATGGGCCCTGATCCAGGGGGGAGCGGGTGGCAATCTGCATGTAGATTATCCTCATTGTATTATAACATGTGTCGTGATTTCCCACATTAGGCAGAACCAATTGTAGATATGGCTGTGGCCCCAATCCACAGGGCTGTCTCTGTTGGCGATCATGTAAGGCTTATCTCCATCCTCCTTCTCCATTCATGCCAGTTTTAGGTTGGCTTGTGGGGGGACCACTCTTTAAATGCTCTTATTTCTGGATCTCTAAACCTAGGGTAGGTTAAGGGGGGGGACAAATTATATGTACAAATAACCTTCCACAAATTGGATCTCTCGCTGGACCCTTACTTGACATTTGTTATACAGTTAGAGGAAGCCCACCCAACCTTTTCCCAGTTCTTTCCTCCCTCTGTTGTCTATCATATAAGAGGAGCCTTGCTGGATCAGGAATATGGGTCCATCTAGTCCAGCCTCCTGGCCAACTTGATAGCTCAGAAGTCCCAGCAGTAGGCCAGCATCTCTCCCTGTTGTGGCCATCCCAGAGACTAGAATTCTCTGAACATGGAGGTCCTCTAATAGGATACTTCCTTTTAAAACTCTTTTCCATAGAACATTCAGTCTTGCACCAATTTGGTTGTACTGGGAACAGCATCCTTCTTTTATTGCCTAGATGGGCAGGTTTTTAGGGGAACAGGAGCTGTACTACCCGTACGCTTGCTAACACTTAAAAGCTTCTGTAGAATCTGCCCCAAAGGTAAAACAGAGAGAGTGATTTAGCAGGGCCATCGGTAGAAGAAAGAGGCCATACCTGGTAAAACAGACATTTGCAAGCATATGCTGGTAATAGAAACATGTACGTGTCCACCCACGTCTCAAAGCTTTTAGCCAGAGGTACTGATCACATGACAAATATTTCTTACTCAAAGTTTGACTGAAATTAATTCATCTGTTTGCTATGGACAGTTTTTTTAAAATAATGTGGTTAACACAATTTAAAAGGTGCAACTTTCTACTTGTTCCATTCATTTTCAAATTTATCATGTTTTTAAAATAAAGCTCTACTTTCTAATTTGCTGTAGTTAACATTAAAACCTTTATTATAAATGCATAATATAAAAAAAGTGTTCTACTTGTACATAAAATGGTGAAAATCTTTTCTGTAAATATAAGTATTATTCCCTATTGGCATCTGTAGGAGTCGGAATGACTTTGCTGGATCAGACTAAATTCTCTTTGTTCCAAGACTTTATTCCCATTGGAAGCGAAGGAAAAAAATGTTTTTTATATTCTATGTGTAGTAGACCAGTTACCAAAATGGTTTCAAATATTTTAAGAAGCATTGTGAATCAAATAATCAAAAAGAGTTAATTTAGCAAACCTCAAAATATGTATAATTTTTTTTAAACCTAAAAGGAGTTTTAATTATCCATAAATTACACATCTACCATTAAAATTGCTCTACAAAGAAGAGTGGTACTCAGATGATAAAACTGAATTTTTAATTCATTTTGCAAATTGGACAGATTTTTTTTTAAGTTGTTTTGAATTTTTTTTTAAAGGCTGGCATTGGTGAAGTTGGCAGACATTGACTGCAGTTGGTTATCAAGCTTAGATCATTTCAGATTGACTTGTAATATTTGACAGAGTTTACTATTAATATCTCATTTTAACAATCAAAATAAACTCATCAATAGCTTTGAGTCAGATTATTTAACCTCAAGCCCAAGAGTTTTCCCTTCTTTAAAAGAAGTATCTATTTCTTCTTTTTTATTTCATTGAAATTGTAAACCATTTTATTTACAGTTAATTATTTTTCTCTAATTTGAGGATGATCCATTTTTTAAACACTTTAAAATTCCGGATTTGGGGGGGGGAAATAGATGTTAAATGCAGTCCACCTTGAAGATTTTCTATAAAGGGAGGAGAATTTACACTGGATTACTTTTAAAAATCTAAAGGTAGTCTGATCCTTTTTTGTTTGTTTTTAAATAAAAACTTGCTGAAATTAGTATGAGTACTTACGCTGGATCACAATCTTATATACATTTTATTTCTGTTAAACAATTTTGAGGTTCAGCAAAGAGAAAATTGCAGAAATTTGCCTAGTTGTCCTTTGGAGTTAAACTGTGTGCTCTAAGTCAATAAGAATCTTCTGAATTTTTCCCTTCCAAAATAAGGAAAAATACTATGCTACAAAATCATAGAAGTGGGCCACTAAAAAAAATGTTTTTCAATATATTTTAAACGCTGAGTTTAAATCCTTTTTATAGCTATTTTTATAGCCTCAGTAACTTGCTATGTGGTATTTGTATTTTATATTACAAGAAGAAAGAGGTGTGTTGATTGTTTTACAGAATTAAAATTTGAAAATACATAGCCTTGGGTTATACAGTTATTAATTAAATGTGGCCGTTCTTAATTTATTTTAAATGATCTGTGTGTGTTTAGTGGTAGTCTTGAAAAGCAGCTTTAGTCAGCCAAGGCTGTAAACTTGGCGACCCTTCCTCATAATGTGGAGTCTCTCATGTATCATTTTTGTGCTTTTATCAGTTTTAAACATAAAGCTCTGCCACTGAACTTGGCCAGTCATTTCTCAAAGTTTGCATAATTGTATGTCTAAGTCGTTATCCCCTTTAACGGTTCTACACCTTGTGAAAAGACAAATCTATGTTCCATGTCTGTTGTGGTATTTCTCTGTCTAGTATGAAGTTAGAATTAAGAATCCATAAAGTTTCTAAAGTATATGAATATGGAAATATATATACCATTGGTATAACAGAAGAAATTTGTAAGGTAGCTTCTACAGCATCATTTGCTGAAATGACAGGAGACCGCACCTTAAAGTAACCATGTTTGAAAATGTCAGCAAAAGCACATCGGATGGTTAAACTGTTCATTTCAGTGATATAGAATTTATTGAGAGTTTATTTTGGAGGTGTATGTGAGGAATTCAGAGCTCTGATTTTATATCCTTCAAGTTGTTGTCACAAAGGTTCCAAAACATAAAATTTAATAGAAACATCAATAGCAACTATGTCAAGGCAACTTTCTGACTCCTGAATGTACATCCTCTAATTCAATTTTGTGGGTATTCTTTTTTTGGGGGGTGTCACAACCAGTGTTCCCTCTAAGCTGAGTTAGTGTGAGCTAGCTCACAGTTTTTTAGCCTCCAGCTCACATGTTTTTGTCTTAGCTCAGGGAAGGAGGGCTCCAGAGCAAACTAATTTATGCAGTAGCCAAATGGCTTGCTCACAACTTTAATGCCAGTAGCTCACCAAGTAGAATTTTTGCTCACAGGACTCCACAGCTTAAAGGGAACATGCCTGAGCAACGACAGGTTTCTGAAGTAGCAGTCCGGCCATCTATTGAAGATGGAAGAAGAAAGATTGAGAGCAAGAAAGGGTGGATAGATCTGGGTAGCTACATAAGTACATAAATTATACATTTAGAAATAACTGTTGGAGAAATGTAAGACAGGGACCACATTTCAGGTTGCATCCTGGTTCTGCTAAGGTTATGGCCCCACGGTCTTAGTGCATCTGTTAGATCAACAGAATTTCCACCATTTTGAGTTTGGATTCTTATAACAATTATCCATGATTAGAACACCAAGGTATCTGCTTCTGAGCTCTGGGACTCTCTTCTGTTCTGAGGTTCACATTCCCCTTGAAGGATCAGGTGTGCATCCTGGAGGTACCATTGGGATCCAGTATCTTTTCTAGATGCCCAAGTAGCGGCTGTGATCCAAAGTCTTGAGCATCACTCCTGGACTGGTAAATTACCTGATAACCCCTAGGCTGCCCTTCCAAGACTGTCTAGGAACTTTAGTTAGTTCAAAATGTGGCTGCTTGTTTTTGAGAGGAGCCAAAAGGATCCCACTTCCTCAATGCTGAGGCAGCAAAGATGGCTCTCACTTCATTTAGGGCCACAGTTCAGAGTGGGCCTTGGTTACCTAAGAGAGGATTTCATCCTGGATCAGCCTCCCTGTACAGTGATAACTTGAGAAGAAGCCGTGTCCTGAATCCCCTTTTTTGTCTTGAGGTCCGAGTGGCAAGATGCAGGGCATTCTCACTGCTGCCCCTCCATTAGAAATCGCTTCCCAAGAAAGCCCACCGGATCAGCTCGTTCTCCACCTTCCAGAAATTAAAGTTGATTCCATCACGGCGAAGCAAATTGCTCCTCTTAGTAGAACTCTTCCCCCCACACACACACCACCCCTTTTGTTGGTAGAGACCGTAATTACTGTTTACACATTTAGAAATGTATAAATTACTGTTTAAGTGTATTAAAATATGTACTTAATTGCTCATGTCTAGTTCTTATGCTTTTGCTTTTCAAGACGCCCACTTTGGTGGGATGTAAATATACAATACATCACTCTGACTATCTTCCAGAGGTGATGTAAAAATGTTCTTTTCAGGATTAATGGTTCCTTTTCGTACCGTGTTTCTTATTGTGTGTGTGTGTTATGGATTTCTTTTGTATTATGCAAGCTATATTTTTGTCATAAAAGCTTTTATTGTGACGTTCTTTGCAATAACACTTTGTGTTATAAATTGTTACCAGCCCCTGTGAAGAGGGTTAGGGTTATAAATCTATGACTTATTTATTAAATTTCATGGAACTTGTTTCAGTCTGACACACGAGAGAGTCAGTGTAAGTAATTGCCTAATGATCTGAATTTGACCATGCTGCGGAATGCAGGATACAGAAGTGTTCCTCCCCAGAGATTGTCACTTTCCTTCTTAGAACTCAGAATTTTTATAATCTTGCAAAAAAGAACAAGTTTCTAGCCCTCATGGTCAAAGAAGGGGGGAAACTCCAGTGTGGATGGCTTCTACTGGATGTTTAGGAACTTGAGAACCTGGGGCTTCTTCACTAGCAACAAATTCCAGCCCACTTTACATAAAATTAACTTATATGTCCTATGTACAGTTTCCTGGTTAATGTTCTGTGTCAGAACATATAGTTTGCATGCAGAAGGTCCGAGGTTCAATCCCTGAGAGTTATGGTCCGTTAAGAAAATCTCTAATAGGAGGCTTGGTTTCCTGGAGGGAAACTTTGACAGTTGTTGCCAGTCAAAGCCGACAGTGCCAAACAAGGTGGATCAGTCACCTGCGCGTACTGATAAAACAGTTGACAATTCCTAAAGAATTTGAAATAAAATAAAATAAAATTTATTATTACGGTTCGTGATCAGTTACAACAATGTACATGAATCTAATAAGTTTTAGGAAATGTGCAATCTTTAAAATGACTGAATGGCCTATGCATTCTTAAAATCACAGAACAGATTGAACAAATTTGAAATCTAATATAGCAAAAGAACAGAATCCCAAATTGTATGATTTTATTGTACTGTCTCAAGCATGTCCCTGGAAAGGTGGCATATACATTTTCTGGTGTGTTCCCCCCCCCCCCCTTTCAAAACAACCAAATTAATTATGTCGTTTGAATCCATATTCAGATGTGTATGGCACTTTTTAAATTTTAGAAAGGAGGCTATACTAGGTAATACTTTAAGATTTATAATCCAGAATTCTCCTTCCTCTGATTCCTTGGACCAGGGCTTGTTGAAATGTATGGGAATTTTTTGAGTTCTTCTCTGGAGCAACAGACCCAGAGCTTAATATGATGAGCTGCCCTGTAACAGCATCAGGCACAGCGGTCTGTTTAGTTCAGCCACCCCGGGCTTTTCTAGGCTTGGATCTGCACTCACTTAATCCCAATCTGTAATGCAGATTTACTCAGAACTACGTCTGTGTGCCCTCCTCCTGCCATCTCTTTTTAAAACAATTGGTTGTGTTCAGATCATGGGGCGGCCCACGTGCTCCACCAGTTGAAGCATCCTGCTTGGTAGCTGTCTGAGAACCCCCCTGATGCCTTGGAAGAGAAACAGAAGTTCTTGGTCATTGAGAAGGTCCGCAAAACGGCAGAAAATATTCTTGAGCTGTCTGTTTTTCCCTGGTGATATGCGAATTGCAGCCCGTGTGTCGAGAGTTATGTTTTCGGCCTTCCCTTTGGCTCTCCACAGGTTATAAGCGCAAAGTCTGGTAGATCTGACCAGGGGCCCGCACGAATCCAAGTGTGTGCAGTAAATGTGCCTCAGAATCATCCACAGTATGCAGGCATTCCTTTTAAAGCATCTCTGTGGGAAAATGTTCCTTAGATGCAGACTAGATAAATTCTTGGGGGAGGGGTAGGTATGTCAGTGGCTGTCACTGCTCATGCACAGAGCTTGTATACTCGGCGTACCCAGTTACTGTGAGGCATGGGAGAAGGCTGTGGCCCTCAGCCAGTTTGGTGTAGTGGTTAAGTGCGCGGACTCTAATCTGGGAGAACTGGGTTTGATTCCCCACTCTTCCACTTGCACCAGGCTGGATGACCTCGGGCAAGCCGTAGTTCTGATAAGAGCTGTCCTTGAAAAAGAGCAGTGTCTGTCAAGAGCTCTCTCAGCCCCACCTACCTCATGGGGGGTCTGTTGTGGGAAGGGAAAGGAGTTTGCAAGCCGCTCAGACACCTTTGGGTAGTGAAGGGTGGGGTATAAATCCAATCTCTTCTTCTCTCTTCTTCTTCTACTTCTTATGCCTTGTTCGTGGCTTCCCAGAGGTTTCGGGCTGGCCACGATGAGAAACAGGGTGCTGGGGAAGAGTGGCCCTTCATCTGATTCCGTGGTTGTAACGTTTGTGTGTTGAATGTAGAAAGTCTGGACAATGATCTAGCCCACTGCTGTTTCTTCTGACCCTTTGGTACCGCTGATCTTTAGCTGCTTGAAATCCCTGTACCCAGAGATGCCTGGGACTGAAGCTTTGTACCTGATGCATTGGCCCAGGCTAGCCCGATCTCAGAAGCTAAGCAAGGTCAGCCCTGGTTAGTGCTTGGATGGGACTGGAGGGCGCCCAGGAAGCCTAGGGTCACTTCGTAGAGGCAGGCCATGGCAAAACCACCTCCGAACGTCTCTTGCCTGGAGATCCTTCAGGGTCTCCATCAGTCAGCGGCAGCTTGACGGCACTTTTCACCAGCACCTTCTGCACGCAACCTGTGTGGTGGTGGGCCGAGCGGCAGACCCTTCCCGAGTAGCTGCCGTGCGCAAGTTCCATGGGCATTTTTTGTAGGAGCTCCGTTGAGCGCCATGGCAGGAGTGCGAGTGGAGGGGGGAGGGCTTCGTGGAAACTCTGGCTCATAACCCTTTCTGTTCAGAAATACGTTCAGACATTTTGCCGGGGGGCTAATTGCAAGTAGTTAGCTTCCATGTGCCAGGGTGTGGAGAGCAGGAAATGCCGGGAGGGGCTATTTTTCTTGAGCGATGAGCGGTGCCTATGTCACGACACTTGGAACGGGTCAGATGCAAATAAGCATCCGTGAATGTTCACAATTTCAACTTGATTCAGCATGCCGGATGTCTGGTTCACCAGTGTGTCAATTCTCTGTCTGGGGGTGGGTGGGTTGTCTTTCTAATTAAACCTGCTGGCATAATGTGGAGCGGGGAAGGAGAAGGGTGGTCAGTGACGCCCAGCTGGTTTCCTCCTGTGTTACTGATCTCGCTGTTTTCCTTGTTTTGCAGGACTTCGCCTCCCGTGCTAAGCTGGCGGTCCAGAACCTTGTGCAGAAAGTTGGGTTTTTTGGCATCCTGGCGTGTGCTTCGGTGAGTTCCCTCCAGCACAAAAGTAACCTAAGAGTCAATTAATCAATCAGCTTTTATTTGCTAGCTGAAAAGAACTACCCCAAAGCAGCTTCCAGGAAACAGAGCAACACCCAGACAACCACAACCACGACATAATAAAAATCAAGGAGGAGGGACAGAGGATGAAACATCAGTGAAGTTAATGAATCGTTAATGAAATCAGCGTTCTTGGGTCCTTGTCCCAGACAGTGTTCCCTCTAAGCTGAGTCAGTGTGAGCTAGCTCACAGTTTTTTAGCCTCCGGCTCACACATTCTTGTCTTCGCTCAAGAAGAACAGCTCCAGAGCAGACTAATTTATGCAGTATCCAAATTGCTCGCTCTCAACTTTAATGCCAGTTGCTCACGAAGTAGAATTTTTGCTCACAATACTCCACAACTTAGAGGGAACATCCCAGAGTCTAAAGCGGCATGGGCTTTGGGATGGGGAGGGCGCAGGAGGCTTTTAGTCAGGCACCCCAAAGGAGGCTTTTGGCCCCATACAGAGTGGTGTTGAGAGTGACACGCCCCGGGGGGCCCTTTCTTGGGATCCTAGCAGATGCCTGACTCCTGCCCTCTGTAGCCAGCTGTGGTTGCTTCTCTGCAGGGTCTGTGTGAGTGTGGTGGGGAGCTCTGGGGCCCTAAAAAAAACAGAGGGAGAGCTGCTCTGGCTGGGGGAATTCCACATGGGTGCACACCTCCGCCATGGGATTCTCGGCACATTGGTGGCCTGTCCAGGGCAAAAGGAAAGGGCGTGTCTGCTGGGCTGCTTGAAAAAGGCTTTCGGAGATCAGCTTTCGTACCTGCACCATCCCCGTGGCTCATTGCAGGTGAAATCTCAAAGGCAAAACTTCTTTTTACGTCCTCAGCCCGGGATGCCTCTAAAGATGAGTCGGTTCATACAATCTGCCGCAAGTCATCAGGGGCTTAAGAATCCAGCCTTCGGCCTGTGCCTTTGAAGTCACCCTGAGAACTCGCCCCACCGTGGCATTTTCCAGGCGCGGGATAAGCCGGTCAAGAGAGTCTGGGGGTGGCAGGCATACGTAGCTTGGTGGTGTCTGGGTTAATTCCCCAGCAATCTGCAAATCGTTGGGTTGCAGACTGTAACGTTTTTTTATTGCGCTGTCCCTGGAAGGGTGCTCACAGTTAACAAACCTGTTTTCTGTACTCCCCTCATCCACACACAACCCCTGCCAGCACTGAGAGGGTGGCCGACCCAACGTTGTTCAGGGACCTTCATGCCGGGGCAGGGTTTGAACCCTGGATCCCCTAATCCTAGCTGTACACACTAAACCAACTGTATCGCCTGCGACATCTCCCCAGTGCTCTGGGCTTTGCCATCTGTCATTGGAGTGCTGGAGGCCCCCATCAGACCCCTGGATCATCCAGATGAGAGCCTCCCTGAGGCCTTTCACCCCTGCATACAAGTGCTGGGTGGCAGCACCAGGGGGACGCCTGGGTCTCTGTGCGGAACGGGATGCTCAGCTGGGTGAACCACTGGTCTGATCCAGAAGGGTGCTTCTGACCTCCTGATTCCTGGGGTTATTTGGTTATTTCCTTCATTGACACCCTGCCTACTCTTCTCCCCAGTGGGAACACAAAGCGACTCGCATCATTCTCCTCTTCTCCTTTTTTATCCTCACAACAACCCTGTGAGGTAGGTCAGGCTGAGAATGTGTGACTGACGTAAGGCAGAACAAGGTCTGAGTCCAGTGGCGCCTTTAAGACCAACAGAGTTGTGTTCAGAATGTAAGCTTTCGTGTGCAAAGCACAGTTCTTCAGACAAATGGAATAAAATCTCCTCCAGGGCTACTTACAGGGGGAAAGAGGGTGGGGCCAGCCGCTAGGAGGGGCCACTCAGAGCCAAGATGCATCTGCAAAGCCGAAATTGGATCAGGTGTCCGGCAAGATCAACGGATGGCGGGAAATTAGCACATAAATGCAGGAGTTAACAAAGAGATGTGAGGATGAAGCTAGAGTCCAGCGGTGCCCCGAAGGCAAACCAAGCCTCTGCATTTTAGTGTATTTCTTTTGCAGAATAATATAATCCTGAATGTAGTGCAAGGGATGTTGGGTTGTTTGAGGGGGATGTAGGGTCAAGTGGCCTCCCTGCCTGAGAGGAGAGAACGAAGATTCCCAGACACTTCCCATGATTAGAAAAGACACCTTTAGACATTCATCTGCTAGTTTGACATATTTATTGCTCTACAGCTGTTGACCCCATAACCTTACCTTGTTGTTTAGTGTCACTTTGCATATCTTGAACATCATCATGTTACATGTTAATTTGCTGTTCGTTCTCTGGCTTGAATTCTGAACCTTCCCTGCCATTCTAAGTGTCTTTGATAAAGTGGGCCTGCACCCAAAATCTCCTACCTCGAATCAGCCTTTGTTGGTCTTAAAGGTGCCCTGCTGGACTCTGAATATGTTCTGCCAGCCCAGCCCTGTGTGAATAGGTGTCACGCAGACCTAACGTGTGACTCAGCCAACTTCCAGGGCCTGAGTGGGGATCTGAGGCCGGTTCTCCCGGCTCCTAGCCCAGCACTCTTACCGGCTACGCTACACCGGCTCCGCATGGACTCCGGGGCCTTCTGCAGTGTGGGGCAGTCCAGGGGTCCTGCCACTCAGCTGGGTACTTCCCCCTCCTCTTTTCTCCGGTCCTTACGAAACAGCAGGGCCCTGAGTTCTGTCTTCTGTCGCTTTTAGCCTCGCGTGACGTCAGCCTGTGGTAAACTTATCCGCGTCTGAGGCGGAGAGCTTCTGACTGGGCATTCTGTTGCCTTCGCTCAGCATCCTTTTTCTCTCGGGCCTCTAGCCGGCCCAGCCCTTCTCTCCGTTCCTTCTGCTTCCCCCCCCCCCCCAAGCAATGTGTTGCCAGTGTGGCTTTGCTTTGTCTAGCTCTTCTCAGTTGCTCAATTTAACTAAGCCTTCGCTGGCATGTGGTCCTTGGATCTGACTCACCTCCTCACAGTCACTCTCTCATGAGGCATCTCTGAATAATCTGACTTGAGCCGGGGGATAACTGGAAATCGGG
>NW_015175984.1:288207-321961 GCF_001447785.1 Gekko japonicus
TTCCCCCCCCCGCCCCCCCCCCCCCCCCCCAACCTTGGTGCTTATTAATGTTTAAATAAACTTGCTCTGTCAATGCTTGCTTTTGGAGCAGATTTTTTTTTTTTTGCATCTGAATGCAGCCTACAACCCCTTACGTCTTGCTGCATCGGAAGCAGCTGGCTTAGAGATGGGAATTAAAACAGAGCCCACGTGCCTTTTTCTCTCCTGAAGCATATAGTTTGCACAGAAGGGTGCTGACAGAGGCATGCAACTAAATGTCTGGGAGTTTGCTTAGGGACCGAAGCCAGACTCTGCTTTGTGTTAAGCTGATGTCTTCGCGGCACAGGGAAAATAACTCCGAACATTGACAGAATTGGCCTTCCTTGCTTGTTTACATAACGTAAAAAGACACTAACCTCATCTGTAAGGAAAGCGCAGCAACCTGGACTGGGTCCAGATGAACACATCTCTCTGCTAGATGGCATGGCAGAGACCTTAAGGGAACTGTTTTGGATCATGGAGGGCCCTGGTTCGAATCTCACCCCTGCCACTAACTCAGCAAGTGGCCCGTGACACGCCCTCCTGTCTGAAACATGGGAAGGTAGTTCTACTAACCTATCTGTTGTAAGGATTATGATCAAATAATGTCTGTGAAGCACTTTGGACACTGTAAGTGCTGTCTAATGCTGAGTAGTAGCGTTGCTGTTATTTTTTTCATAAGAGGCAACCACCCGCAAGACCTCCAGAGGGAAAATCGAGTGTCACTTTGCATTATGTGAATGCTTGAGGATGTTCGGCCGTGTGGCGGGCAGTTTCATTTTTCCCAGGACCATATAAAAATACGTGCTACCCAGGCGCATGCAAAGCAGGCGAAAGATCTTTGTAGTGACCAGTATAAGAGAAGAACAGTTGTCCCCATGCACACTTTTCTTTCCTGCTCCTTAAGCATTTGAAAGCTGTCTGTCTTCAGTAGTCATGGTTCCAAGACTGTGAAGGGGAGGCCAACTTTTGTATCGCTAGAGGGCACGATAATCTTCTGATGCACGCAGTTGAGCTTCTTAACAAAGCTGGCGTCTTGCAGAAGGGGCTTCTTGTGCGCTCAGGTATTATGAGAGCCTCCGTTTGGGTTGGGCAGGGGCACAAGCGGTCCGCTGGGCAGATTCTGCCACCACCACCCTGCCCCAGGGGGCACATCTGCAGCAGACCTTTCCTTTCTGGAATTGGCATGAAATAGCAGTTTCCCAACACTTATATGGCACGTGTGTCGCAGGGCATTATTTCAGTTTCTTCCTTCTACCAGTCCTTCACTTAAAGCTTTGGTAGGGCCACCAGGGGCCAGGTGTAGATGCTCCTGGACGGAGGTTGGTTCTCAGGCCACCAGGCAACCGTCCGTGCCGTCGCCCTGCTCTACGAACCCGGAATGGGGCAGAGCTCTGTCTGAAAATTACACATCCCGTTTGCAAAGGAGGCAGAACTTCTGCTTTCCAGGTTGTCCGGTTTTGGACTGAGTGATTGCGTGTTTGAAAAAGGAATCTCGGCTTCCAACACATCCCCCAATCTGTTTTCCTCCCTCCCCTGTATGTGACAACATCTGAAGCTTAATCCACAGAACGCTCTGTGCTCCTTTCCTGCCACTGTGCATAAGCACATCCTCTGGGTTTTGCTTGTAGTAGCGGTGGATTCATCGCCACCTTCTCTGCCCTTACCCACCGTATCAGTGCTGTTCCCTGAATTATACAAATAAAACGGGTGGTCACAGTGTTGCCAGCCTCCAGGTGGCGGCTGGAGGTCTCCTGCTATCACAACTGATCTCCAGGCAACAGAGGTCAGTTAACCTGGAGAAAATGGCTGTTCTGGAGGTTAGGCTCCATGGGATTGTACCACATTGAAGTCCCTCCCCTCCCCAGGCCCCGCCCTCCCCAGGCTCCACCCCTCCAAATCTCCAGGTATTTCCCAATCCAGAGCTGGCAACCCTAGGGTTTTTGGGTTTTTTTTTTTTTTTTGGCAGAATTGGATATTTTTAGAGGGCTGCAGAAGTGTCTGTTCCCTCTTACCCGTGTCCTTGCTTTAATTGGTTTCCTTTACAATGGTCGCTTACAGCTGCCTGCAATTTGTATAGCCAGTCCCCCAGAATCCTCCTCCCATCCTTCCTAAGGTGGCCGGAGGTTTTTTTTGGGGGGGGGATGTTGTTGGTGCCTGCCCCTCCCACCTAGAAGAGAGTTGGTGCTTTTGCAACTCTGAATGGCCCAGTCTTCAGGTTTGATCTAACTGACAGGGAGACACGTCGATCTGGACTATGTCTAGGATGAGGGCTAAAAACGCTGTGTGCTCCTCACACAGTTTTAAACACCCCCCACATAGATGTGGCAGGTCATATTTTATCGTGGGCCATTTGCCCGGGGGCTGGTATTTCTCTCTTTCACATGCTTATCCCACCCTTCCTCTAAGGCACTCGGGGGCTCTCCCATCCCCGCCTGGACGGTCATAGATTTCATAGCTCTCATTCAAATAGATTTTCTTGTCCCTATCAGTATCTTAAGCTCAGTTTGCTAAGGTCCTATAGCAGGCCAGTAAACCCTCAGGGTCCTCTGGGGCAATCGAGGCACGTGGGGCACTCAGATTTGGTTTGGGACCATAGTGTTGTATGTGTGTGGGGGGGTGACCCTTGAGAAGGAGTGGAGGCAAAGATACTGACAACATGCAGAGTGCCTGGAAATCTGCCCCAATAGGATAAATAGACCATTTCTGATGAAAGGGGTTCATTCTCCTTCCTCTGCCACAGTCTCAGTCAAGGCCCCCCCCCCATATCTGCTGTTGGGGGGGGGAGTTTGGAAGCCTTGATCATAGAATTTCTAGCATCTCACCTGGTTTGACCCGTGGTGTGCCCCCCACTCCACATTGGGTCTCCCCCCCCCCCGTCTTATTTCTTGTTCCGCCAGTTGGAGCTTTTCTCTCACCTCTGTGAACAAGAAGAGAGTCCCACTTAGAAAGTTGTGAGGGGTGGGAGGGGGCTAAATGCCTCAAATTAAGCCAAAGAGGAAGCTCTTGGCTGGTCTTGAATAACTGATACAGGGAAGGTTTGATGGGATGGAATTTATACTCAGACAGCAGTCCTTTCGTTGGTATGATTCAGCTCTGTCCTGATTATGAGGCAGCACCAACAAAAAGCTCTCGTAAAGAATTAATTATGTTATTTGGTTTTAATGGTTCGTGCACTTTATTGTTACCCACCCTGAGCACGTTTTGGCAAGGGTGGGATATAAATTTAACTAACTAACAAATAAATAAAGTATATGGTGTGTGTAGTTGTCCAAAAAGTACACTTTTGGGGAAACCTCATTATATGGGTCTAGAAGAGCCAGATTCAAGTAGTAAAAGATCAAGAGTCCAGCAACATCTTAAAGAGGAAAAAGATGAAGGCAGCTTTGACTCTTCAGAGCTTTATACCCTGGAAATCTGGTTGGTCTTTGGAGTGCGACTGCACTCGAATCTTGCTCACATTTTGAATTAGTGGCCGATTTATTAACTGCTACAAAGGTATTAACACAGAACGGGTGTCAGAGCCACCAACTATTAGAAACTGGCTGGTTACAATCTGGAATCTAGTTGAAATGGTAGAATTAACAGAGTTCATGCACTCGGGAAAAGATACATGAGTCTTTTTTCTAAAGCACGGCCACTGTTAAATAAATTTGTAAAAGCATTATAGTTGTTAATGGTAATTTTGGGTGTGATTGCTAAGATATGAAGATGTGCTTTTTACCTAGTTTCCTGTCTCTGATATAAATTTGAGTGATGGGAGAAATCCGAGGAGCAGGCGCAGAGGGGGTGAGGGTCCACAGGAAAAATGAGAGTACTTTGACAAAGGAATCCTCTTGGGGTGAACCAGACACCCAGGCTCAGCTCAGTCTGCCTCACAGGATTGTTGTGATGATAAAATGGAGTTGGGGAGAATTACATATGCCGCCCTGAGTTCCTTGGATAACAATGAAAGAGGGAAATGGCAAAGAAGCGAACAATAAAACGCTTCCGTTTTCAACAGCAGAGTCCGGGTTCCTAAAAGGTGAAAGAACAGCAATAAATACCAGATTTATATATATATTTCCCCCCTCCTTTGTTTCAGACAGTTCACAAGAGAACAGTCTGAGTGGTTGAGTCATTGGGCCAAAACACTTGTTGGGGGAGAAGGTTTGATATATTGCTTTAAAATGGCCGACTGTGGTTTTTCTGCATTTCATACGGAAGACGTCTGTTAGCTGTTTCTAATCTGGGGATAAGAAGAGGGAATCGGGCAGGATCTGTTGCTTGTCTGAGACATTGTCTAGTGGAAACCTCACAATTTTTTTTCCTTCTAATTTATGTGCTGAAATACACCATTCTTGGGTATAAGACAACATTTTAAGAAAAGAGTTCATATATATGTTTTTCAAAGGATTTACTATTGGATTAACCACAGTACTGAATTCTGCATCTCTTCTCTTCCCAGATTCCAAACCCTCTGTTTGATCTGGCGGGGATCACGTGCGGTCACTTCCTGGTACCCTTCTGGACTTTCTTTGGTGCCACCCTGATTGGAAAAGCAATAATCAAGATGCACATCCAGGTAATTACGCTTCCTTCCTTTGATCCAAACACCACCCATTTCTCCATGTTTTTTCCTTCCCTTTCACAAATCCACCCAGGCACATAGCTCCAGCAACATCACTAAAAAATGCAGTCCTTCCCCCCAGGAAGCACAGCAGTTGTCCCCTGGGAAACAGACTGCCCAAGGTTCTTGGTGTTAAAATGGTAGTCAGTCTGAGAACAACATTTCCCAGGGTGCAGCATCTCCAACACGACCCAACAATGTACAAGGCGACTGGGAATGGAAGATTCTCATCCCACCACGTCCTTTGAGTGGCTGATCACCTTCCCAACCACAAACCTGGTTCTGCAGCAGCACAGTAAAAGCAGACGTAAGGGGGTGGTTTTCCAACCCGTTCCAGGTTTGAAGTTAATCTTAGGAAAAAGCAAGGAATTTTGATGGTTTTTTGGCACACGGCTCCCTTTCCCCACCCCCAAGCCCCAATCCCAAGCCATGCTCAGAAGGTTTGCCACATCTCCAGTGATGACCCTGTGGGTAATGCCTGGTTCTCTCGTGCAATAGAATGTGGCGGCAGAGCTCAGGGGGAGCGGACCCTGGACTCAGCTGCTTCAGACGGCAATATGGTGGGTTCCGTCTTGGAATGTTCCCGTGCATTAAAAATGTCCATGCAAATAGAAATAAGCCCAGCAAGGAGAAAAGCCAGCATGGTGTAGTGGTTAAGAGTGGTGGCCTCTAATCTGGAGAACTTTGGCTTTGATTCCCCACTCCTCCTCCACCTGAAGCCGGCTGGGTGACCTTGGGCCAGTCACAATCCTCTCAGAACTCTCTCAGCCCCACCTACCTCACAAGATGCCTGTTGTGGAGAGAGGAAGGGAAGGCGATTGGAAGCCTTCCCTTTGAGATTTCTTAAGGCAGAGAAAAAGCAGGGTATAAAACAACTACTTCTTCTCTCCCTCTCTCTCTGCATGTTGCACTGCCTTCAGTTTGCAGGGAGTTTATAACCCAGGGGACCATTCCACAATGTGGCCATCCACCTGCCGTCTGACAAACTGAAGTACGTTTTACCATCTCACTGCCACCACCTCCTGTTGGTGTGAACCAGGTCTTGGAGAGAGGGAGAGACAGAGTATAAATGGTCAGACAGTTGCATTGGTAAAGATACAGGGGCTGGGGCCTATATATTACTGTATTCCTGCCTATCACTGTAAGTCTGTCCCAGACTAGGTAGTTTCTACACCACTTAATGTATCGTCTTTAAAAACTCAAGCTGTGTTTCAAGCTCTGTTTGAGATTTCTATAGCCCAAACCATAATTCACTGTTCCTGGGCTGTCTCGTCCTGTCGATTGTACTTGATTTACAGTATGTGATCCGCCTTGAGGCTCAGCAAAAACGGCAGACTATAAAAAACCAAATAAATACATGAATGCCCATGAGAGAGTGTGCATGTGTAAATTAGGAAGGAAGGAGTCAGGTAGTACAGTCCCCCAACCACAAATGAATTCTCAGCTGCTTGCATCTGTTCAGAGGTCCCAAAGAGAAGGCCATGAATGTACCATTCTTGTAAGTTCTTCCTCACTTTTATGTGGGCAGTAGTCTGGAGAAACGCCCCCCCCCCCCAAATTAAATTGTAATGGGACGGCTACAAGAAAATGCATTGGAATTCGTGTTCAAAGTGTTCAGCCCTCAATGCTGTTCAGGAAACTGATGGTTAGTCAAGGCGACGTTTTACCTGGGTTGTGTCTGTGATCAGCCAAACGGAAGATGCCACACAGTCATAATGAATGTACTTTTTTTGGGTAACATTCTTGTGTACTCATTTTTGTAGTACTCTGATGATAGCTTTTACTCACTGTAAAAGACCAAGGGGGTGGAAGGAGGTGGAACACCCTGCCACATGAACTATAATTAAATAAGCAAGCCCTTTGTACAGAAAAAACCCTTCTTCTCTATGAACACAAGACAGCTTAACACAATTTTTGAAACTCTCAGCAAAGCAAACACTGTTTGGAGGGTAGCCGTATTGAGCTCATTGCACCTAGATCAGCCGAGCGTGTTGTGGTGCGTTGAAGACACAGAAGATACCCAGGGGCAGAAGCTTTCATGAACCAGTTTGGTGTAGTGGTTAGGAGCTTGGACTCTAATCTGGAAGAACCAGGTTTAATTCCCCCCTCCTCTTCCGCATGCAGCTCCTGGTGTGGGTCAGTCACAAGTTCTCTCAGAGCTGTTCTCTCCCGAGCAATCCTCAAATGAGCTCTCCCAGCCCCACCTACCTCACAGGGGAAGGGAAAGGAGATTCTAAGCCGCTCTGAGACTCCTTCGGGTTGTAAAGGGCAGGGGGTATAAATCCAATATCCTCTTCTCTTCTCAACTGTGTCAAATGCAAGCCAGTTTTTATTCCGGCCCACAAGCCCTACAGAAGCAGAGCAGTCAGATGCCGGTGTTATCTGGCAAAGTGAGCTGCACTCCCCACAAGCACGTGCTACAGTGAAGCTGATAATCGTTGCGGTGCCCTAGTACTCTAGTTTTCACCTTGTTTAAACATTTGATTAACAGTTCAAAAAACACAATTAAAAAGCGCCAGAAATTCCCCCAAAAAGGGGGAGGAGGAGAAACAACAGATAAAGAGAAGCGTACACATAGCAGTCCCATGTGTGTGTAAAGTGTTGTCAAATCACAGCCCAGTAGAGCTCACCCTGGTTAGCATCCAAGATCTGAGGCGATCAGGCTAGCCTCGGACACATGTAGCAATTTGTACAATTAAATTAGTGGGGTTTTTTTTATTTTTTAAGAAAGTATCAAAATTTTACACTTCTCACCTTGTATTAGTGGTTTTTTATATTTTGAAAGAAAGTATCAACATTTTACACTTCTCATGTTGTATCCTTAATTGATTATTTCTGTGCTAAACAAAAACAATCAAGTTATCTACAAACATTTACGTTAGGCCCATTCAATGGTCAAATTAGAATAGTTCAAATTTTTTTGAAAACCATAAACATTAATCGGTGGCACAGAACATGTAAAAGACAACCACATCCATCATAACCTGTTGGATCCCCAAGCATCGAGAATAAATCCACGTTTTAAGAAAAGCAAAATTTATTTCAAAGCGTTGACGACATACTCAAACACGTTCTTTGTTAGAACTGGGGATACACAGTTAGATCAAGCATAATAAAGGAACTTCAAAGAGATACAGGTCCAATGAATAACTTTCCCGCTGGCGGGCTAATGAAACGGTTGCGCGCCCAGTCCATGGGAACCAGGCAGGATATTAGACATAACACAGGTGCAGTAGTCATGGGAAAAGCAATAGCCAAGCATTACAGCATCTTCTCCCCCACACAACCTCCAGCAGTTATCTTTTGCATTCCAACGCAGGAGCAGGATGATAGAAACCAAGCCGGGTGCAACAGGGAAAGAATATGTACACAGAGGTCACAGAAAACAGAATGGCAGCTTGCTGACATACTGCCCCCCTTAAAATACACTTACAACACACCTCCCGGGCCGGGCGGGAGATCTCCCGGGCTGGGCGGGAGACCTCCCGGTTTGTCCGGGAACCTTCTGTGGAAACTACGGATCAGGTAAGGGGCCCGAATATCCCCTTCTTCCACCCATTCGCGGTGCTGGGGACCGAAATCAACCCATTCGATAAGGTACCAGAGTTTACCACGTTTCACTTTACAATCCAGGATATCAGCGATCTCAAAATGTTCATCCCCTTCCAAAATGACAGGTGGAGGAGGAGTAGTTACAGGTCTCCATGGAGACGGGCCAGGATCCTTCTTTAACAGGCTCATGTGAAATACAGAATGCAAGGCACGTAAATTCTTAGGCAAAACAACATCAACTGCCACATCATTTATGACTTTGCGCACTTTGAAAGGGCCTATGAACTTCCATCCCAATTTCCTGCTAGGCCGCAGCATCTTAATGTTCTTGGTTGAGACATACACAAGATCCCCAGGTTTCAGATCAAACCCCACCACCCTACCCTTGTCTGCCTGGGTCTTGTAAGCAGCCTTGGCTGCGTCAAGTGTTTGGCATAACAGAGGCCATGCTTTTTGCAAGGACATACACCAGGTATCAGCATCCCCCACAGGACGTTGGCCCATCCCCTCCAAGAAAGGGAGGGGGGGGCTGTCGTAACCAGAGACAGCTTTATACGGAGACATGCCTGTGGAGCTATGGACAGTATTATTATAACAATATTCAGCAAGAGGCAATAAGTCACACCAATCATTCTGTTGATAATTAGTAAAACAACGCAAATATTGTTCCAGGGTCTGATTAACTCGTTCCGTCTGTCCGTCAGTCTCGGGATGATACGCGCTGCTGAGTCCTTGTTCCACCCCTAAAATGGAAAGAAGTTCCCTCCAAAATTTAGAAACAAATTGGGTCCCCCTGTCAGAAATTAACTTAGTAGGTAATTGATGAATTTTCACCACGTGAGACATAAACGATTTCGCCAACCTTTGAGCTGTAGGCAAGGAAGGAAAAGGTACAAAATGAGCTTGTTTAGAAAACAAATCAACAACCACCCAAATGACAGTGTTCCCTTTGCTCGCAGGGAGGTCAGTAATAAAATCCATGGATACCACTTCCCATGGTCTCGATGGAGTAGGGAGTGGCTGTAGAAGACCAGGAGGCTTGCCCAATCTGGGTTTAGTCAAGGCACATGTTTGGCAGGACCGAACAAACATCAAGAGGTCTTTGCGCATATGTGGCCACCAGAACTGTCTGCGGATGAGTTGTAGAGATTTAACAAAACTCCAATGCCCTGCCAGTTTCGAACCATGAGCAGACTCCATCACCTCCCTCCTCATTGAAATAGGCACATACAGTTTGTCTCCAGAATAAATCAGACCATCAGGGCTACGGACACAATCAGGCAACGTTGTCAGGGAGGCATCATCCTCAACAGTCAAAGCAGACAGATATTTTTGGACCCAGGCCCCCCCCCCCACAGGGAAAAGGGAAGGCGTAGTCTCATCAGAGTGTGGAATTGCCCGCGCTTGCGCCCTGGTGACCACGGCCCCCCCCAGATGGGAGGGGGAAAAGACAGAGTCCATGATGATCTCACGCTGACTGTCATGTTGTGGGAGGCGTGAAAGCGCGTCAGCCAGGGAATTCGCCGCCCCAGGGAAATGACGAAGAGTGAATCGAAACTTAGCAAAGAAGTCCGCCCAACGAAGTTGCTTAGCGTTGAGAGAACGGGGGGATTTCAGCATCTCCAAATTCTTATGGTCAGTCCAGACTTCAAATGGCAGTTGCGCCCCCTCCAACCACTGCCTCCACGTGGAGAGAGCCAGCCGGATTGCTGACGCCTCCTTTTCCCAAATCCCCCAGTTTCGTTCAGCGTCAGAAAACTTTTTAGACACAAATGCGAGGGGATGTAAACGACCATCCTCCCCCTCCTGCAAAATCGCGGCCCCCATTGCCACATCCGAGGCATCAGTTTGGACAATGAATTTCTTAGTTTCATCAGGGCGCGCCAGCACTGGCTCAGAGGTGAACATCAGTTTAAGTTTCTCAAAAGCCTCTGCGCAAGCAGGGGACCATTTAAGCGGGGCGCCTGGTTTCGTAGCATCAAACCCCTTTCCCTTGGTTTTGAGCAAATCAGTCAGGGGAAGGGCAATTTGAGCGAAATTCTGGATGAAATTTCTGTAAAAATTGGCAAATCCGAGGAACATTTGCAATTGTTTGCGGGTCCTGGGGGGCTCCCAGTCAAGTACAGCTTGAATTTTAGCAGGGTCCATTTCAACCGTCCCCCCAGAGATGCGATAGCCCAAAAAGTCAATGCATGTCTTGTGGAATTCACATTTTGACAGCTTTGCAAACAAGTGGTGTTCATAAAGTCGTTTAAGGACCTTGCGCACCAATTTAATATGCGACGGGAGGTCCTGAGAGCCAGGTTGCCCTGCTGGGTGGACTCGTGGGGGGACCAGCCGACCGCGCAGTTCCCCTGCGGCACTTTGCAACCGGAAGAGTTAGCTTCTTTGCCTCGAGAGTATAGAGACTTGGCGAAAGTGTTTGGCGAAGAGGAAGCTAACGAATTGCCCCCCCATCGCTCGACTGACTGTGCTATTGAACTTTTGCCTGACTGTAAATTGCCCAAAGGTAAAATTTATGCGATGGGGCCGGCTGAGAAAGTTGAACTGCGGAACTTTATTGATAAAAACCTAGCCCGAGGTTTCATTCGCCCGGCTTCCTCCCCTTTCGCCGCGCCTGTACTTTTCCGAAAGAAGAAAGACGGGGGGCTCAGATTGTGCACTGATTATAGGGGTCTGAATGCTGTTTCTTTATCCAATGCTTACCCCCTCCCGCTAATCAAGGACTTGGTAGCTGACAATATGTTGGATCCCCAAGCATCGAGAATAAATCCACGTTTTAAGAAAAGCAAAATTTATTTCAAAGCGTTGACGACATACTCAAACACGTTCTTTGTTAGAACTGGGGATACACAGTTAGATCAAGCATAATAAAGGAACTTCAAAGAGATACAGGTCCAATGAATAACTTTCCCGCTGGCGGGCTAATGAAACGGTTGCGCGCCCAGTCCATGGGAACCAGGCAGGATATTAGACATAACACAGGTGCAGTATTCAGTAGGGGAGAAAATTATAGTTTATGTATTTGCTTGTTTCATCTATAGTCCGCCTTTCTCTCTGAGATTTAGGGCGGATTTCGGTCAAAAACAGCGCACTAGGAGCAATACAATGCATACACCCAACAGAATTAGAGGACAGTGGCGTGAACACAGTAGAAGACAGATGATGAAGCAGGGTTACAAGGTTGGAGAACAATGCAGCGAACCATTACATTACAATGTAATATATCTGGATTATAATGTAATAAATCTGGATTATAAAATTAGAGAACAGTGTGATAAAAACAGCATTATAGACAACAGTGGAGATGGCCTCTAATTCCACAAACTATAGCAAATCACTACTTCCACTTTTTTAACAATGGTAAGAATATTGTCATATGTAAGAAAAATAGGATGTGCATTTCTGTCTGATTCCCTTAAGATGTTATTAATTATTATTATTCCCTTCAGAGCCCTCCATAACCTCCCTTTCCCCAATTTCTCCGCTCTCACGATGCCCCCCTGGATAGGACTGTTTCTATTCCTCCACCTTCAACTGTCCAAAGGTGTTCTCTGCCCTTAAACAACTCTGCTGCCCCTTGTGCCTGTAATTGCCTCCCAGAACAACCAGGCAACATCACCTCTCTTGCTTCTTTCAAACCGCTCCCGGAATCCTCTAGCACGGACCCTCAGCTTCTCAGCTCACATGACTGGAATGAACAGGCGTTCTTGCCCTACTTATCGTTCCCTCCACCTCCCTCTTATTCCCTGCCCCAAGGAGCTTACTGTCATATTTCCTCTGTAAAGCCCCGTGTATTGACGGCACTGGTGGTGGAAAGTGCCATCAAGTCACAGCTGGTGTATCAGGAGAAATTAGCAACTGATAAGCTGCCCATTTTTACGGTGGAGATAGTTTGAGACGGGTAGACATGTCTGTAGCAGTAGAACAGAGCAAGAGTCCAGTAGCACCTTAAAGACTAACAGAGCTTGTGGCAGGTTATGGGCTTTCGTGAGTCACTGCTCACTTCGTCAGATACGACTAGTATGTGAGTCCACCTGTCCTATATACTGGAAAGTGGAGTGGTTTCAGATGCCTAATGACATTAGCAGATGAATGACAATAGCAGGTGTGATTGGATTAGGTGTGATATGCAGAGAGGTAGTAGGCGTGGAGAAATTAAGATTGGTAATGAGATGGGAAACCTAGATCTTGATGAAGTCCAGGAGTTTGCATTGTCTTGAGCTTTATTGTCAGTTGTAATTCAGCAGACTCTCTTTCTAACGTCCCTTTGAAATTCCTTTGTAAGAGAACTGCTACTCTTATGTCAGCAACTGAATGTCCTGGACGGTTAAAATGTTCTCTCACTGGTTTTTGAATGTTGTGTGCCATTAGAGATAATGCAGATGCATATGAAGAACAGAGAATCAGGCACACTTGACGTTTGGGGAAGGAGCTGTGACTCAGGCCTAAACCACGTGCTTTGCTCTTAGGATGTCCCCAAAAATATCTCTGTGGCTGAGATCTCGGGACTGCTGCTGGCACTCAGAGCAGAAATTACTGAGTTCGATGGACCACGGGTCTGACACTGCATCATATCAGCTTCATATGTTAGCAATGTTCTAGGACATGTTGTAGCGTACAGATTCAATTCACTGCTGTGATCTATGGGCCAAACGTGACATTTTTCCACGAGTCAGGTCTGAGTTCGCCTTTGAGCTGACCCATGTACTCTTCCAGTTGGTCACTAGCTGCCGTTCCCAAACGCTGCAGGAACCTCTTCGGATTGGGACTGTGTGGGAGGGCTCCAGCTTTCCCCCTTGCTCTGTTTTTCCTAAATAGAAAACGGTACACAAGCTGGGGGCTGAAGTTTCTCCTCTCCCCACACTGTGGTCCCAAACCCACAGCTGCCATCGGATTGTAAGAGTGCAAGAATCGGCTTACAGGGGAACCCAGACCCGGCTTGTGAAAAAAAGTCGCATCTAGCTTGGTTCTACGAGCAAGCGTGACTCTAGGGTGTTCCTCTGGAATTCTCTGCAGCACACAGTAATTCTGTAGTGGTTTACTAGGGGTATGAAGGGTTCTCTGAGGATAATCACTGGTCCGGGGAGATAAACCTTGGAGGACGTGCTGTTCTGTAGCTTCTTAAAAAAAGGACTGTCATTTATAATCAACACCCACATGTGGTTTAAGCAAAGAAAACCAAAACAGCCACATTCCTCCTCCCCGCCCAAATATTCTACACTGGGTAAATCTCGTCTTTGTCATCAATGTAAGCATGTTTTTGCCCCCCCCCCCCCCAACTTACTTCTTGCATGCCTTTATTCAAGCACATTGTGGCGCAATATCCTGAACCATTTTTTTTTCATTGTATGTACATCTGTGCTTCTTTCCTACTGCTGCTGAGAAGTTTAGGAAATGCAGCGGTTGTACATGATTTACAATGAAGTCCCCTGCCCTCTATCCCAGACAGGAAGCCACTGGCCCCGGCACAGTAGTCCGTTTTATGGTCGCATTTAATTGACCTTATAATATGCTCCACAAAACATTTACACAATCTTCCTCTGCTCCCCCCCTCCCCCCGCCAACTTCAGTGTGCCACTCGGAATCAGAAAGCGGCAGTCCTCGATTCAGTAGCAATACTAAACCCTCATTCCTTAAAATAAGGTGTGTTTGGGGGGGGGGAATGCTCTAGTACGGGGTGGCCGAACTTGCTTAACATAAGAGCCACGTAGAATAAATGCCAGATGTGTGAGAGCCGCAAGACATAAACAAATATTACACACGTGTTTTTATTGAAAATATGCAAATTTGCTTTTATTAATATTAAATTGATAACTTTAGATGGGGAGGGAGGGGAGAAAGAGAGAGAGTGAAAGAAAGGTGGAAAGAAAGAAAGTGGAAAGAAAGCAAATAGATGGGAGAGGGAGGGAGAGGTGGATAGAAAGCAACTTTAATGTTAAATGTGTCCTCCAGGGCCCCCCCTGCCCCCACACCAGCTAGCTTGGCTTGGAGAAGGGATTTAAAGAGACAAATGCCTTCTCCAAGCTGGCTGGTGGGGCGGGGGGTCGTTGAGAATGCTCTAGTAGTTCACGCCTCAAAGATAAGCATCCCATCTCCCACAGTTATAGAGAATTCTGCTGCTGTACTAATCAGGGATACCTTTTTAATGGATTACAAGGTCTTTAATCCATTTAGTAGACCAACCGCTGCTGTTTTATATGGTGCACTTGCCTTTCATTTGTACATGTGTTCCTCCCCTTTCCCCTTTCCATATTTCCTGTCTGCCAGCAAAGTTTGGTGTAGCGGTCAAGAATAGTGGACTCTAATCTGAGAGAATCTGGTTTGATTCCCCACTCCTCCACATGCAGCTGCCGGTGTGACCTTGGGTCAGTTACAAGTTCTCTCAGAGCTGTTCTCTCAAGAACAGTTCTCAGGAGCGCTCTCTCAGCCCCACCTACCTCACAGGGTGTTTGTTGTGGGGAGGGGAAGGGAAGGAAAGGAGATTGTAAGCCACTTTGAGATTCCGAGAGAACAGTGGGGTATAAATCCAGTCCTTCTCCTTCTCCTTCCTCCTCTTTCCTGCACACCATACTCGGCATGTGCAGGAAAAGTTGCAAACTACGATTTGTTGACTACCAGGAAGTGCAGGGGGAGGATGGTGCCAGCAGTCCTAAGGATCCTGTGCATGACCTAGGGGATCAAACTAGGGGTTTGAGGAGGCTGATTTCTCTCTCACACACCCACACCCACTCACACACGTACCACCTTTCCCCCTTTTACCTGTCTCTCAGCTGCTCTCTACCTTTAAATCCCTTCCAGAGCGAGTCCAGTCCTGAACTGGCTGGCTTTTTGTGGGTTCTATGCCCCCCCCCCCCACACTTCTGGTCAGTTTAGAAAGTCAGATTTTTCGGCATACCTGATGAGTCCCCCAAGTATGTAAAGTACATACATAAGTGCTGTCGAGTCACAGCCAACGTATGACCTCACCAAGGGGCTTTCGAGGCAAGCAGGAAGCAGAGGTGGTCTGCCATGGCCTTCCTCTGCAGAGTCTCCCTTGGTGGTCTCCCATCCAAGTACCAGCCCTGCTTGGCTTCCAGGATCTGGAGAGACTAGACCAGACCACCTCCCCCCCCCCTCCTTATTTGAGGGTGGCCTGATCGGGTGCTTGCAGCATCCGCACAGGGGCCAGCCAGAAGTCATGGTAACGCACCTGCATTTACAAGTTTGACGGAGGGAGATGCTGGAGATATGACACCTGTCTGGCATCCAGACATAACCTGGTGCCACTCCGGCATATCCATTCATCCTCACTTGCTTGAGAAGAGCTTTTCCTGTATTAATTTAGTGTACATGCTCCTGAGGCAGTTTCCAGCCATCCATTAAAACAATAAAATAGTGAAACAATGCCAGTAATCTAAAAGTATTGCCAAAAAACAACATCATGTAATTCCCCAATAAACTACGGGCATTTTATCCTGAAAACCAACAATAACGAAAGAAGAAACGGGTAGATTTGACTTGGGAAAATGGAGGGAATCAGTGAAAACTCGGCCATCTCAAATTCAGGCAAATCCATATAGGCAGAGGGTCACTCAATGAAGGCCCCACAGCAGGGGAGGCCCTGCCACTGTTTGCCCAGAGGAAAGTCCGAGAAGCTGGTCTTTATTTATTTACGTTATCTGTCATCCCCTTTTTTTTTTACTGAGACTCTTAAGCGTATTGCAGAATGTAAATCAAGGCAGTCTTTAGGATGATACATTTAATAAGCAATGTAATAGGACTAGGAATTGTGGAAATTTGAAGCAGAGCTGTCTTCTGAACAAAACGTAAGCATAGGACAGGCCCTTTTATCCACACACAAGTTGTTCTGAAGAACAGAATTTCACAAAACGTCTCTTTCTTCCAGTCACAGTGCTGCCCATGGTAGGAGAAACTCCCAACTGGTGAGGTTCTTCCTTATCTGAAATTCTTGAAGAGGACATTCCAGGGGTGGAACCGGCAAAATCTGTGCTGGCTTGCTTTGTCCCCTGCATGTATCTTGCCCACACCCCCACACTTTATGGAGTGAATGGTTGAGGCCAGTGGCCCGGACCCTAACATCTTAACTCTTTCACCACTGCTGATATGCTTCTATCTGAAGGAATGGTTACATGAAGGAATGATTACTGTGAGCACTTTAATTGTATGATTGTTTCTAAAATGTTTTATGTGGACTTGGTACATTGTACCGGCCAATGTAAGCTGCCCTGAGCCTGCTCATGGGGAGGGTGGGATATAAATGCAACAAATCAATCAATCAATAATAATGAATCTGAGCTGACATGGCACTTAGGAGTATGGCATTGTATACTGTTGTCTTAATTTGGTTTTAAATATGTTGTGTTTTATATTGTTGTTACCTGCCCTGAGCCCATACGCGGGGAAGGCAGGATACAAATCCAATTGAATAAATAAATAAATAAAATGCCCCCCCTCCCCCCCGAGGTTACATCCAAAGTACAGTGCATGCATCCGTTCATCCCATAATAAGTAATGGAAACAAGAGGGAGGGGCCCAAGCCACTGAATTGCTCAACCTTGATTTATGGGAGCTAATCGTCTTGTGGTCGTATCTGTCGCTGAAACACTATTTTCCATTTTTAACTTGTTTTTCTCCCATTCCTTGAGTTACGCTGCTTCTAAAGAGCAGGAAACGGGGATTTAAGTGAAAAAACAAACAGAAATCAGCACTTGGTTACCCATGTTTAGGGGATCTCTGGAGGAACAGCTCGTCAGGTGTCAACACTGTGCCTTGATTGGTCATATTTTATACCACCACTTGCTTGAATCTCACCTCCCTATATGAAGCGCCCTCTGCATAGAAAACTAGATGGTAGAGAAGGGGATCTAGCCCCGTCCTTATCGTAGCTTTCTGTGCCCCGTGACGTGTTTCATGTAATTACCCATCTACCTTCTCGCACAGGGAGCTTACTGTGGAAACCCTCTGACTTCCCTGCCCTGGGTGGATTTCAGTCCTTAAAATGCTCCATAAATAAAGCCAGGCTTGGTAGCTTTGGAAGATCAGTGGATTTCGTGGGGGGTGGGGAGGTTCAAGCATGCCGTAAATTAGTGGCTCTTCCAACGCATCAGTTTGTTTTTCCCTTGAAGGGACTGATGTTTTTGAGTGATCTTCAGTCTTCTGGTAACCACTGGTCTGAGATTTCATAAATTCTTGGAGCCGAGCCTGAAGAGAAAATGGAAACCATTATGAAATAGAGGGTGTTTTTTTAAAATAATGGAATAACTTTTTCATCATTGGTTTGGGATGGAATAAAAGGCCAATGCGTGGGGTTATGTTTCATGGATCCAGCTGCTGCCAGCAGTGGGGCTGGTGTGTCTAGTTTCCCTCCACCCATCCATCACGTCTAGTACAAGTCCCCACTGTGGTGCCCGCGGTATCTTTCCTGGTGCCCACCAAGGGTTGTTAGAAAGTGGGCGAGGCCGGAAGGTGCTTGTGCCCAGCAGGACTTGTGATTGGCTGTGCTAAACAGAGTTTCTGCCTTAAACGTTGAAGAAATACTATGAGAGTCATTCATGAACTCCCTGCCTGACAATTTGTGGTTGTGCCCACCACCTCCTGTGGCAGCCCTCTTGTGGTTGTCCAGAGTTACCTCTAAGCTGAGTTGGCGTGAGCTAGCTCACAGTTTTTTAGCCTCCGGCTCACAGATTTTTGTCTTCGCTCAAGAAGCATGGCTCCAGAGCAAACTGATTGATGCAGTAGCCAAATTGCTCGCTCACAACTTTAATGCCGGTAGCTCACGAAGTAGATTTTTTGCTCACAAGACTCCACAGCTTAGAGGGAGCATTGGTTGTGACCACCACTCTGCAGGCTGAAAAGGGCTGGGGATCTCTGGTCTAGCAGAACTTATCCCTTGACAACATCACTGTTGTGCACTTGCCTGGGCCTCGACAACCTCACTGGGTGTTACTAGAGTTGCCATTTGCCCGGGGGGGGGGATCCCCCGATTTTGTGGGTTCCTCAAATAGCAACATCGCATGTGATGTGCCTGCTTCACCCGGAAGTGACATCAGTACATCGGTGACATCGGGGATGATGCTCTGGGTTTTGAGCAAAACTCTATGGTTCGATGCTAATTTTACCATAGGGTTACGCCCAAACCCTAGAGCATCGCCCTGACATCACCGACATGCTGATGTCCCCCTACCAGTGTTCACTCTAAGCTGAGTTAGTGTGAGCTAGCTCACAGTTTTTAGCCTCCAGCTCACACATTTCTGTCTTAGCTCAGGAAGGAGGGCTCCAGAGCAAACTAATGTATGCAGAAGCCAAATGGCTCGCTCACAACTTTAATGCCAGCAGCTCACAAAGTAGAATTTTTGCTCACGAGACTCCACCGCTTAGAGGGAGCACCAGTGGAAAAAAGGGACCCGGCAACCCTAGATGTTACAGAAGGAGAGAGCTTTGAAACCTGGCTTCCATTTTCAGCAGCAGGTGTGTGTTTTAGTTAAAGATCCATCTAGTTTGCCCCTAGATTGGAAGGGCAGTCACGGGTCCCAGGGCAAAGGCTTGCGATGCAGCAGCCTTGCTGAAGTTAGAATGGCGGCGCCTGGCCAGTGGCCTGGGGGGGAAGACCACCTGGGGATCCTGTTTGCTGCCTGAAAATTCCACAGAAGAGGTTGGGATCCAAAGCAAGGATGAAAACACACACAGGCGCAAGAGGCTGCTGATTAATTGCACAGGGACACAGGTTGCGATACTGTATTGTCCCCCGCTTCCCCTTTGGGTCAGTGTCTCTCTGACTGATGTTTTCCTTCCTACAGAAACTTTTTGTGATTATAACGTTCAGCAAACATATAGTGGAACAGATGGTGTCTCTAATTGGGTGAGTAATTCTATAGCTGCTTCTCCCTGTTAAGCCGTGAAATATTGCTATAAACATTTGTTTAATGCCAACGATTTACAGTGCCAGGCATTGGGGGAGGGGGTTATGCAGGTCAAATGCCACCCACCCTTGCCCCAGAGAGTTTGTAGTCAAAGAAGGGTAGAGGCGGGGCATGTTCAGGGCTTTTTTTAAAAAAAAACAAACCCTAAAATCTGTGTTCTGTTACATTCATTTGAATGCACAATTTGTTCTGCGTAATTTTAAAATTCTGCATTTAGTCATTTGAAAGGATGCCTTTGATTCTGCTCATCACAAAGAGGGTTGTGGGGCCATTCATAAGAACACCGGTGTGCTGACTGAGGGTCACAAGTGGAAGAAGCAAGCCAAGAAACTAGGAAAACTGAATCCCATGCCCCAGTCGGTTTTTGTGCCCTTGCACAAATTGCAGCACATATTTAAAATTTTGAATGCATTTTAAAATGGAGAGGCGTGTTTGACTAGTAGCAGATTATTCTCCTCCTCCTCCATTTTATCCTCACAACAACCCTGTGAGGTCGGTTAGGCTGAGAATGGATGACTGGCCCAAGGGTCACCCAGCAAGCTTCCATGGCAAAGTGGGGATTTGAACCTGAGTTTCTCAGATCCTGGTCCAGTGCTTTAACCACTACGCCACGCCAGCTTTCCAGTTAACATGGGAATAAGTATTCTTTGAGCGAAAAGGCTACTGTGGTGGTATAAAGCGCACACACAGAAGTGAGTGCTGAATAAAAATGAACGCAGGCACCTTCCAACGTCAAAAAGAGAGCGCATACAAGTGGCTCACTGCTAGACACCAGATCACTACGCAAGGCCCCTTTCAGCACAACTCCAGATTTCTTGGTACTGTTAACTTCACCTGCATATTTTATTTATTAATTATATTTATACCCCGCCCATCCTGTGAACAGGCTCATATACTTTCCAGTTAAATGCATTAAAAACATCAGAAGAGCCCCTCTGGATCAGGCTGGGGGTCCATCTAATCCCGAAATCCTGTGTCCAGTGCTAGCCAACCAGAGGTAGAGAAGCCAAAGCCTCCTTCCATTGCTCTGCACCCCCAGCAAGTGGAAATTCAGAGGTACACTGCCTCTCAGCACTGAGGTTCCATTTATCCATTATGACAGTTGATAGGACTCCTCCTCCTCCATGGGTCAGTCTCACGTCCCCAGCCTTTTCCAGCCCGTGGGCACATTTGGAATTCTGACACAGCCACAAAATGGCTGCCACAAGAGGCGGGGCCAGCTGCAAAATGGCTGCCACAGCTTAACTTTTTATTTTTATTTTTTTTGCCACAGCTTAACTTCAGTCCCACAATGCAGATCCTTGTACTGTGCTGTTGCAACCGCTGCTGCCAAAGCAACATTTTAAAAAATTGGCACAGCCAATCAGAAGCCCTGCTGGGCAAAACCCTTCCTAGCTCCACCCACTTCCTACACTCGGCAGGCACCACGTCGGAGACCCCCCTGCTCTGCTCACGGCCATCCCTCCAGCATCCTACACAAGGCTGCAGCCCCCATTTGGCAATTGTCGTGCCGTTGAATGGGATGCTTATTGTGGTCCTGCTGCAGGGCTAGCCAGCTAACTGCAAGCCTGAGCTACTGGCTTAAGTTCACCAAATAGATGAATAGTCGATGCTTAAACGTACATAGTGTTTGGCTGGGGGGTGAAACACTCCCTTGTGCTGGAGTGACTCGCTCCTAGAATGTGGAATACATTACAAAACATCGAAAGAGCAACCATCAGCAAAAGGACGGGTCTGTCTGTTGCCGGGGTGTTGTTTCCTTAGAAAACTGTTCCTCCCTTTTCACGGATAAACCCGTTCCTGTTTTAGAGGGGAGAAGAAGTATTCCCCTCCCCCTTCCCAAACGAGTGTTAGAAAGTGATTCAAACTTGCTTTTAAAAGCTGAGAATTTCTTAGACTGTTGTGAGCAGGAAATACAGCCAAGATGTAGACAATAAACACGTCACTCCTATATCAGTAATGATGTCCGTCTCCTAATATCTGGGCCCATGTCGTCTGCATATCTTAACCCCCAACCCAAAGGAAACAGTAGCATGCAAAATCAGTCAATGGAATGCCCCCTTGCAAAGAGCAGGAAGCAGTTGGGGTGGTGATCCCCAGGGGTCATTTTGTAGAAAAAGGGGCAGGAGCTCATTTGCATAATGCATTAGCATAACTTATTTGCATATGCTACACCCCCGACATCACCGGAAGTGTGTCAGAAGACAACACTCACCGCTCAGGCTCCACTGGACTGTTTTTGGATTGCTAGCTATTGGGGGGGGGGCGTGCAGATCTGCCCTCGCAGAGGAGGGAGAGCTTGTACCTGAATAAAACTTGTTCCTAAAGGTGCCACTGGACTGTTTTGGACCGGGGGACTGTGGGGAGCTCTGCAATTTACCTGGCTGCTTCTTGCTCTGACTGAGGGCTGCTGGGAGCAGGGGGTGGGGCTTGTTGCATGTGCCCGCCCCCTGGGCTCTTTACTGTCGGAGCTCCGCTCCTGTGTGCTCCTGCAGGAAATGACCCCTGACAAGGGCTCACTGCTTCTTTTCCAAATCCTGTCAAAATATGGGGGAGGGTTGAGGGTTGTAGATGCACACTGCCCTCATGAAGGCAGTTTTAGGTGGTTAGCCATGTTGGTCTGTAGTAGGAGAGCAAGATTCAGATCCAGGGGCACCTTAGTACAACCAGATTACCCAAGTCGGACAAATTGATCTGGTTGACTTGGGGGTCACCTGGGACTCTTCCCAGAGGCCCCGAGTCAACAAATTTGGCGTGTCTGACCTTTGTGACACAATGAGGACTGGGGAGGGAGCAACATTTTTTGAAAAATCAAACCCACCAGGCGTTCTCTGTGAGCCTTCCTTGAGCAGCAGGTCCCAGGTACCATTAATTGCAGCAGGCAGGCAGATCTGTACCACAGCAAAGATCTCCTGCCGCAAGTCCCTGCGACATGAGCCGCACTGCTCTTCCGTAGCTGTCTCGCTCACTGGGGCTTGGGCAGGAAAAATTTGTGGTGGGTCACTCATGGCCTGTGGCTCAGCCTGTCTGCCTTGCTCAGCAGTGTCCACAGCCTGGGTCAGCCTTGGGGATGGGGGAGGGAGTCGTTTGGGTTTTCTGTCGTGGGCCACTAGCATATCTTTTGGCCAGCTCTGCCTTCTCCTGCTCTTGCCTCTCAAGGCTTCAGTGGAGGTAACACGATGTCCAAATCAAAGATCTTGCCTAAGGAGGTGGGAACAGTCACCAGGACAGGTGAAATCAGCTTCGCAGAGTCTTCTGGTGCATTTAAGCAGTAGCTTGGTTGGCACCTCCATCTCTGGCCTCGGTCTTCTGCCAGTAAACCGGTATGAATCGCTGTGGTAGCAACTACATGCTCACGCTGCTAACCGTCACAGTGAGATGCACGTTGAGGTACTCTGTTGTTTTTCTTTCTTTGCCTCCCGTCTTTCTAAAAGAGTTGGAGTTCAGTTTTTGGATACCATAGAAGATCTCACTCTATCAGAAACTGGTACTGGCCAAAGCAGATACTGCTTCTGTCTTTTAAAACCAGGAAAGAGAATTGGTAGCCAAGGTAGGCTTGGAAGTGTTGTGGCTGACGTCTGATGAAATCTCAGGAGCCAAAAAGGGATGTGTGTGGAGTAAAATTCCCTGTGTCCAAGGTTAACATGTTGATATGCTCCATTTCTCCATGTGGCTGGCTGGAGCTCTATGTGTGCATGTGTGTATGTGTATGTATGAAGTGCCACCAAGTCAAAGCCAACTTACCGCAACCCCGCATGGTTTTCAACACAAGTAATTAAGCAGAGGTGTTGGCCATGGCCTTCCTCTACAAAGTCTTCCTTGATGGTCTCCCTTCCAAGTACCAAACCTGCTTAGCTTCTGAGATCTGACCAGATTGGGCTATACTGTACCATTCTACATCAAACCAAATATTTTTGCTTTCCCATTGGGATTTATTATCACCACTCCTTGTTAGTAAAGGTTTAATTTGATCTGGCATCTCCTGGAATTCCCTTAAATTCACCTCCACTCGCTGCCTTACATGGACAATTTACAGGCCAAGAAAGGGGATCTAGAGATTGTATTTGTGATAGGTTCTTGGTAGAAACTACTGAACATTCCTTCTTTTTCTGTGTAATCTGTTCGGATCTGAGAAGAAAATTTCCAGATCCTCGTCTGGATAAAAAGCCTGTTCGCTTTTCTAACTTATCATTTAATGACTCTGTTAGCTGACCTGGATATTGGTTTAACATTAGATGTGTGTAAATATATGGCTGCTGCAATTTTAAACAGCAATAATTTTTTTGTTATACTGCTGTCTTTTTCTGGCTGAACAGCTTATTGGCTTTAAGACCTAGATGGGAATGGGACTGTACCATTCCACCTGGACCAGTATAAATTATGTGAGTCAAGACCAGTGTTCCCTCTAAGCTGAGGTAGTGTTTTTTAGCCTCCAGCTCACACATTTTTGTCTTTGCTCAGGAAGGATGGCTCCAGAGCAAACTAATTGATGCAGTAGCCAAATTGCTCACTCACACCTTTTAATGGCAGGAGCTCACAAAGTAGAATTTTTGCTCACAGGACTCCACAGCTAAGAGGGTGCATTGGTCAGGACCATTTATGCAAATGCGCACATATTCATGCGAAACAGTGTGATTTAGTGATCAGAGTGTTGGGCGGGTTCAAATCCCCTCTTGCTGTGAGATTTCGTGGATGACCCTGGACTAGCCACACACCCTCAGCCTGAGCGACTTCATAGGGTGGTGGTGATAAAATGGAGGACGGAGAACCACAAATGCCTTGGAGGAAGGATGAGATAAAAGCATGCTAAAGATTTTTCTAGTTTTCTGCACACTTCACCTTTCGGTTGTACAAGATTTTCCACAGTACAAAATTCTGACTTGTTTTTTTTTTTTAAAGGCACAGAGTACAAACAGTCCTGCACACTTATCCATGAACAATGTGGGTTCTCCCCCCCCCCCCAATATAGATTAATTGAGCTAATATCCTTAGTTTATACTTTTGGTATTTCTAGAGGGGAAAATTTGTCTCAAGGATACATTTTCAGGCTTGGAATGTCTGGAAATAATTACTGTTGAAGTATGTAAACTTGACATGGGTAGCAATATACAAAGTCGGAATGACTGAAGTAACATTCTTGAATGCTTCGGTGTTGGAACAAATCTGGTTTTTATAACTTCCGGAGCTTCAAAATGAATCTTTGTTGTTACTTTTTTTTAAAAAAAAAAGTCAATTCATCCCCATCTTTTAAAGACTGTTAGGCAATTTGCTTCTTGCTACTTTTGAACAGAGCTGACTTCTGTTGAGTGAGCCACGTTCTGAAAAACATAATGCTTTGGACCAAAATTACTCGTGTTTCTCCTGCAAGTATTCATCAGCTTTTAAGAAAGGTTTTCCTTCCCCCTCCCTCCCTATGTCGCTCAGTGTATTTGCAAAACCTCCCTTGGTTTCAGAACTTTATTAGATAGTTGATGTCAGGGTTCAAAAATGTACTCGGGAGACAAGAAGATTTTTTGGAATGTCCTGGTATCTTTCGACTTTATTTTCTTTCTCAAAATGCTGTCTCTAGCATTACCTCATCAATCTCTCTCCAGAGTAGCGTATAAAAACATGTGTAAGCAACTACTAGTATAAGAATTTCTTACTCATTATCAAACACAGAATGGAAAACCTCTTTCCATGGTCTGTGAAAGTTATCTCGGTAGTCCTGTTACTTTCCCTTAATTTAAGACTGCACAGCTTTTCACTGATTTTGGAGGGATGCTTACACATTTGGAGGGATGCTTACACACAGTGCTCCCTCTAAGCTGTGGAGTACTGTGAGCAAAAATTCTTCTTTGTGAGCTCCTGGCATTAAAGTTGTGAGCAAGCAGTTTGGCTGCTACATTAATTAGTCTGCTCTGGAGCCCATCCTTCCTGAGCGAAGACAAAAATATGTGAACCAGAGGCTAAAAAACTGTGAGCTGGCTCACACTAACTCAGCTTAGAGGTAACATTGCTACACATACTCACTGATTTTGGAGGGATACTTACACATTTGCCACTAAAATCAGTAAAACCTGAAAGTGCTTAACTTTGATTGGATTGTGTCCTATATGCTGCTCACCACTACCACCAGCCCGGGGAAAACATTTTTTTTGACGCAGTTGTTCCGTTTAAGCCTTATTTCAAGATACCCCTTAATATACACAGAGAATGAAATTAAGCACATAAGCAGAGTCATACTGGATCAGCCCAGTGGTCCATCTGTATCTTTTCAAATGTCCTATTTGTTTGTTTTGTTTAAATAAATATTTATGGGCCACATTTCTCCCCAAAGTGGCTTACAAAGTAAAAATCCAGTGTATATAAACAAACGGAGCAGGGGAGACCAGCTGGATATCCCCTGGAAGCCCCCAAGCAGGTCATCAAGGTGACAGCTCTTGTCCTGCCGCTTCCCTGCAAACTAGGGCTGCCAAGTGGGGGCGGGTGGCGGGTAAACCCCCGCTTCGGAGGCCCGGTTTCCGCTGCCACAGAATCGGGCCCCGGGGGGAACTCCGCCCCTCGAAGCACAGCGTGGCTGCATCACCAGAGGTGATGCAACCACGTCAATCACGTTGGGGGCGTGGCCCCAATCGTCAGAGGGAAAACTCTGTGGTTTTCCCTCCGACGATCGGGGCCACACCTTCAACGTGATCGACGTCGCGCGTCACTTCTGGGGACATGCTGGCGGCGCGCGCCCACACATCGAAGAATGGCTCCCGGAGCCTGGCGAGACTCCCCCGCCGGTAAGAAAATTTCACCTGGCAACCCTACTGCAAACAGGGGTTCAAAGGTAGACTGCTTCTGCACATGAAGGTTCCACTCAGCTTCCCCTCCCCCCCTCAGCTGTTCATAATCATCAAGCCATCGGCCTTCGCGTTTGTGGCGGTGAATTCTGTGTTTGGTACAGAAATACTCCTTTAGTCAGGCCTGAATCCTCACCCCGTGAATGTCATGGCATGAATCTGAACCAGTGTCGTGGGAGGGGACCAAGAAGTTCTCTATCTGCCTTCACCTCACTGTGCAGCCAGTTCTCGTGCTCCACCCTGTCCCCCCCCCCCCCCCAGACCCGTGCAGTTGCCCTGTCCTGCGTGAAAGCATAAGGGCTGCAGAGGCTGTTCACAGAGCATGCAAAACTGCAGCACTGTTTTTCAAAAGTTTTCCCAAGGGGGGGGGTGTCTTAGGGGTATGTTGGGGTTTCTGAACAGGGCAGATCGACTGCCCACCTGCTTCTTATCTTCTCCTGTAACAATCAACTAGCAGGGCCATGTGGAATGTTGATGCGGAATACTGTGTACAGTTCTGGTCACCACACTGCAAAAAGGGTATTATAGCATTGGAAAAGGTGCAGAAAAAAAAGGGCAACTGAAATGATTAACAGGATGGAACACCTTCCTTATGAAGAAAGATTAAAGAGGTTAGAACTCTTTAGTTTGGAGAAACAGAGACTGAAGGGAGGACATGATAGAGGTTTACAAAATTACACATGGGATAGAGATGGTAGAGAAATAAGTACTTTTCTCCCTTTCTCACAATGCAAGAACTCGGGGGCACTCAAATTAATGTGCAGTAGGCTTAGAACAGATAAAAGGAACTACTTCTTTACCCAAAGAGTAATTGACATGTGGAATTCACTGCCACAGGAAGTGGTGGCAGCTACAAGCATAGACAGCTTCAAGAGGGGATTGGATAAACAGATGGAGCAGAGGTCCATCTATGGCTATTAGCCACAAGATATAGAGGGAACACTCTGTCTGGGGCAGTGATGCTCTGTATTCTTGATGCTTGGGGGGGCAACAGTTGGGAGGGCTTCTGGAGTTCTGGCCCCGCTGGTGGACCTCCTGATGGCACCTTGGCTTTGGCCACAGTGTGGACTGGATGGGCCATTGACCTGATCCAGCGTGGCTTCTCTTATGTTCTTAAGCATTTGCATGCATGCGCACTGTAGAACCCACCTCTCCAGAATCCTTGGCATTAATTGAGGTTCCGTGGGAAACATGCTGGGATTGGAAAGGTTCTCTGTGTACAAAAAGTCTGAAGCAAGATAGTTTATATTAGTTTAGATTTCCCCCCCCACATCTCCTGTTCCTAGAGATTGGAGGTTGAATAGTAATGGGGTACTGAATAATTTAAAAAACACAATTGAGTGAACTCCACGGTACAGGAAAAACGTTTAGCAAAGTATGTGTCTTGTTAGCTGGAGGCCTCTAGAGATTATTCGTTATCAACGGCAACTTCACTGAAAGGGGGTTTTTTTTGGAGAGGACCTTTGCACTCCCCCCAAATTTGCTATTAAAGGTCAAGGGAAAGGAATGCCTAATGCAGTGCTGGGGGGGGGGGAGCTGATGAGGGAAATAAAAATCAGGGGCACTCAGTAGATTGGTATGGGAGGGAGGGGCCGTTTGGCAGCTTTTAGACTGTACAAAGTAGCCGAAATAGCCCAGTCTCATCAGAGCTTGGGAGCCAAGCGGGGTCAGCCACAGTTAGTCCTGGGATGGGAGGCCGCCCAGGAAGACCAGGGTGGCTACGCAGAGGCAGGCCGTGGCAGACCATCTCCTGCCTTGGGAAGCCCGTGGTCCTCCTGGGGGGGTCACCATGACTTGTTTGCAACTTGACAGCACACAGCTATTATCATACCCTACAAACAAGTTGCAAGAAACCTTAAATGGGGGGGGGGGTTTAATGGAAACGCTTTGCACACGTGTGGAATTAATTTAGATACCCACACTGATCTATTGGAGTCTTGGCCTCACTGTCAATCTCGTAACCGGACTTCAGTAAGATTCTTGGTTGTGTGTGGAATACACTGGTCTTGTATAGCAATTTTTACTTTCTTTCTAAAGAGAGAGATCGTATCCTACACACACATCCCCTCGGGTGTATTCTTAAAACGTTTCACGTTTTGTTTGTTTGCATGTTTTCTTCACCATTCGTAAGATTAGATTTAGTACCAGCCTCTGAAGACGGCATGTTGCAACTCCTCCGTTGTTCTCTGGCTGCCTTTGCCCGTTAGCTCAAGCGAGGCTGGGGCTGGCAGAAAATTATGACGAATGACATATTTTTGTTCTGAGTCTGAGGCCAAAATTAATATCCAAGTAGATTTTAATTAGTGTGCTGCAAGTCAAATTTTGCGTCTGTGTATGATCCCTTTCCTTTAACTTCCAGAGGCATGACTGTGTATAAAATCAGAGCGTTGGCTTTTCGAGAGGATCGTATTTGGTTTGGAAGCATTTCCCCCAATATGGACTGAGGAATCCCCAGCCGTTTTTCAAAGCTGAACAACTACTAAAGCTTGGCAGGCAGTACCCCCTGTCAAATTAAGCTTCCCCCTTCTCTCTCTCTCTCTCTCTCTTTCTCTCTCTCTGTGTCATCCTGCAATTTAATGAATATCTAGAGGATGGTCATCAAAGGAGAGGGAGAGACAGAGAATATCCCCTTTACAACCATTTTAGATTTCCACCGGGGAAGTTTAAGCTGATTCTGAACTTTCATAAAGTGTTATGTGATGTTAGGCAGAGGGGGGGAAGCTTTTTACCCTAAATGCTGCTCCACAGTGAATGGATCTTAAAACAGGTTAAGAAATATATTGGACACCTTTTGGTGTTGGTGTCATGGATTCTAGCAGATCTGTGTGCCATCTCCTAGCAGGTCCAGAAGCTTGGCTGCTTGATGGCTCCGGCGGTGTGCAGAACTGTTTTTTGGTGGTGCCTCCTGGTCCGTCAGATGAAGCAAGGCGGCTGGTATCCGTAGCCGACCTAAGGAAGCGTGGCTGTGGTGGCATTTGGCAAACCCAATTATTTGCCTGGTGCTCCATGCTTTCATCCATCTTTGTGTGGATTTGAGTGCGCACGCTTGCAGTGTAGCCACAGGGCACGCTGTCACTCATGCACACACGCACAAAAATACAAAAGCATTTATGTCGAGTGATCTGCATGTTTGAAAGGACCACAGGATTCATAAAACCTTGTGGGCTGAAGAAGTGTGAGATTGGTGTGCTGACTTTGTGGAGCTCATAGTTCAAATGTGTGCAAAGATTTCAGCAGAGGGCTGGAGGAGAGGCTCTGTGCCCCCCCCTCTTTTGCAACAAAGTATAATAATATTGTCTTTCCTTGTAGGGATTACAGAGGTAATGTATGTGAAGTGTATTTGAAAATAAAAAAAACGTTAAGTATTTCAGCTGTGTTCAAGTTATATAGAATAAATAGTATATTTGACTGTACCTCTGTAGTTTCTGTGTGCATGTTTTGAATATTTCCCTGTGTGTGGGCAATGTTAAATCTCCCCCCACCCACGTGATGTGCTAGTTTTCCGCATCCAGGGGAGAATTTTTTAAAGTAGGACAACAATCCTGAATTCTGCTCTCCATTCTGTATAGCTGAGATCTCATTTTAAAAATATTTTAGTTCACATAATACTGTAGAATCATTACTGTTGCCTCCCATAGTATTTTTCAGTGGAGTCCATTCCCACCTTTGCATTGCACGTGTGCGAATGGACCTTTTTTGTCTCTGCATATAGCAAGATGTGTGTTGCCTTCTGTTACATTTGGTGCAGAAGATAACTGCCTTCTTTTTTCAAATTATCCTGTTTGGAACCAGTCTGCTTTCAAGTTGCTTAAAAATAACCCCCCTTCTTTGATAAGAACCCTAAAACAAAGTGGACACCTTTATCTAATCAGACAGCGTTTCAGCTACCAGACGCAAGCTTTCAGCTCACACAGAGTTCTTCTTCAGGGAGCCTCAATAACCAACAGTGGCTCCACGGGCTAAAATTTAATCCATCAGAGTTTGACTGTTCTCTTTTAAAACAAAGGAGTTGAAGGACTTGAACTGGGGGCATATTAACAGGATTCAGCTTTTTAAAGTAAAAACTTGCATTGAAACAGGACAAAATTCAGCATTGGCGATAGAGTCTCCCAAGGTAAAAAATGGTTTTAGACAATGCTCCCTCTAAACTGTGGAGTCCTGTGAGCAAAAATTCTACTTTGTGAGCTACTGGTGTTAAAGTTGTGAGCGAGCGATTTGGCTGCTGCATAAATTAGTTTGTTCTGCCAGCCATCCTTCCTGAGCTAAAACAAAAATCTGTCAGCTGGAGGCTGAAAAACTGTGAGCTCACACTAATTCATCTTAGAGGGAACCCTGGTTCCAGACCTCTTCAAGTAATGCAGCTGCTCTCTCTCTTAATCTGAACAGATTTATCCCATCCACTCCTCTCCGCCCCACAAGTATATCAACCACCATTGGAACTGTATGTTCGTAATACAGCCCGGACACAATAGGGCAACTTTGGCAGAAAGAGAGGGAGAGGTTTGTTTTGTTTTGTTTTAATCTGAAGAGAAAGCACAGATGTGAAGGAAATTCTAGAAGTGTTAGTCTCTAAACCTTTTAAAATGAATCACAACAGAACCATAATAGCAGGTTGGAGAGGCCCAGAAGGGTTTAAGACGGCATTAGCCAATGAATGTCTGAGAGGTGCATGCATTTTTAAAAGGTATAATCTTTGAACACTGGCTAGCTTACATTAGAAGGCCCCAGAAAACAGAGGCGGGCACACAAACCGGTCAGCTGCTGGCATATGAATAGTCTGACCTAATATAAGTATTTAAGGCTGCTTAGGAAGGACACGGGGGCTGCGGTGGCTCAAGTGGTTAAGACGCTGAACTGCAGACCGGAAGGTTGGTAACTCGGCAGTTCGAGACCCGAGTGCCGCATGACGGAGTGAGCTCCCATCTCTGGCCCCAGCTCCCGCCAGCCTAGCAGTTCAAAAGCAAGAAATTGCAAGTAGATAAATAGGCGAGAAAGGTAACAGCGTTCCGTGTGCCTTGGTGTCTAGTCATGCTGGCCACATGACCACGGAAACGTCTTCGGACAGCGCTGGCTCTTCGGCTTGGAAACGGAGATGAGCATGGCATCCCTAGAGTTGGATTCGACTGACTTTCGAGCAAGGGAAACCTTTACCTTGACCTAGGAAGGACATACAAGCATATGAAAAACAGATACAACTTAATTATATAAATAATCCTCATAGTGCCAAGATCGTGCTGAAAAGATTGTGAGTTGGATCCTATGAATTCGGTAAGCTGACAGCGGAGGCTTCCCCTGGAAGAATGCACCTCTTCTTCCAGAGAAAGGTCTCTTGGTCTGCAGAACCGAGTCATAGGATCTAGTCCTAAGGTTCTTACTGATAAGTGCTACAAAAATGAGCCCAGGCAGTTCTCTGATTCGTGGCCCCTCCCCTTCCTCGCTCGGGTACTGAAGACTCCCGAGAGCACACTTTGTCGTGGGGTCAGAATCAAATGGTTTGGTAGACAAACCACAGTTTATCATTTCTTCCAGTTTGGAGATCACAATGAACTCGGTTTTTCAGGACCCAGGAAGTCTTCAGAAGAACTAGATTTGAGTCCAGTAGCACCTCAGCGACCAACAAGATAATCAGGGTAGAAGCATTCGAGAGTCAACACTCCATTCCTTAAATACCTGATGAAGGTAGCTTTGACTCTTGAAAGCTCATACCCTGGAGATTTCATTGGTCTCTAAGGAGTTACTGGACTCAAATCTAGATCCTCTGCAGCAGACCGACACACCCACCCTTCTGAAGTCTTCAGAGTATCTGAGCTGTGCAGACAGCAGAGAAGCGAGGTTTTAAGGCCAAGGACTAGCAAGATTTGTTCCCGTAACAAAGGCTCGTAATCTCTAAATGAAGCCACCGTCTGCTGGACTGAATCACGGCTGGGTCAAAGTCAGTACTGCTCAGATTCTCGTAACACAGTGGTTCTCAACCTGTGGGTCACGACCCCTTTGGGGGTCGAACGACCCTTTCACAGGGATCGCCTAAGACCATCGGAAAACACAAATTTTCGATGGTCTTATGATAGCAACGAAAATAATTTTATGGTTGGGGGTCACCACAACATGAGGGACTGTATTAAAGGGTCGTGGCATTAGGAAGGTTGAGAACCACTGTCGTAACGAGACTAGAAATCGTCCCAGGCTGTCGGTGTGTATGAATCGGGGGGGGGGGGAGAAACACAGCCAGATGTGTTCAGAGTGTCAGACCAGGAGACCCAGGTTCACATCTCTGCCAGGGAGGCTTGCTAAGTGACTTTGGACCAGTCATCCTCACAGGGTTGTTGTGAGGGATAAAACAGGAGGGGAGTTTCTAAGAGTGGGATGAAAAGCTCTTACCTCAATTCTTACTTAAATGTGGCAAAAGTAATAATAATAATCTTCAACATATGTTTTTGAAACCCATAACTGTTGGGGGGAGACGACAACCAACCAAGACAGGATTTAAATTCTATGATAAACTGTGGTCAGGGTTGATTTAGCCATAATACTCCCTCAGATAGCACAGTAAGATGCTACAGGACTTAGTTATAAGCCACCCAAGATCCATTTCCTAAATTTATATCTGCTCAAAGCGACCGTGTCCGCCCGATCAATATGATCCGGGGGTGTTTTTCGGTGCCAAAAGGGAAGGTGGCTTTGAATCAGGGTCCCTATCCCTTGCTTTGTGAAAACAGCCCCCCCCCCCCCCCCCCCCGGTCAGCCTTGATCGCCAGGTCTCCTCTGGAGTAGTTCCAGCTCTCTGCCACAGTGTAATCTGTTATGACTGAGTGACGCTCCCGAAGACTCTGGGTTCGTTCTGAATCACCCTACGATTATGTCTGTCCGGGTATGGGAAACGGACGGTTTTAAATGCTGCGAGAATCTCTTTTATCACTACAGGAAATGACAGCTCATTTTTTTTAAAAAAACCTGACCGTTAAAGCTGTTTACATCACCGTCTGGAGCAGAGGGGGGGGGGCATTGTTTCAAGGTTCAGAGAATGCAGGTGGAAGGAAAGCCGGCAGTTCCTTTTGATGGTGAAGAAAAATGTGACGATGCCTTCTCTTTAAACTGCCCAGCTTAATATTTGTGTGTGGGTCCATTTCCTGAATGGGCTTTTCCTTGTGGGCTTTAGTGGGGTGCACCCGTATGGACCGTTCCAGCCTGCTTTGTAGCACTGCGCTTGGAACTGGAAGCTTCCTAGTTCTGTATGTCCAGAGGCTTAGCCGTGTCAGTCAGCGGTAGAACGGCTAGATCTGAGTCCTTGAGCACCTCGGAGACCCACACAGTTTTCAGGCTGGCTTCCTCGTCTCTCGTTGGGCACAGGTCTCTCTCCGAGGGAGTGTCTGTCCCCACCCACAGCACTTTCGTTAGTCTTCTGTTATCTTCCTTAATTGCCCCCTTTGTGGCTGTTTGCACATCTGTAACGCCCATGCCCTTTATCCTCAAAAGACTGGCGGCTCGGGTGACTGCTCTTCTTGGGGGGAAAAAAGTGGCTTAAACGTTCTCAGACGTTTGCATGTACCCCCTCGCCCCACCCACCCATGCGGTAAGCGGACCAAGAAGGTGGAAAGTCATCTCCAGAGTTCCCCATCAGAATGAAAGTAGGAAAAGGTTAGTCGTGGTGAAGAGACCATCTTTGCGGTGCGAGCAGCAGGTGTGGAGGGGGCTCGAGTTTGGGCCCCCATTTCGGCCATGGGGATCCCTGCCTGACCCCCCCCCGAGTCCCTCTCAGCCTCCTCTGCCTCTCTGAGTTGTCACGTGGCTTCAGGACGTGGCCCTATACCTTAGCCCCCACCCACCCA
>NW_015175984.1:321986-346674 GCF_001447785.1 Gekko japonicus
CCCCGTTATCCTCGCTCTGACAGGACGAGGTGGGTTTGGTCAAAAAATAAGTGTCAGGTTTGGAGCTGAAGAATCCAGGGAGGGAAGATTTTTCAAAGATGCAGCCTCCGCCAGCTGTTTTTATTCCGGACTTTTTTTTTTTAATGGCGTCTGGTGTGGAGTTATTAAAGCAGCACCATCCAATCATTGAAATAACTTTGGCCTCATCTGTAGAGACTCTGGAAACTTTTAAGTAAAACATTATTGTTAGGACTTGGTCTCCGATGCGGCAGGTTGGAAGCAGATGTCACGGCAGACGTGGGGCTTCCACTGAAAACAGCAGCTGTGCGTCTGGTTCTTTCCTTCTTCCCCAGGCTACACTGTACTTAGAAAGCAGGTTGCTGAAATGGGGTCTGGGGAAGGAGGGGAGGGATGGAGGAAGACGGCGCGGCCCTCCTCCCAAGAACCCTGACCCGCGTGGGCCAGGCGAGCCCCGTCTCCTCAGCTCTCCTTGGAGATCAGCAGGGTCAGCCCCGGCTGCTACTTGGATGGGAGACCACGGAGGAAGGCAGAACGGCCTCTGGCTGCTCTTCTCCCCTCATCCCATTGCAAAGACGTTTAAAAGAGTATATTCAGAAAAATGAGACTTTGTGACTCACTCTGAAGTCACACATGACTACGTGCCTTTTGAGATGTCTCGACTCCACACTCTGCAAGCATACTCAGCATTTCAGCCGGACTAGTTCTCTCCCGTCTCTCAAGGCAACCTGTGTCAGTGACCACTCGATAGGACACTTTTTTGGAAGGAAAGGCGTCTGCTGTCCCTGCAAGTAGAATCCCATGCAGAGTGACTCCAGTCTAAGCCTTTCAAAATCACTGTGAATCTGGGAGGTACTAAATGAAGGGGAGGGGCGGTAAATTCAGGACAGAGAAAAGGAAATACCTCTTTGTGCTCCACTTGCCTCATGGCGTAGTGATGGGCTGCTCACCAGTTTGGTGTCGTGGTTAAGTGCGCAGACTCTAATCTGGGAGAACCGGGTTTGATTCCCCACTCCTCCACTTGCAGCTGCTGGGTGACCTTGGGCAAGCCATAGTTCTGATAAGAGCTGTTCTTGAAAAAGAGCAGTTTCTGTCAGGAGCTCTCTCAGCCCCACCTACCTCACAGGGTGTCTGTTGTGGGGAGGGGGAGGGAAAGGAGGTTGTAAGCCACTCTGAGACTCCTTTGGGTAGTGAAGGGCGGGGGTATAAATCCAATCTTTTCTTCTTGTAACTTAGGTGACTTTTAAAGGAGAAAAGGCCCATCAATGGGTATTAGCCATATCCAGAGCAGTCGATAGGGGGTGGAAACGGGGAGGTTTAGGTCACCCATACCCTGCTTGTAAGGCCTTCCGGAGACATCAGATTGGCCCCTGCAGGGGTGTGGGGGACACAGGACATTTGGGCTGGGTAGTCCGTCAGACTGATCCAGCAAGGCTCTTCTTATGCTCTCATTGGCCAGTGCTGCATTTTGCGGCACTGCATTATACAAGTTAATTATGTGCTGCATCCAATTCTGCATGCAATTCAGTTGTCATGAGCATGACTCCCAGTCCATTTCATCGGGTGACCGTAGTTCTCGTGCTAAGAGGGCATTCGCTGCCACCCATCACTGTTGTGAACCAGGGTGGGAAGGATTCCCGGCTCCATAGGCCGGTGCTTTCCTCCGGGATCAGCGAGCTCCTTTGTGTCAGAAACACCCATCTCTTCCCCCTCCCACGATCAGTGTCCAAATGCCACGTTCTGGCATTTGGGAGGAAGCACTCCCATACCCGCTCGTAAGGCCTTCCAGGGGTGTCACATTGGCCGTGTTCATTCACAGGGCCTGATAATCCCTTTGTCAAAACATCAGGTTGCGAGAAAAGCAATTTGGGCCTGGATGAGATGTAACATTGGCAGATGCCCTTGTTGAAACCTGAGTTATGCCACAGTCGCACATAAAATAGGGTGGGGGAAGGCAGAGGTTGGTGTTTAGAACTTCAGGGGAAAGTGCGGGCGAGGGAATCGGAATCTTCCCTCCGTGTCCCTAAAGTCTCCTCCCCTGAGCGCTTTTCTCCCAGTCACGCCTGCAGTGCCACAGCTCAGATGGGCCCACCAGACCGGAGGGATGCAAGTATCACAGAACAGGATTTCCAACCCCTTGGGGACAGCCCCCTTTTGCACTGCAAATCAAACCCCTCTGTCCCCTCCTCACCTGTGCTCAGGTTTGTCAGGAGAAAGATGCGCCTGGAGCTTTGCTTCAGACCAGGAAGTAAATTATTCAGTGCGTCATGCTGTTTTGTGAAACGTTGAGTTGTGGGGGGGTGGCGGCACACATGCATGGGATTAGTGAAAGCCGCAACCCCAAATACCACCTTAGGTGCATGTTTGTAAGCAGAGCAAATCCTGCAAAGGGGTAATCCTGTGTGTCATAAAACAGTCTAACCCTGTAGGGCAAGTCCTAATCCTTAGGGCTTGTGGAATTTATTAGGTATAAGGGCAGGGGTCACAGGGCAGAGGGGCAGGGTGCCGTGGAGAAGTCCCACCGGTTAGAAGCAGCACAGTCTCACCGGCTCCCCTGTACTCCAGCCATTTGCTTTGAGCCTTCAGCGGACATGGGCACTGCCTCCTGCTTTCCCTCGTTCCTGAGGACTAGAAACAGACTTCTTTTTAAAAGCCGCAGCCTTCAGAAGCATGGACGCAGGGCTGCACAAGTCGTGTTACAGTTCCAGCCCCGGAGGATACAATCCCTAAACAAAGCATGTCTCAACACGAGGGAAAGTGGCCGGAGTTGCTAAAAGTTATAGGATCCGTTCTAAAAGTAGAGCAAATTTGGGGCAGGATGGAGCCAGCAGGGTTGACTGCAGGCAGGATTTAAGCCTCCCCTTGTTGAGCTAACCGTTTGGAACTGTTTGCTGTGTGTTGCTCAGGATGAGACAGGGCAGTCGAGGCCACTGACCCATTTGGCTGTTGAAACTAGGACAGTCTCCCAAACTCTCGTGACAGCGACCATTTCCAAATCCCTGTTAGGGAGGCGTTCGGCAGTCCCTCTGTCCCCTTGGCACTCAGTGGGCATGAGACCGTGCGGAGGGAGGAGTAGTCAAGAGAGATTTCTCTATGGCTTTGTCAGAGCACGCAGCATCTAACCAGCAAGGAAGGGAATCAGAACATGTAAGAGAATCATGCAGATTTCCACGGGGAGAGGGAAGGGAGAAACCCCAGCCTGTGGAGTTGGTGCTTTAATGATCATAGAAGGATAATAAATGAATTTATGAATTAAGAATTTGGAAGGGCCTGGGTTCAGATCCCCACTTGGCTATGAAGCGCACTGAATGAATGACCTTGGGCTACTCGCTCTCCCCGCAGAGTTGCTGGGGTGAAATGTACACTGCTCCAAGTCCCTTTGAGGAAGGCTGAGGAAATAAACAAAACCTGTGTAGTGTTGGGATCCATAAAATGATGGTGACCAGTCCTTTTGGGGAGGTGTATAGATTATAATTTTTTTAAAAAAGGTCCCGCCCAGCAGTTTGTCAGGCTATTTTAACTGTGTGCAAAGAATGAAAATTAAAATATGTTATGTGCATGTGTTATGAATGCAGAACTTTGAGACAGATGAAAATGGCAAAGCTTTTAAAAGATACATGCCCCCCCCCCAGCTGCAGTACATAAAAGCAGTTTTTCTGAATATGTTCTGTTCAGGCTGTAGTCTGCTGTGCCGATGAGGCAGATTCTGAAAAATATGTATTCCTAACCGTTGTATTTTACAATTTCACGGTTTTAAAGGGTAAGTTGGGCAACATTTGCAATACGTAGGATTCTCTGCTCAAGTCTTTACTGGTGTTCTGTAGTAATCCATAAGTATATAGTGAGAAAGGGTAAAAAAAATCAAGCATTAACACGTATTGATTCAGTTTATTTTATTAATAAACTCAGAGTGGTTCCAAATATGTTTATTTGTAAAACCTCTAATTTTTATTAAGTTCTTAGCCAGCTCTAAGTTGAGAAAAGCATGCTGTGGATTTCAGTAACCTTGAGTGTTTTGAACACTGCCAGATTGTGGCAATACATTTTGAGTTTCTTGGAGTGAAACTGAATTATCAAGCTTCAGTTCATGTGCCATCCAGGCCTTACTCTGTAAGGTTCTGTGATTGTGGTTCAGAGGAGGTTGAAACAATCGAACATGTATTTCTCTATTGTAGTTTGTATGAGGACATTTGGGCAGCCTATTTAGAAGATATTCTTAAGAATGATGCCAAGCAATCCGATGACAGAATGTTGTATCGTTTACTGGCTTCACAAAACATAGTGGTTATTGAAGCGGTTGCTAAGTTTTGTAACTGCCTTATAATGAGGAAGATGTGTGTTAAACCCATGAACTGAGTGGCGATTGTGTATGATTCTGATCTATGCCAATAAAGGTTTTGAACTGAACTGAACTGCTTGAGGCATGAGTAATTCAAAGTTAAGTACTTTTAATTGAGTCCTATCAATTTCACTAAGAGAAGTAATCACATACTTAAATGTAGTCCATTGAAATCACTTGGGCTTAAAAACATGTAGTTGGCTGAACTGTGTCCTTGACATCCTCAGGACAATAAAATAAAGATAGTAAAAATGATCATACGACTTCTGGGTTGTACACATTTTCCTCCAGTGTAGTGTGTCATTAACAATACAAAAATGATTTATTTATTCGTGATGAGGATATTTTGCAGATAAACATCTTTAACAAAAATCAAATAGCTATAAAAATATATCCAACAATTTAATAGCATACTGTCAAACTTTTCTTAAAGCAAGGTGAAGTTTTGACCAATTGCAGCAAACAAACAAAAATTATAAGACTGCTGAAAATACTTTAACAGGTTGAAGAGGAAAAAAAATCCTCAGAAGGATTTTGAATATTTCCAGTTCTAGGTTTGACATCTCAAGGTGGTTTCTTAAAATGTAGTTTCTTGCAGCTCCTAATTAAGGCCCTCTGATTCTTAATAGCCAATATGAATTGAAATGATTGTTTGCTTTGAAGATGGAAGAAAATGGTTTTTCGGAAACAGGGAGGTTTTTGAAGTGGGTGGCTGATCGCTCCCAGTAGAAAGCAGGGCACCAATCCTCCATCTACTCACAGTTTTCGGATAGCTTTGCCATATGCTCCGTGTCTTTATATCTAGACAGCTGTACTGTCCAGCAACCCACGCAACACTTAACCAGCCTGAAAGGCGCAGGGTGGTGATGCAAAGCGCGCGTGTTGCTTCGGTCATGGCTGCGCCCAGCAAAAGGAGATTCCTTGAAATCTCATCCGTAATGGCTGCCACATCAAGACAACACGTGCAGCTTTATCCAAGGTGATCGTTTGTGAAATATGTCTTGGAAAAGAACCCAACTGCTGGATTGATGGAGCTCTTAAAAAATCTTTTAAAACCCTGAACATTTACTCTAGTCTAGCAGAGAGTTTTCATTCTTCTGTAACATTCACAACAAAGCAGTCTTTCAGCTGCTTTTGTGGCATTCTGGAAGATTACTGCTAGAAAACGGGGAATAAGGATATACCTAGCCAGCCAGATGGTAGACCATTACCTAACAATCTGAACTAACTTCAGAAAAGAATTCACTGAAGATAACCCACATTGTGTGAACAGGAGCTTTAGCTTGTTCTTTAAAAAAAAAATTACTGAATGAAGTTTTTCCCCCTGTGCTAAAAAAACAACTCTCTAATCTCAATTTCCTGAACAAGCTGTAAGGTTTTGTAATTTTATAAACAGCCCCTCAAAGGCAGCAAAATAACGTATTAAAAATCATATTGTGCAATAGATTTTTCAAGGTTGTCCTTCGGCACCATTTTCTGTTACGGGGGAAAAAAGAATGTAAAAGAGAGAATAAAAGCTTTGAATGGCCTAGAGAAAGCCTCCCAATCCTGAAAGCTGTAACCCTTTTTTCGGCAATTAATGGCGCTGGCCTCTGCAATTAAAAGAGCTGAGCAATTCTGGCCAGTCATCCAACTTTCACTGTCAAAGCATTCATAACTTAGAGTTTTTTACAGCAAAGGTTACCTTTTGGTAGCTGTTCCTTTGTCGGGGCTTCTGTGTCATCTGAAAACCGAACCCGAGTGCGATTTCTCTGAAAGCGATGACTCGTTTCTTTGGGCGAGTCATTCCCAAGAATTTCTGTGGGGTGATCAGTCTTGGTCTGGCTGACAACACTCTTTATCTTAATGGTGACTGGCATGCCTTACCTTGCAAAATATGTTTTTCAACCTCAAAACTTCCAGTTCTGAAGCGGGCACCTAACCTGAACTGGGCTCTTTGTCAGTCCTTGAAGAACGAGCTTCCTAAGAATTTATTTTAGAGAATGCTAAGTTTAAAAGCAACTTGAGGGGCTGATCATGAACATATTAAAAATTGTGTACCCATCTTCAGAGGAGATTTCCCCCCCCCAAAACGAAAATGTGAAAGTTGTAGAGAAAGGGATAAAATCCTGGATGGATCGATAGATAAAATATATTTGCGTTTGAGTCATAGTTTTGCATAAGTAAAGGTAATGTTTAATATTAAAGAAATGGCATTATTAAAGAAATCTCCCTTAATCAGAGGAATAGTAAAAGAAACAATAAGATAGATGTGCATTAGCAGATGTGCAGTAGAATGTTCATAATCATCCTTTTCAACACCTAATTTTTAAACATTTTTATATTTGATTTTTGTATCTCTTGGTCTTAATGTCTGTCTATCCTGTGCCAGGCTACCAAAAGTGTACTTTTAAGGGTAAATGGTGGCAGCAGGAAACAACATAGAATTCATAAGATCCCATTCTTCTTGTAGTGGGATGGGACGAGTAAAAGTTGAACTAATAGAGATCACTCCCAGTTCTTAAAATGTCCTTTAAGAGTAATGCTGCTTTCAGTTTTTAAAATCGTGGCTATTTATAAGAACAGTGATTAAAATGTTAGTGGTGTGTGTGAGAAGCGGCCAGAATCCAGTTTTGGAACATAGTTGGGGAACCATCATCTGTGGCAGTTGGGGACCCCTCTGTCTTGAAGAAAAAGAAGTGTGGGTGTGTTCCCTTCATTTGAATCCTTCGTTTTCTTTTTTGGCTTTTTATTTCTAATCTGAAGAGCTTTAAGCTCAGAATTTCTCTTTGCATCCATTGATTACATGTCTTAGTTTGCTGCTTTCCAAGGAGCAGGGACCAGGGCTGTCTCACCACCACCACCATAATTTTACCATCACAACAATCCTGTGAGGTGGGCTAGGCTGAGAGATAGGGAGCAGATCAAGGTCAGCTGCAGGGCTGTCTTCATTTGAACCCAAATCTCTCTCCAAACTAGGGGCCTGGCAACATAACCTGAAAGGAGCAGATGCACCCAAGGCTCTTTTGGTTTCAGACCAGTAGAAATGTCCCTGCAGAGAAGGATGGGAGTGGTAATTTTGCCATAGGGCACTTGTCAGGATCGACCAGTTTCCAGTTTTAAGATAACTAGCCTGGGGTGCACACACACAACTTCCCTTTTCTATGCCTCTCCTGGGATTAAACCTGCCTAAAGTGGCGATGCCGTGGGTATTGTGGTGACCCCTCTCCTGGGCTGTGAGGACATGAAGGGGGTACCTAGTTTTTGGCCTGTTGGGGGCGGGCCTGGCCAGTCCTGGAGCCCCCTTCCCCAGTGTTGGCCTTCCAAGGGTCGGAGAGCGACTTTGCGCACAGGCGCACCCCTCCTGGTCGGGAAGGCAGAGGGCGCAGCGGGGGAATCTTTCTCCGGCGTTCCCTCCGCCGCCTCCCGTCCCGGGGCCAGGTGTGTTTGTGGACCGCCGTTCCTTTGCACAGTCATCGGCCATAAAGCCGGCCGTGATTCAGGAGCAAGGTTCGGCTCCTCCTTTGTTCCTTTCTCTCGCCCGTCAATCGCCCGGCCGCCCGCCTGGCTGGCCTCGTTTTTTTAAGCACCGCTTGACTCTCTCTCTCCCTCCCGGCCCGGCCGGTGGGCGGGGTCTCCGGAGTGGGCGCGGGCCTTCCTTTTCGGACACGGATGACGCAGGAATTGCCCTTATAAGGACCTGCGCGGAGCCCGGCCCCTCCCTCCCGGAGCCGAGGGGGGCCAGTCACCCGGGCGGGGGCGGGGGGGGAGGCGGGCAGTTTCTCTTTTAAACTGGGCCGAGTGACTCCAGCGCCAGTCACTTCCTCGCCCGGTCGGCTCCAGCCAGTTCTGGCGTTTATTCGGGGCCCTCCTCGCCCGCTCTGCTTCTGGGTCTTCCACGCCGGCAGGGAAGCCCGCGGAACACGTGCCCCGCGGGCGCGCTCGCTTTTTCTTTGCTGCGGCTTCCCCCTCCCTCCCCCTCCTCCTCCGTGGCTCGCCCACCTGCCTCCAATGCAAGGGGCACTTTGGGTCCTTAGCTGGTGGTTTAAATTTCGGCGGTAAGTTTTTGTAAAAGAAATCTTTCTTTCTTTTTTTTGCATGTGTTCCTCCTCCGCTGCCCCCCTCCCCCTTCTCCAACTTTCGCGTCGGCCTCGGGCATCAGCGCCGTCCCGAGCGTAGGTCCCTCTCTGCAGAAGCCCTTCCAAGAATATTTGGAAGCCCAGCGGATGAAGCTCCACCACAAGGCGGATGGAGGACCCCAGGTAAGAGAGTTTCCGGGGGGGGGGGGCCCTCAAACCCACTTTCTAGGATGGGTTTTAGAATTCGGATTTAAGGGAACCGGATGCTAGTCGGATGTGAAACGAAAGTTTGAAGCCTATCAAAGGGAACAGGGAAGGAAATAATTCATCTCAGTAATAATAGGAATTGAAAAGATCGTTGTTTCAACGCTGGTTAATCTGTCGTGTGTGTGTGTGTGGGGGGGGTAATTCCTTGCTGTACAAAGCAAGCGGTTTCTTGAAGTTGCCAGCAGATCTTGAAGCCTTCCAATTTACACCATTTCCTACTGGCCAAGGAAAGAAATCCGCTCTTTTGAGAGAAAAAATATTAGAGGTACGGTGGACTAAGATTCAAATCCAGAACCCTTCATTTGGGTTACCTGAATAATTTCCGTAGATCTGTTCAAGCCTTTAAAGGTTTTGTTACCCATAAACTGAGCATGTTAAGAGTGCTCTACTCAAATGCATTTTGGGCTGGTCTGCTGGTCCCAAGTGCTGTCTTTACGTCCCGTCCCCCCCCCCCCCCCACCCCGCCGCCCCTACCCCAACCTGTCCCACCTTAATTCATCCTAGAAAGTTTGGGGGGGGGGAGGGCCGGACGGACAAGGAAAGGAAACCGGATTGCAGAGGGAACTGGGTGAAAGTGTGAATGAATTTGCTGCTCTCCGCTGCCCTCTCTTGACCAAAGGGGAAATAGCCCTCCACGGCGAGAGCTGTTAGAAGTGGCTTTTCTGCTGCGTCAGTTGCTGGTTGCACAAGGAACACCGACCGGAACATGCAGCAAACAAACAGAGAGAGGAAAAAATTCCCGAGGGGGGATTGGCCTTTGGTGAAACCCAGTTGCCAGCCAATAGTTGCATTGTGTTCCAGGTGGTGGTTGGGTAGCTCTCCCCTGGCCGGGTCCTGAGCTTGAACTCCTTGAATCCCTGCCAGGGGGCTGGAGGGAAGCGGAATACCGACTCACTCTTAACCCTTTGCACACGGTTAACAATTTGAAACCTCTTGCCAGGCCACGTTCCCTAGGAGGGGGAAGAGCAAGAGTCGTTGGTTCAACCGGATGGATTGCACCAAAGAAGCCCCCGCCAGCATCATTAGCTGCGCCCCCAAGCCTCCCTCCTGCGCAGGGGCATTCTGAATTCTCACGTGGGGCCAGGAGAAGCCCCGGGCCGGCCTCGGATGTTTCCCAGACAGCCCCCCCCTTTTGACAACATTGAAGGCAGGCAGAAAATCTTGAGCAGGGAAGTTTCCCTGACACTAGATGGAGAGAACCACCAAAATACAGGGAGGTGGGACTGTTTCAACGCTGTAGAGAACTTCTGACTGCTTCTAAACTAACCTGCGTGTTTCCCCCTCTCATTCCTTTCCTCCCTGGTCCCCGACTTGGGGCTTTGTGTCTCTGCAGGGCGAAAACTGGCTCTCGTGGACGTTTGAGAAACTGGTCATTGTGATGGTGTGCTATTTCATCCTGTCGATCATTAACTCCATGGCTCAAAGTTACGCCAAGCGACTCCAGCAGTTCATGCCCTCTGAGGAGAAAACCAAATGAGCCGCGGAGGCAAAGGGAGGGGAGGGGTGAGCCCCTGACTTAATTGGACGTCCGGCTCCACTTCACCCTTTAAAAACAAACCCAAACAACCAAGAACAACGGGCATTCTTTGAGAAAAGGGGGTGGGAGGGGGCACTCGGCAATCATCCCAGCTCTTCTCGCAGGCAATTCTTTTAAAAAATAATTCTGCCGTTATTAAACCATCCACCTTGACTGACATTCGCCTGCTCAAGGTAACGTACGCGCTTTCCTTTGAATTTCGTCCAGGTTGAAACATGAACAAGGGGATGCTTAAGCTCTTCTTTTTAATATAGTTGCTGTTTACTCCAGGGACTTCCAAAATCACTGATTTTTTAACAGTGTGGGACTTTTCCTTAACAACTGACATGCCGCAAAGCTTAACCTTGAAGGTCGGCATTTCCATCCTTTCTCCTGGACGTCCCAGTCCAGCGAAATCTTACATCAAAATAGTCTTAGATGGGCTCCCCGGTGCGCATGTCCCTCCGTAGTAACACTTTAAAATCTGATCTCGGTTTCTGACCATCTCATTTGTGTTCATTTTCTGGGGGGTGGGGGAAGCGGGGGGACGGGACAATGGGACATTTTTAAACTTCATAAGGGTTGTGAGCAGAGAGACAGGGGGGTGTCAAACTGCTGTCTTTTTAAAAAATCCTGTATATTTAGAATGAAGTTAAGACGATAAAATTTATAAAATCAACTTGGATCATTCCAGACCTTTTTGTCTTGGTCTTTCAAAGCACCCCCCACCCACCCCCAGTCTCCTGTCTCTTCTTGTGTTCTAGTCTTGCCGGTGGTTTCTTTGCAAACTCTTATTCCCCACTGTGAGCGAGTGCTTTCGGTAACCCTTCAGGCGTTCTTGAATTTTCCCCAAAAACGTCCTGCTTAGCCGAAGGAGGCAGAAAGCACGGACCTTGAAACGGCTCAGTTAATTTTATTTAACTGAAAACCAGTAGCGTGTCTATGTGTGTGTGCGTGTGTGTCTGTTTTTAACGGGTTAATTCTTACGATGTTTGCACAGCATCGTTAGGAGATGCCAAGAAGATGCTTTTGTCTGGTGCAGGAAAGGTAAAAGGAATAAACAGCATTGAAATATATCTTTAAGATGCCTTTTTTTTTACCTTGATATAAAGCAGCATATTTCTAGGTTGTGTGCGTGTGTGTGTTTTTTACAATTTGTCCGTTCCTTTCCAACTGCTCCTTTTCTATAAGGAGACAGTTCTGATAGTTTCCCAGAATGCCGCTGGAATGCACCTCCAAGTAGTAGTATGTCCTTCAGCACTGTTTTGGGGAGTGCATTGACTGCTCGCCCCCCCCCCATTGTAATGCAAACTTGCCTCTTCAATGGTGATACACTTTTCAGTGTCCATAATTCATATACTGTCCCCTGTTCCAAATCATTCTTTTGATACAGAACAAGTGAGAGCAACCTCTACATCAGTGGTTGTCCTTAATAGTTCCTAAGAGGTTCTCTGGGACAAAACTAGAGGATCCCCCCACCCCAAGAATATGTTGCTTATCAAGTTGTACTAGAAAGATTTATTTCCTATAAGGTATCACTGGTAGGTTGCAGAGTAAACACCACCTTAAGACTGGGTTCATCGGACAGTGTTCTCTGATGGCTCTTTTTGGGACAAAGGCCTAGGGCATCACTCCATCTCTGAACTATTTTAAGTGTCCAGCATACCGAATCTTCCGGTGAACAGAAAAGAGCAGCCAATCAGTCGCCTTTCTTTGATTAGGGACTGGCACATTGGAACACCCACTGGTTTTCTTGTACGTTCTGTGTTGACTGGTCTGTTGAGTGAATTTGTGCACCCCACCCCCGTGTGTCCCGCTCGTGTTGCTTGCCAACCTACCGTCGTGACGTCGCCATGGCCTGTACCTTTCTGTCGGATAGCTTATCAGACTGATGTTGACTGTTGGATCTCATGGCAACAACAGTCGGTAGGCTGTCTGACATTTTGGTATCTTTCATCATGACTGTTGTGTTCATCCGTTTCTGAGTGCTTGTTGCTGAGCTCCCGCCACTGCTTGCTTAGGGTGGAAAGGCCTGAAAGGGAGCTCCTCCCTCCGCCCACCTCGCCTTTCTCCTCCAGGAGAGTCGCTGGTGCCCTTGGAACGTGGTTTGGGTAACATGCACAAGACCGGTTCTGCTGAGAGGTTTCCACCAGAGGGCCAAACTTGCTCGGTGGGGGCCCTGGGATTTCACCAAGATCCCCCCCCCCCTCCAAGGCAAAAGAAACTCCTGTCCTTCTCCTTAAAGGGCAGGATCCAAAGAACTGTGATCAGTGTTCCCTCTAAGTGGAGTGAGTGTGAGCTAGCTCACAGTTTTTTAGCCTCCGGCTCACACATTTTTGTCTTCGCTCAGAAAGGATGGCTCCAGAGTAAACTAATTTATGCAGTAACTAAATCGCTTGCTCACAGTTTTAATGTCAGTAGCCCACAAAGTAGAATTTTTGTTCACAAGACCACAGCTTAGAGAGAGCATTGCCTGTGATTAGGCTGCAAACTCAAAAATGGGGACAATGCATGGCCCCTTACCTACTCCAAGTCCTACGAGACGTTCCCCTCCCCCAGAAGGCCGGTGGACCTTGCTGGTCTTTGGGGTGACGTGAAGCCCTCCACTGTCGCTCACGATGGCCGGATTGTTTGGGGGGGGGGAGTCTTTGGGCGGACTGCCCCCAGGGCATTGTCTGTCCCCTGAATAGGAAGAAAACCAGCCTAATTACAGTGGCCAGTTCTTAAGAGACTGCGCTCCCTAGTAGCCCAGGTGTTGCAGTAGTAACAGCACCGTCAGGCTTCCAAACCACAAAGAATGGCAGGTGAGGAAGAGGTGGGTGGGAGGAGAGCTGCCAGTGGAGAAGGGGGTGAAGCACACCCACTCCCGTCTGCTGCTGCGGCTGCTCACTGCAACCCCCCCACACACACACACACACCGCACATGCACTCACACACATTCACATTTTTTAGCAGACAGACTTGGGGGACTGACACTTGCTGCTGTGACCAGTGTTTCCTCTAAGCTGAGTTAGTGTGAGCTATCTCAGTTTTTTAGTCTCTGGCTCACATATTTTTGTCTTAGCTCAGGAAGGAGGGCTCCAGAGCAAACTAATTTATGCAGTAGCCAAATGGCTCACTCACAGCTTTAATGCCAGCAGCTCACAAAGTAGAATTTTTGCTCACGAGGCTCCACCGCTTAGAGGGAGCATTGGCTGTGACCAGTACTTCTAACACGGGTCAGTAGGTTTGGGGGCTTTTTTTGCCCCAGTGGCCTGTATTTTTCCAGTCTCTCAAATGATATTCTTGGGTTTCTGTTAAGCGTACCCCAGTTTCACTCGTGTAGCAGGTGTACGTTTATTGAAACCTTCTGGAAGACACCCCCCACCACCACCTCTTTTTTCTTTCTAGAAGTATCTAGTGACCTGTCTCGGACATCGTCACATGAAACGGTGTTTAACGGAATGCGGTTATCAGCACATGGCCATAAAGGCACAGTGATTAAACCCTTCCAAAATTATGGCTTTAGTTTTATTGCTAGCAGTAAATACACGAGGACAAAATCCCATTCTTTCCTCTCCTGTTCCTCATAACAAAGGATTCCCACAAAGATTTGAATGGTCTTCAGCTTTTGACGTTCCATCAGCTCCTTACAGAAAAACCAAACCACTTGTCCCTGTGTGTGTGTGTCTGTCTGTCTGTACATTATTCAAGATTCATGTATCCTTATGGACCAAGGATAGAATGCTCAACTTTTCACAAGGTATTTTATTTTTCATTCCTTCAATCCCGTTCCTGTGCCTCTTCCAACCCCCATCATCAAATACTGGGCGGGGGAGGGGGGGAGTGAAATCTGTTACTTTATGACCAAGTTTTTTAAAAAGTGAAAGATTCCAAACTGAAATACTTACTGCAAATAAATGCCTTGCTCAGCTGGTCAGATCTAAAAAATAAATAAATTGCATTTTGGTGGCAAAACATTTCTCTTGGATTTATTTCAAGCACATTTAAATCCTGTTGAAGCTCTCTTGGATTTCCCTCTTCTCCTTGATCGTTCACGCCATCTTAAGAATTTCTTATTGACTGAATGTGACCCCCCCCCCATTCCATCCCAAGGGTTCAGGGGTAGATAGCAAGACAGTGGTTGGTCTGTACTATTCCTGGCCACCACCGATCAAAAACACACAGGTTCTAGAAATTGCACGTGCTCAGATTTTAGCAAGTTACTGAGGAGAGACAACGCCAAAGCATTACGGCCATTGAAAAGGATCTCAACAAACCGGAGCTTCTGCATTTCACATTATAAAAATAACCACTAGAATCATAATTTGGTGCATCATCGCTCTCAGACCAATCAGCTCACTCTGGAATGATCCTGGGGAAGAGGGTATTTGAGGCGTGGTCTGGTGGGTGTCAAGGAAAACGACAGCAGCCTTGTAGATGTTTTCCCCAAAGCCCCACATGGTCAGTCCCACAGAAGTCGTGCAAAGAAATAACCAATTTATCTCCAGCGAGATCAAGTTAGTGCTGGATTTGCTCTCCCATCCTTTGGCTTGAGGAATACATCCTTTGGGGCGGGGCTGTATCAGAGCACCTGCTTGGCATGCAGAAGGTCCCAGGCTCAATCCCCAGGATTTCCACCTAAGAGGCACACGTAGAAGCACCTTTGAAAGATGCTTTGTGCACATGAGATGCCAGGGAGCTGCTACCAGTCAGAGAAGACAATACTGATCCTAACAGCAATGATCTCGCCGTATAAAGCTGCTTCGTGCGTTCATGTGAACGGTATCCCTTATTTTGTGCAACTTATGCAGCAAGAGATGTTGAACTTCTGCTCCATTCGCCTACTGTTCTATTAGCAGAGGAGGGACAATGTTGTCTGCTTCCTTTCTTGCGCTCCCTTTTTGGTTGGTCCTGTGGGTACCATGATCCCCAGCATCATCTTTCCAGGGGTGAAAAGGTGCCACTTCCTGTGCTGATCCAGCCCTCTTATCTAGGTTCGAGTCCAGTAGAACCTTGAAGACCGACAAGATTTTCAGGGTAGAAGCTTTCCAGAGTCAAAGCTTCCTTCGTGGTATCTGATGAAGGAAGCTTAACTCTTGAAAGCTTCTACCCTGAAGATCCTGCTGGTCCCTGAGGTGCTGCTGGGCTTGAATTGAGGTCTGCTGCTGCAGACCAATCAATCCTAAAAGAAATTGACCCTGACTGTTCCCTGGAAGGCCAGATGCTGAAGCTCAAAGACTTTGGCCACCCAATGAGAAGGAAGCGCTCACTGGAGAAGACCCTGATGCTGGGAAAGACTGAAGGTCAAAGAAGACGGGGACGGCAAAGGATGAGATGGTTAGACAGTGTCATAGATGCAGCGAACATGAAGTTGAGCACACTCCAGAGGACGACAGAAGACAGGAGGGCCTGGCGTGAAGGGGTCGAGAAGAGTCGGACACAACTGCAACTGGACAACAACAACGTAGACCAGCATGGCTGACCTCAGAAATCCTTAACCTGTACATCTCACATGTCCAAGTGAAACTGAGTTCCCCATTGCTGTGTTGTCCCCAGAGGTTCTTGCAGGGTTGATACAGCTTTATCTATGTTGGAAAAACTACTATAGACAATTGCTAGGGAAGATGTGATCATCCTGTCTATGACAGAGAGATGCACCATGTGATGGAGTGAACAAGGATCTATTCTGGTAAAGGCACACAGGCGCGCACACAAACACGCCCAAGTCAGATGTAAAGACATATCATCCCCCCCATACACAGGAAGATTCATTTCAGCAGAAGGGAAAATTGCTACGTAAACACAATCCTTCCTCCCCCCTTTGGTTTGGCTGAGGTCACTCAGGATGGTTATCTGAATCAACAGCCTAAGGGATATACACCCTACAAATCTAAAATGGTTTCAAAGTGCTGTTTTTCACAGCTTCCGCCCAAGGAAACCTGTGACCTGTCATGCCAGGTTTTCTCAGAAGGGATTCTAACAAAACCCTGGTTCCCACGTGCCTTCTGGAGCAGGGTGCAGATTAATCCACTTGGGAGCCATTTTAAGTCTAATCTGGATGTGCCCCTAAATCTCAGTTGGAGACACCCGTCCTTTTTGTGACGGAGCAGCCTCTTCCTGGCCAGAGAAATGAACATGACTGAGTGATGCTGCACTTCTTGCATCTTTGCCTTTTGTGCCCCCAGGGTGGCGGGGTCGATAAATGGCTGGGTCTGTTGCTGCTACCACCGCCACCTTCCCCAAGTGCTTTCCCCAGGGCTCTGACCACACCCGAGCCACTGATGGGAGGGGGCACAGTGAGGAAGGGGGCAGATGCACTGCCTGCTATCAGTGCAATGGAAGGGGGTGGGCATCACCTCCTGCACCCCACGCTGCTGCCAGCAGGAGCTGAGCAAGGGTTCAGGTGGTGGTGGTGGTGGCACAAGTGGAGTTGGTGGGTGCGGCCAAACAGCTGGAGCTGGCCTGGGTCTCTCCAGACATCTGCTAAAAAGGCACGTGCCTTTGGCAGAGACCACTGCCCTTGTCTAGACTGCCTTCCCAGAGATGGTTTTGTTTGGCCACCTTTAGAAAGGGGTGGGGTTTTTTTGGGGGGGGGGTTGCTGTCAAGTTAGAGCTGACTTAAACGGTGACTTCGTGGGGTTTTCAAGGGAAGAGACATTTGGTGGTGGTTTGCTATTGCCTGACTCTGCATAGGAACCCTAGTATTCCTTGGCGGTTTCCCATCCAAATACTAACCAGGATTGACCCTGCTTAGTTTCCGAGATCAGGCTAGCCTGGGCTATCCAGGTCAGGGACGATAGAAGAAGAGACCGGATTTATATCCCGCCCTTCACTCGGAGTCTCAGAGCGGCTTACAAACTCCTCTCCCTTCCCCGCCCCACCACAGACACCCTGTGAGGTAGGTGGGGCTGAGAGAGCTCTTTCAAGAACTGCCTTTTCAAGGACAGCTCTTGTCAGAACCGTGGCTTGCCCAAGGTCACCCAGCAGCTGCAAGTGGAGGAGAAGTAGGGAATCAAACCTGGTTCTCCCAGATCAGAGTCCACGCCCCTAACCCCTACACCAAACTGGCTCTATACATTCCCCCCCCCCCCATTAAAAGGCATTTCCAGGTTGATTTCTGAGCTGTTGGCTCAATCTGCCAGGCTTTTGCGTTCCCTTGAAGGTTCCCTTGAATTTACATGAGTTTTTTTTTAAACATTTTATTATCAGGATATAACAACATGTCCAACATTAAAGCATTTCATCATTCTCAATATACCCTTTTCCCCCTTTACCCTCCCTCCCCTTCTTCAGGCTTCCCGCAGTGCACCCACCCCCACCAAATCCTCCTCCTCCTTATCCATCATTTCATCTAAAACAAAACTTAATAGGTAACGTTTTCTTTAACTACCCTCATCATAAATTCAACTTTATAGGTAACAATTTCTTTAACTACTATCATCATCTATTCAACTATTTCCAAGTTCTATTCTTAGTAATTATCAAAACAAAATAGATTATTCAAATTTACATTAGTTTTGAGAGCCCCCCCAAGACTTGTGGAAGGTGCAGGATATCAACTAACGGCTTTAAAGTAAAGATGCTTGTGAGAAGGTGGCCCTGGAGATAAAGCTTGAGCCTTTTGCTTTCCTGCCCTTGGAGTTCCTGGATTAAGTGGCTGGGCGGGTCTTAGTGCCCTTCTGGTGCCTTGCCACAAACACCTGTCCCTGCCTAGAAACTTCCTCCGGTCCACCTGTCAGGTCCACCCTTTCTAAACGGCAAACCACGGGCTTTAAGAGTCTTTAATCCCTGTTGTTTTAATTGATTCAAAATGAATCTGGATCTTATTACCAGTTGAGATTGTGCCCGGATAAAGAACCTGCTTGGTGGCGTTGAGAAATAAAACTACCCAGGAGACAAGGAAATAAAATGACCCAGGGGACAAGGAAAGAGTTTTAACCAAAGAGCTTTTTAATGCAAGTTTTAGCAGTGAGTGACTCTGACGGTGGTTTTCGGACGTGTGTTCCAAAGAATCTGGGAGGTTGGTTAGAGCCGGATGTGGGCTCACTAATGGCAGACAAAGGCCCCCCCAAAGATAGTTCCCCAGTTTCCTCCTGTGATGCACTCTTGTGTTTCAGCCAGGGTGGCCCACAGACTGGGAAGAAAAAGGCCCGTCCCTTTCACAGTTGGGGCCTGGAGATCTCCCAGAATTACAACCGATTCCCAGATGACAGAAACACGGTGCGATGATGTGATGTCACCCAGAAGTCACATAATCACGCTGCCAACGTCGTGCGGCAACGCTCTAGTTTTTGGGCAAAACTCTATGGTAGATCCTGGGAAGGCCTGGAGATCCCCCACCCACTAGGAATAAAGTAGGACAGTGGACCTGACAACCCTAAGTCTCCGGGTCCTGATGGCAAGAGACCCAAGAGTTCTTAGGGAACTCAAATGTGAGATGCTTCATCTACTAACACGTATACGTAACCTATCACTAAAATTGGCCACTGTGCCAAAAGACTGGAAAGCAGCAATGTTGCACTGATTTTATAAAGGGGTCCAGAGGGGAATAAGGAAATTATAGACCAGTTAGCTTAACTTCTGTCCAAAGCAAATTAGTAGAAACTGTAATCAAAGGCAGAATTATTAGGCTCATAGAGGAACAAAGTCTGTTGAAGGAAAAATCACCATGGGAAGAAGAAGAAGAAGAAGAGATTGGATTTATACCCTGCCCTTCACTACCTAAGGGAGTCTCAGAGCGGCTTACAAACTCCTTTCCCTTCCCCTCCGCACAACAGACATCCCGTAAGGTAGGTGGGGCTGAGAGAGCTCTTGACAGAAACTGCTCTTTTCAAGAACTATTCCTCACCAGCCTTTTGAAGTTCTTTGAGAATGTGAAGAAGCATGCAGACAATGGTGCTCCTGTAGACATCATATACTTGAATTTTCAAAAGGCTTTTGACAAGGTACCTCACCAAAGACGCCTGAGTAAGCTAAGAAGTCCTGGGATAAGATGATTAATCGTATGCATTTAAACATTATTTAAATGACAGGAAGCAAAGAGTGGGAATAATAGGCTTAAGCTATGGCCAATAAGGCCATATCACTGAAAGAAGGAAGGAGTTGGAATAAGTGGAGGGAGGTATGCAGTGAGATCCCACAAAGGATCGGGACTGGTGCTATTTAAGGTGTTCATAAATGATCCAGAACTCTTATTCAGGATGGAGAAAACCGAGGCTGATTGTGAAGAGCTCCAAGAGGATCTCCACTAATTGGGTGAGGGGGCAAAAATGTAGCAAATGGGATTCAAGGTAGGTAAGTATAAAGTGATGCGCGGTGCGCGGACTCTAATCTGGGAGAACCGGGTTTGATTCCCCACTCCTCCACTTGCACCTGCTGATGTGACCTTGGGTCAGTCACAAGCTCTGGCACAGCAGTCCTTGAAAAAGAGCAGTTTCTGTTAAGAGCTCTCTCAGCCCCACCCACCTCACAGGGTGTCTGTTGTGGGGAGGGGAAGGGAAAGGAGTTCGAGTGAAGGGCGGGGTATAAATCCAATCTCCTCCTCCTCCTCCTCCTCTTCTTCTTCTTCTTCTTCTTCTTCTTCGACAAAAAAATCCCACCTTCAAGTGTAGGCTAGCGGGGTACCAATTTGCTGGGACTGAAACTGAAAGAAGCCTTTGGTGCTGTCGCAGGTGGCTCAGTGAAAGTGCCGATCCAGTGTGCCGCAGCAGTGAAAAAGCCAAACTCTGTCTTGGGGATTAGTAGGAAAGGGACTGAAAATAAAACAGCCAATACTATAATGCCCCTGTATGGTGTGGCTGCATCTGGAATACCATATGCAGTTCCGATCATTGCATCTCAAAAGGACATGGCAGAGCTGGGGAAAAGTACAAAGGAGGGCAACCAAGATGATGAAGAGGCTGGAGCACCTTCCCTGTGAGAAAAGAGATGATTAAATATAATGTTTAATCCTTGTGGTAGCAACCCAACGTTTTGTTTACTTGCCATTTTACGTTTGTTCTCGATTGCAGTGGCCTTTGGGCCCCTCGTCAATCAAGCCAAACCGATTAAGGGGGGACATGACGGACATTCCTAAAACGATGCCTGGGGTGGAAGGAGTGGACAGAGAGAGCTCGTTTGGCCTGATGAGGGAGAGAAGGAGGACGTGGCAGGGTTTTTATGGGAGGGGACACTGAACTGGTGCAGGCTTGCGGGGGGGGGGGTATGTGTAAAAAAACCAAAACCAAGCCATCCATGACAATCCACGTAGGTCTGACTTTTACTTTTTAAAGCAAGGACAGTTTATCTAGAAATAGGGTGAGGAACGGATAGGATTGCCAGATCTGGGATTTTGAGGGTGAAGCCCTGCTTGGGAGGGTGGGACTTTGGGGAAGGGTGGGCCCTCAGCAGGCTATGAGGCCGTGGAGCCCCCCCCCCAAGCAGCCATTTCCCCCGGGGGAACTGATCTTCGCTGTCTGGAGATCCATTGTAATAGCGGGAGATCTCCAGGTGCCGCCTGGAGGATGGCAACCCAAGTTATGGCTGTCACCCAGTATTGTATTTTGTGAGGGAATCAACTGGAATTTCGATTGGGAATTCTGTGAGGGGACCAATTGGAGAGAGAGAGAGAGAGAGACCGGCCCTTGTAGTAGAGACACCCTTTGACATAATGGAAAGCTTTGATATTTGCACCTCTCTTTCCCGACCGAGTGGTTCTTTGCGGCTGAGTCGTTGGGCTGGGCCTGTCCGTGAGCGGGCGTGGGGCTGCCACAGGCACAGAAGCCGGAACTGCTCCATAAAGAAATGGTCTCTCTCTCACACAAAAAGCTGAATTGTGTAAACAAATGTGTACGGTTGACTTGATGGACAGGCCCGGTAGGCTGTGTTTTAACTTGCCTCACGCCAACGGCGGCCTTTGCCCTGCACAACTGTCAGTTTCCGGATGACTCAGGAGGGCCCCGGATTACTTTAGCCCTAACCCAAAGGTCATCTTGTTCCTGACGTCACTGTGCACGGCGGCGTTGACACTGGAACGACAGCTCCCTTACGAAAGAGGCGGCATCCGTGACATTAAGACATTGACAGTCTCTGGCTTCCTTCCACATTTCCCCCTCTCCCGGGAATATTTTCTCTCTTTTTATTCTGGCAGTCCAGTACTTTGGTTTCATTTCTAGAGGTTCAAATTTGGTAGCGGGGGTGTGTGTGTGTTGAAAATCCCCTTCTTTCTTTTCAGATGAGAAGAGGAAAGAGGTTGGCCAGGGGACTGGGTCAGAGGCCTCCTCAGGAGATCGGCTTTGAGCATGCCATGGGAACAGGGAGGTGCCCTGCAACAGGAGTCACTTGGCCTTCCGGCTTCTGTGCCAACTGTGGGTTGGGAAAGGAGATGTTGGGGATGGAGCTTGGGAGGCTGGAGTTTGGGGGGGGGGAGGGACCTCACTGGGCCACGATGCCGTGCACTCCACCCTCCACAGCAGCCCCTTTCTCCAGGGCACCCGATCTCTGTTGTCTGGAGATCAGTTGTAATTCTGGGAGACCCCCAGGCCCACCTTACGGTTGTGCCAGGTGCTTACCATTTGCTGGCGGGGGGCTCCTGGTTGCTGGCTGGGGTCTTCTGGCACAGACACCACGATGATGTCACCCAAAAGTGTGAAGTCACCTGAAAGTGATGTCATCACACTGGGCACGTCATGTAGGGGGCACCCTAGCATTCAGCCAAAAACTCTATGGTTATCCGAACACTAGAGCATCCCCTGCACGTCATGCCCAGCGTGATGATGTCACCTCCGGGTGATGCCATTGCACTGGGCACATCGGGTGTTGCCGAGCTCTTTGGGGGTGGAGCTCCCCGTGCCGGGCAGCTGGCCAGTAGCTGATGGGGACCCCCAAAATCGGGGGGAAACCTGCCCCCTTTTGGAGGGATGACAACCCTAGCCCAACTGGAGGTTGGCAACCCGATGAAGAGGCAATTGAAAACTATCTGCCCTCCTACCTGGGTGTTCATTATCATTTATTTACTTTATGTCCCACCTTTCTCCCCAATGGGGACCCAAAGCACCTCTCCTCTGTTTTATCTACACAACGACCCTGTGAGGTAGGATAGCCTGAGAGTTTGTGACTGGCACGAGGTCACCCAGCGAGCATCCACAGCACCAGCAGGGATTCAAACCTGGATTTCCCAGTTCCTAGTTTGACACTGTCACCACGACCATGCTGGCTCTCCTACGAGGGTTATAAGGGTTCTTGTTGGTTATGGAGGCGTGTGCCGCTCTCAAAGGACCTGTCACTTTGCCCTTTAAGCTAAGGGAACAGAGTGCGAACGAGCCAGGATGGGACACTTGGCCCTTTCCCCCATCTTGATCTTTTCTGCTGTACCCTTTGAGTATTAGCAGGTGTTGCGTCCTCCTCTTAAAAGAGAGGCCACACCAATTCCCAGAGCCAGATCAAGATGGGTAGCCGTGTTGATCTGTCTGCAGCAGTAGAAAAGAGCAAGAGTCCAGGAGCACCTTAGAGACTAACCACATTTGTGGCAGGGTAGGAGCTTTCGTGCATCACTGCTCACATCTGAAGAAGTGAGCGGTGACTCACGAAAGCTCATACCCTGCCACAAATGTTGTTAGTCCCAGAGCCAGTGTCCAGTGTTCCACGCAGGGGTGTCGAACTCATTTGTTATGAGGGCCGGATCTGACATAAATGTCACTTTGTCGGGCCGGGCCAAGGCCATGTGTGCCATAAAATGTAATGCCAGGTACTGGAGATATAAACTGCATAAAGGACAGCAGCTGGTAAGCTCCGAGTTGGTGTGTCCTCACTGCAAGGCCCCGTGGGCTGGGGGGGATGTGTGCAGGGGGAAACCCACATGGGCGGACTGGAGAGCCAGCGGTGCAGCAGACGCTCCCACACTGCTTGACTGCTACAGACAAGGTTGTTTTGCCACGCTGAAGCCACAATCCGAGTGGCTCCCCCCACTCCCCCCCCCCCAAACAAGTCTCCTGTTCCCTCCCTTGCACTAGTTGCTCGTGGGCCACATAAGGACCCTGGATGGGCCGGTTCCGGCCCCCGGACCTTATGTTCGACACCCCTGCTCTAATGCGACCAGCAAATGGAGCCCAGGCTGTGCACACTGGCGAAGCAACTTTGCTACTTCCTGGCTGTGTCACCCGAGGCAGGTCAAGCCGGTGGAATCCCCAAATGCATCCCTTTATCCCGTATTAGTGAGGGCTCACCATGATGGCAACTGCTGTCAAGTCACGGCGACCCCTCGTGGGGTTTTCACAGTAAGAGATGCTCAGAGGTAGTGTGTTGTTGCCTTGCTCTGTGTAGTGACCCCAGGGTCACTTCCTTGTTGTTTCCCATTCAAGTCTTAACGAGGGCCAGCCCTGATTAGCTTCAGACAGGATCGGGCTAGCCCGGGCTGTCCAGATGAGGGCGTGGGCAGACCTGTGAACCATCTAGCACCCGTTTCTCTCCCGTGGCTGGCAGAAGCTCTCAAGGGTCTTTGAAGAGAAAAGGGTCTTTCTCGGGACCCCTCCTTTCAAGGGCCAAGGACTGAACCTTCTGCCTGCCAAGCGGGGCCTCTGCCCCTCGGCCACTGACCCTCCCCGTTAGCGTGTTTGGGCAGAAACTGGAGAGGTGACGTTTATTAGTCCAAGGGTGAAGCCAGGGGCGGGGGCTGAAGATGAAACACTGACGTACAGTTGCCAGCTCTGGGTTGGGAGAGTCCTGGAGATTTTGGGGGGTGGAGCCTGTGGAGGCAGGATTCCGGAGGGGGGGGGGAGACTTCAGCAGGGTATAATGCCTTAGATCCCACCCTCCAAAGCAGCCGTTTTCTCCAGGGGAACTGAGCTCTGTAGTTTGGAGATCGGTTGAAGAATCAGGAAGGTTGGCAACCCTGGGAAGCATGCCTGGAGGTTGGCAACCCTGGGAAGCATGCCTAAGGCACCCCACTGAAAACGTGGCAGAGGTGCCATTCATGGAACGTTCCCTGTCTGCAGAAATGTGCCGTGTCTCCACGCTCGGTCTCTTTCCCCTCTTCCCTCCCCGTGTTTGCATAAGAACCGGCTTTCTTCGTTTCTCACTTCCTCACCTGCGCTTGGCTTTGCAACGCCACTCCAGTGTGGAAAGAACCAGGGCCTTTGCGCAAGAAGGGACTCTAGGTGGGGAATGAGTAACAGGAAGTGAGAAAATGGAGAGCCGGTTTTTATGCAAAGTTCTGAGCCATAAAAGCACCGAGGGGACAATGTTATCTCGGGCAGGAGGCTGTTTTCTTTTGAGTAACAGGTGCCGGCTGAAATAGTAACAACCTGTGGCCTTTTATAAGCCTCAGTATCGGGCGTGGGAGGACTGCGGGGGTGGGTGGGTCGAATTGCCTCATTTTCTTACAGGGAGAGGCGTACGAGGGTTCCTGCATCCTTTTAATAGCCGCATGTTAGGCACGCATTCAACCAGCACAGCTCTTCTGGTTCTGGGCAGGTTTGGTGGTTAAGAGAACGAGCTGTGAACTAGGAGGTCCCTGGTTTTCCTCTGTGAACT
>NW_015175984.1:346707-349900 GCF_001447785.1 Gekko japonicus
ATTCCTGCTCATGCACGTAGGCTTGGTAGATGCCAACATGGATGTGTGTTGGGTGTACATGAGGATGGCTGGGGGCAGGGCAGTGGACCCGATCCCGTGTGGCTCTCTCTGTATATAGTATACGTGGTAGTAAAGCCTGCCAAGGGGGGGGGACCCCTGTGCTTCTGTTCTGTGCTTCCTCCAATGGCAGCTGATTTCCTTCCCTTTTGCATCAGGAGTGACAAGTCCATGGCCAGCGAGGAACCATGGAGGGGCGGGGTTGCCCGCCTGGAGTGAGGGCCTGGAGATCTCCCAGGATTACACCTGCCCTCCAGGCTAAAGTACCCCTGGACAGAATGGCTGCATTGGAGGAGTAGAAAAGAGCCAGAATCCGGCAGCAGGAGGCCTGTGTCTGAAGACGTGGGCAGTGACTCATGAAAGCTCCTCCCCTGCCACAAATTTTGTGAGTCTTTTAGGTGCTCCTGGACTCTGGCTCTTTTCTACTTTTACAGATGGACTAACACGGCTGCCCATCTTCATGTATGCTTGGGGGGGCCCTCTATGCCCTGCTGAGGCCCCTCCCCTCCCCAAGCCCCACCCCTCAAATCTTCAGGGATTTCCCATCCTGGAGTTGGCAACCCTATGGAGAGGGAATAGCCAGTTGGGAAATCCCCCCCCCCCGTCCCCAGAACTGCAAAAAAAGTTCGCACATGGTTCTTTTAACAAACTTGACCCAACTTTTCAAATATCAGAATGAAAGCCGGAGAGCATGGATTCCCCATTTTGCATCAATCACCAGTGCAACGGTGGAGGCACACAGGAATTTTTGGTTGTTTCTTCCATCAGCCACCATTTTACCTCCGCACCACCACCACCACCACTAAAGGATTTTTGGACAATCGGTATATGGTATAGAAATATGGCAGATACCGGGGGGTTTTACGCCCTGTGGTCAGACTTCATCTGATAGTTTTCCGAAGGGAAATGCCTTTCTGGGTGTAACTCCCACCTTCCCAACTGAGAAGGAATTCTCAGGAACTGAGAGAAGCCATCCCCTACACTATTATCATAGCGGAATTGCTCATTGCAACAGGAATGGAAGTGAATTTTGTGGGGGACCCCTGTTTCTGTTTGAAAATCCTAGTTATTGACAAGCGACAAAACTTCACTACTCTTAGCTATGGAAATTTGTTAGAAATATTACCATTAAAATTAACTCTTTTGTATCACCTGCGTATAAAGGCCACGGAAATATGGCATAACAAAAAACAACCGGGAATATCAACAACTAAATGGAGCAAAACATCAAAAAAGACCGAACTGGTAAGAGCAAGCACATGAAGAAGAGATTGGGTTTATACCCCGCCCTTCACTACTTGAAGGAGTCTCAGAGCGGCTTACAGTCTCCTTTCCCTAACAACAGACACCCTGTGAGGTAGGTGGGGCTGAGAGAGCTCTTGACAGAAACTGCTGTTTTTCAAGAACAGCTCTGAAAGGACTTGTGACTGACCCAAGGTCACACCAGCAGCTGCATGTGCAGGCATGGGGAATCAAACCTAGCTCTCCCAGATTAGTGTGGACTCCTAATCACTATACCAATTCAAGTCCAGTAGTGAGAGTTTTGACTCTCAAAAGATTGTCCCCTGAAGATCTCGTTGGCATCAAAAGTGCCACTAGACTCAAGTCTGGTCGTTCTGCTACGGACCAACACACGGCTACCCTCTGAAGCCATCCTTGTGCATTTGGACATCCCTGATTCCATGTTCTCCACACCTGTCCTGAGCGCTCTCCATTGCAGGCCTGCTAAAGGTTGCATTTCCTTGCATCCGCCGTGTCGACTTCTGCACGTGTCTCCCCCCTGCCCGGACAGGTCCTTACCCAGGCACTGGATTCTCCCTTCCCCTCCGTGCACTCACTTCCCTGATGGCATGGGGTGAGTCAATCTGTGAGTCAGCACAGCCCCAGTAACCTTTTCCCAGAAGGGTACACAGCTGCTCCTGGGGTGTGGCAGCAGGCAGGTGCTTTGGAGAGAGAGCAAAGAGGAGAGTGACGGTGACTGTGCGATGGGGGAGGGGGCTGCCCCTGGCTCCTGCTTTACCCTTTGGTTGTCATGCCAAGAAGTAACAGCCGCACTGAGCTCCGTGTAGGTGTAACTGTACCCCTAATGAGCAAGCAAGAGCAAATCAAAAAACCTGCCCAGGGCTGTGACTTCCAAACTGCACTGTCAAATAAATCCTCGTGTCTCTCCCCGAAGCAGGGTCCTGGTTCTATGGACCCACACTCCTTTGGAAAACTGCCATGGGGCAATTTGAGTGTGGCTTGGAACCTGGAAGGATCCTGCTCTTTCGGATTCCTCAGCCAGGTGGTGCAGGACCAAAAGCTCCCCAGTGGGAAACCGGCCAGCATTTTGTTCTCCAGTCCTGGAGTCCTTCCAGCGTTGGAGTCCTTCCATTTTCTCACCCACCCCAACCCCAAGTAATATTCAGTGGCCGAAGAAGCTGTAGCAGTGATGGATGCATGCGCAGGACTAATTCCTGTGTTTTGTCTGGCATACCCCCAATAACAGTTACTGGCTCTCCTTCTAGTATTGTTTCTTAAGGCATTTTCAATCAAATTATTTTAAAATGTTAACTGTATTTTTAATTGCTTAAAAGTTTTAATGTTTTTTAATGTTCACTACCTTGTGAGCCCTAATCAGGTAGAAAGGCAGCATAAAAATGTTTTAAAGAAATAAAAATAAAGTCTAAGTTACAATGGAGCTGTTTTAGCTGGCATGCTGCCCTTACTGAGCCTCTGTGCAAGCTGATAACTGGCTTTTGATCTGCCATCTTGCAAATGGGTTGAAATTCCCTGAAAAGGAAATATGGCTGAATTGATTGCGGTCTAAATAACTGTCACTATATTGCTGCAGGAACTTGGATGGTTGGTTGGCACCTTTGTCCACATTACATTTGGGGGAAATGTCCCTCCTCCACATGCTTACGGAACAATCAGTCAAAACCCAGCAACACAGAGCAATTTTCTGTGGTGGGAAAAGGTTTAGAATCGTGAATAAGGGCTTAATGTTGTGATGTGTGTTTAGTACAAAAAATTCAAAAAATTAAAGCAATTAAAAATATTTTTAAATGCAAGATGCGTGTGTGGTTTCCCCAATGACCCCGGGCACAGTCAGGGAACCCCCCCCCCCGATTTCCCCCATCCCCCCCAACCAAAT
>NW_015175984.1:350005-357277 GCF_001447785.1 Gekko japonicus
CTTTCCCTCCTCCTGGCAGCCCCCATATTCTCTCCATGTTTCTTTCTCTCCTTTCCACCCACCAACCCAAGTATCTGCCCTCATCTTCAGCCATATTTATAAGTTAATTTATACCCCACCTTTCTCAGCAATGGGTACCCAAAGGCAGCTTGCCTTATTCTCCTCTCCTCCATTTTATCCTCACGACAACCCTGTGAAGCAAATTGGACTGAGTCTGTGTGACTGGTCCAAGATCACAAGTGAGCTTCCACAGCAGAGTGGGGATTCAAAACTGAGTCTCCCAGACCCTAGTTTGAAACTCCTGACCACTACAGAACCCTGTTTTGGGGGGGTTGGCTGCTGTTTTTGGTGGGGGTGGCTGCAAGAAGCCAGCCCGGCAAGTTGCAGGGTAGGGTAGCAAGTTGCCCAATGGTTTTGCTGGTGGGCCTAGTCCTAATGAGTCTTCCCTGAAGGGCCGACATAGTCCTGGAAAGAGCCCTGCCCCATTCCCCGCCTTTGACTGACAGAAAGCAGTGCTTGGAGGCTGACACTGCGGTGTGGCTTTCTAGCAAGGGACACTGAGGGCTTTTGTTTCTTAAAGCTACAGGTGCTGCGCCTATCATTTAGAGAGACTTTACCCCACATACACACACCCCAACCTTTTTTTAAAGAGTTCAGATATTTCTGCAAACCTGGGGGATTTTTCAGGTTTGCAAGAAAATCTGTCTTGTCTGTCCATGGCCCCAGTATCCAGATTCAAGTGTCCTCAGATTTGGCAATGCTGAGAATTAAATATATTGATATTTCATGTGTCCCAGGCTTACCAGGGCTTGTCTTGAATATCTGTCCCTATTATATCCCCTTTTTTTGGAAAAGCGGAATGCCTTGTTTAAATTTTGTGAGTTGCAAGCATCGTCCTTTCTTCAGGGTCCCCCTGGGATCTGAATGGGCGGGCATCTAGTATCATGTCTTTAGGGCACAGCTACGGAAATGCCTGCGTACAAACACTATGTGCCAGGCAGCACCCTGCCTGCCACTTCGCGTGTCCCAGCTTCTGAGGTTTATCTTGAACTGCTGATAACATAATACAGGACAATTATGTTCTTGTAGTATATCTTTAACGGAAAAACAAACAAACACTGTCTTGGCTTTAAAGAGAATGGAGAATCGGAATGGAGTCAATGAACGCAGCACACCTGGGGGGCAGGTGTGGGAGAATGCCTTCAACAACGCAGAGTGGGGAGGGGGATCCTAAAGAGATCCTTGATAGAAGAGGGGCATTACACATACAGCGATTCCGAATCCCTGCCGACTCAAAGATCCCTGTTTCTGTTTGCTTCTAAATGGAGCCTGGGGTTTTTATTTCTGGCAGTGCAGGCGTTCAAGGAGATACCAAAGGTTCATTAAAAGGAAGAAACGTTCCACATGCCCATGGAGGGTTTACTCTGCGTGTGCAAATTACTTTTTTCATTCCTCACACAAATATTGTTGGGGTTGCAGCTGGTGTTGGAGGAGAGTTTTACGGATAATGTGGACCACCCAAAAGACAGATCAGTGGGTTCTAGATCAAGTCCAGCCTGAACTCTCCCTAGAAGTTAGAATGACCAAACTGAGGCTATCATACTTTGGTCACATGATGAGGCCAGGAAAGACAATGATGCTAGGAGCGGTTGAAGGCAGCAGGCAAAGAGGAAGACCCAATATGAGATGGATTGATTCAAGGAAGGAAGCCACAGTCCTCATTTTGCCAGACCTGAGCAAGGCTGTTAACGAGAGGACCTTTTGGAGGTCGTTAATTCATAGGGCCGCCATACGTCGGAAGCTTCTCGATGACAATTGAAACACACACACAAATCTATCTCATCCTTCCTTCAAGGAGTTCAGGTTGGTTTATGATCCCAGGCTCTTTTCTGTTCAACAACCAGGGGTCATTTCCTGCAGGAGCGCACAGGAGCGGAGCTCCGGCAGTAAAGAGCCCAGGGGGCGGGCACATGCAACAAGCCCCACCCCCTGCTCCCAGCAGCCCTCAGTCAGAGCAAAAAGCAGCCAGGTAAGTTGCAGAGCCCGCCCCCCCCCCCCGGTCCAAAACAGTCCAGTGGCACCTTTAAGACCAGGTTTTATTCAGGTACAAGCTCTCCCTCCTCTGCGAGGACAGATCTGCATGTCCCCCCCCCCAAAAAAGCTAGCAATCCAAAACAGTCCAGTGGAGCCTGAGTGGTGGGTGTTGCCTTCTGACACACTTCCGGTGATGTCAGGGTGTGTGGCATATGCAAATAAATTATGTTAATGAGTTATGCTAATGAGCTCCAACACCTCTTTTTCTACGAAATGACCCCTGACAACACCCACGTGAGGTAGAACTGGCTGAGAATCAGTGGCCCAAAGGCATGCCTCAAGGTGCGCTTCATGGCCCAGAGCAGATGTTGAACCCAGCCCTCCAGAGTCCTTGATCACTGTTAGCCACCGTACCACGCTGACCGGTGGCAGACTATTCAGCGTTGAAAGTTTGCTTGGATTCAGAGTGGACATATTTTTTACCTGGGGGTGGCGTGTGTGCAAGTTGCAGCCAATTTATGACGCCCCCTCACGGGGTTTTCAAGGCACGAGATGAGCAGGAGTGGTTTGCCATGGCCTGCCTCTGCATGGCGACTGTGGCCTTCCTTGGTGGTCTCCCATCCAAGTTACTCACCAGGGCTGACCCTGCTTAGCTTCCGAGATCTGTCCAGATCAGGCTAGCCTGGGCCATCCAGGCCAGGGCTGTGTGTGCCGCAGATGGCACATTTTGTCTGCTTCTTGCTGCTTTAAGTTTTCAAATTCTGCAGCAATTCTTCATGCATTTACTTATTTTTAAACGGTTTTTTTTTAAATTCCCGCCTGCCTCCAAAGTACTCTTTCTCCTCACAATAAGCCACTGAGTGGGCCACGCTGAGAACAGTGACTGGACCAAGGTCACCAGGGCAGATTTTGTGGCTGAGCAAGCTGTAGAAACCAGACCTCTCCAGTTAAATCCATAAGAGCCACTTATTTCTATAGTTATTTGGACTGAGCTTCCTACAGGGAGGTTGGTAGTTTGTTTATATTTTCCCTTTCTCCCTAATGGGGACCCAAAGAGGCTTACATCGTTCTCCTCTCCTCCATTTTATCCTCACAACAACCCTGTGAGGTAGTCTAGGATGAGGCTAGGTTAGGCTGGGTGCGTGTGGCTGGCCCATGGTTACCCAGCACACTTTATTTAGATTTCTATTGTGTCACCTGGCTTGAATGGCCCAGGCCAATCTGATCTCATCAGATCTTGGAAGCTAAGCAGGGTCAGCCCTGTTGAGTACTTGGATGGGAGGCCACCAAGGAAGTCAGAGGTCACCACGCAGAGGCAGGCAACGGGAAACCAACGCTGAATGTGTCTTGCCTTGGAAAACCCCCCCCACAGGGGTCACCGTGAGTCAGCTGCAACTTGATGACACTTTCCACTAGTGTGTGTATTTGTGTGTATATTTTGAGGTGTGTGTGTATAAGCCTGAAATTTCCAAGTACACACCTGAGATTCCAGACCATTCATGTCTGAAAAAGACGGATGGCTGTGATTGGCAAAGATTCTGGCACTGAGTGCAACGGCCAAGAATTGCCCTGTTCCACACATACCCAGCATGTTTGAAAGCATCATGATATATTTCATTATAGCATTCTTCTAAAAGGAAAAACTGGGTGAGAAGAGCTGTGATCTCTTCCCTGGGATGAGAGTAACCAGATCAGGGAAACAGCATCAGAAGCCTGGTAAGGTTCCAAGGACACGGAGACAGCGCTTGAGGATATGGCAGAAAGTCATAAAATTAATAAACCCTTTCACCTACCAAAAAAAATATATCCCCTCAGTTCTTGAAGTGCGATCTTTTTTCATAGTGTCTGCCCTCACTATGGAATTGGGGGTGTTTTGGGGTTTGTGGCTAAGAAACAGAAAGGAAAGGGCACACGGAGGTATTTCAGTATGTGAAGCTGCATAATGAAGGTTGGGACTCAGGACACTAGGTGACAAATTTCAACTTGGAGGGACAGGTGCAGTGATGGCTGTTAGACAGGACAACTCAGTAGACCCTCCCCGTGCACAGGCAGTCTACCTCCGCATGTTGGGTGCCAGGGACAAGGGCAGTCTGTTGTCCATTCACAAGTTTATCAGGATTCAACAACTATGTCTTATAAGAACATAAGAAGAGCCCTGCTGGATCAGACCAGCAGTCCGTGTAGTCCAGCATCCTGTCTCACACAGTAGTCTGCCAGTTCCTCTGGATGGCCAAGCAGCAGGGCACAGAGGCTGAGAACTTCCCCTGATGTTGCCTCCTGGCTCTGGGATTCAGAGCCTTAGTGCCTCTGAATGTGGAGGTTCCCCTCAGTCACCATGGCTAGTAGCCAGTGACAGAGTTATGGTTTCTTGAGTGTTGGTTTTAAACAATTTTCTTTCCCTTTGCAAATTTAGCTGCCAGGATTAGCTTACAAAGAAAGAGTACCATACAGGGAGAACAGGTTTAATCTTACCTCTCCTGCTGTTTTCTTGTAAGACCCCCCCCCCCCAGTTGCTTTTCTCCCTGCTGGGAGAAAAATACAGGTACCTGTAAGCACTTCAGGAAAGTAATTTAAAATAAACTGGTTTATTAATCTTGGGAGAAACCCTCCAAACTGTTCAGTCCCTCTACAGGACAGGAGGGTGCCCCTGTTAGCTTTGCCCCCTCATCACGCTGGTGTTCTGGCCTTGGCCAGGCTAGTGATAAAGTTTTAAAACAACGGTGGGAAATGCCATTCGCCTTATTTTATTTACTGATTTTGCATGTTTGCAACTAAAATGAAAGGGAAGAGGCCTGTGTCTGTCACTTTATGGGGGAGTTCATATTCATCTCCTTCCTCTTATTAAGTGTTTGCAATGTTACCAACTGTCCCTACTGACTTGGTAACACAGTCCCAATTTTGCTTTCTGATACTGCTTTAGGACTGCCAAGTGGGGGCGGGCAAACCCCCACTTCGGAGGCCAGATTCCCGCCCCCGCGGAATCGGGCCCTGGGGGGAACTCCGCCCCCCGAAGCGCAGCGTGGCCGCGTCACCAGAGGTGATGCAACCACGTCGATCACGTTGGGGGCGTGGCCCCGATTGTCAGAGGGAAAACTCTATGGTTTTCCCTCCGACGATTGGGGCCACGCCCTCAATGTGATCGACGTCGCGCGTCACTTCCGGTGATGTGCTGGTGGCGCGCGCGCGCACTTTGCACACACGTTGCCAGACAGCTCCCGGAGCCCGGCAAGGCTCCCCCGCCAGTAAGAAAATTTGACTTGGCAACCCTATACTGCTTTTTTAAAACTGTTATTGCCCTATGCAACTGTACTGTAGCATTCAGGTTCCATGGGGTGGGGGAAGTGTGAAAATATGAATCCAGGGTGGAAAGAAACACAAAGCCACTGCATCGCTTGTTTTCTATTTCCCAATACCCCAACATTTCAAATAGCAAATGATACTGAAAGTGGACTTAGATGAGGGGAACTCTGCTGAGGACTGCAATGTTAAGTGTTACAGCTAATATGTTCTACTGGGAGCTGCGGCTTTATTTTTTTAAATAATAAATTCAACTTGAGGGGGTTCCAGTCAATAAAGCATCATTTGAACTGCAGTTATAAGCACTGAGAGCTCAAACTGCAGTAAAATCAAGATCATGTTACTTATTTAAAGGCCAGTATGCTCCAAATGAGCTAGATTGGAGTCCAGTAGAACCTTAGAGACCCACAAGATTTTCAAGGCATGAACCTTCAAGAGTTGAAGCTCAAGCTTTGGTGCTTGAAAGCTCATACCCCAAAAATCTTTTTGGTCTTTCCGGGACTGGATCTAGCTGTTCCACCGTAAGCCAACATGGCTGCCCTCGGAAACTGTGCCCAAAACGGTGATCATGTAACCTAGCAGTGGGGAGTTGTTGCAGAGAAGTGTCACAGCTGAAATGGCCTTCTGATCAGCCCCCACTGTGTCTTTGAAGAAGGCGGCGGGGTGGGGTGGGTGCAGTATGGGACCATTGCAGACTATTTTGCCAGGCAAGCTTGTATGAAGCAGCTGGTCTGTTAATTTATTTCAGTACTACGGCATTGCCAAAACTTAGAAGTCAGTCGACTTGGGATCCAAGCAGCTTGTAAATACCTGGCTGTTTCTGAGATTTTGGTTGTGTGTCCCACCCCCAATTCCGCTTGTGATTTTTAAATGGATGGTAGGAAGTGGTTCATTTTTATGCCTGCAAGGCATGCAGTCCTCAGACAGGATACTCGGCTACTGCATTGACTCATGTTTGGTGGTTGCTCAAACCAGCTTGAGAACTGCAATGGAATCTGCGTAATTCACAGAACAATATCCTAAGACTCCTGTCTGGCGTCTCCAGGTTAGGAAATTTCACCTTCAAGGGTAAGGCATGCAAATGTGCCACACAAGGTAAAGCATGAGAGAATTTCCAGTATTACCATGCTAAAAAAAATAGTTTTTTTCCCTTGTGAATCATTTAAAATTTAAACTTTCAATACGTTTTAAATTTTGCACGCTAAATACATGTGAAGAATTGCAAACCTTTGTTTGCCAGTATTCCAGGAGAATACAGTCCCCAAGCAAGTACGTGAGAATTCGTATGCACCCTCCCCAAGCTGGGAACTGAACATGGTACATGAATACACCCACACACCCCCAAACACTATAATATATATATAAAAAGAATGTAGAACTTTCAAGGAGGGGAATCAATTTCCTAATCACATTCTTTCTGTGGATGCCCTTAATTGATGAACTGTTTCTTGAGTCCAAATGGGAGAAGTCTACCTGTACTTCTCTGTGTGTGTGAGACATGCCGTCAAGTCACTTCCAGCTTATGGCGACCCTATGAATTAACGTCATCTGAAATGTCCCAGCATTAACTGCCATTCTCAGGTCTTGCAACCTGAGGGCCTTTGTGGCTTCCTTGACTGAGTCAATCCATCTCATGTTGGGTCTTTCTGTTTTCCTGCTGCCTTCAACTCTTCCTAGCCTTACTGTCTTTTCCAGCAGGTCTTGTCTTCTCATGATGTGACAAAGTACAATAGCTTCAGTTTAGTCATTTTAGCTTCTAAGGAGAGAGTTACTGATTTGGTCTAGAACCCACATATTTGTCTTTTTGGCGGTCCATGGTATCCATAAAACTCTCCTCCAGCACCACATTTCAAAACTGATATTAGATGTCCTATCGGACTTTTAAAACTGGAAAAAATGATAAGTCTGTTTCTTTTGTTGCAGCTTTGCTATGGGATTTCT
>NW_015175984.1:357325-369488 GCF_001447785.1 Gekko japonicus
CATGACTGACTGGTACCGGAGGTGACCAAATATTACTTACTAGAACTGCATAAATTGGGGCCCAGATAATGGCACAGCAGCTGTTGGTGATGTCCCATCTCTGAAATTAAGCTGGCCCTTGACAAATTGGGGGCTGGATGGGAGACAGACTGCATCACTGTTTGTGAATGGCTAACTACAGCGTGAGGGTTGTACAGTTGATCAAACTTCAGGAAAAGTAGTATATATAGAGTGGGGTCATTATAAGGACAGGTTTATAGGAAGATACCAATTCTACAGTCAACAGTACAGTGAATTACTTTACCTGATCAACAGCATACAGGTTTATGTAGTTATTTGATAGGATTATACACATAGTTGTGTTGAGAAATTTTGCCCACCAATGAAGGCAATTTCCTGTCAAAACACATTTGGTCAGTTGTACAATGATTAATGTATTGTTATTTTAACTGGTCAGCAAGGTTTTGTTAATGGTATCACATTATGCATTTTTATGGTATTTATTAAATTTTTATCCTCCCTCACTGGTTCAGGAAATTTTTTTCAACATTTGGTTACCTGACCTGATTCTGTAGAAGGCAATTTTGTGTGAAGCATATATGGAATAACAATGTATGATGTGAACAGAACTGGCTTTCATCATCTGTCACTGCTTTAAAAGCACTGGGTGTGAATCTGAACTGGAGGCCAACTTTCTCAAGGGCCTGCTGAGAGACTGGAACTGCTTAGCTGAGTTTCTTAACTGGAGAGGCTGAGTATCTCCACTCTCTGAAGTTTAGATTGTAAGCTTTTTTTGGGGGGGGCTGTCAGCTAGGATTTTGAATGTTCCACATATATTGATGGTGCCACATTGTGTCTGTTACTCTCCTACTTTGAAAACTCTATGGGGTTGCCATGAGTCAGCTGTGAAAGGAAGTACTTCTTCACCCAAAGAGTAATTAACACGTGGAATTCACTGCTGCAGGAAGTGGTAGCAGCTATAAGCACAAACAGCTTTAAGAGAGGACTGGATAAACATATGGAACAGAGGTCCATTAGTGGCTATGAGCCACAAGGTATAGAGATGCTCTGTATTCTTGGTGCTTGGGGGACCACAGTGGGAGGGCTTCTGAAGGACTGGTGGACCTCCTGATAGCACCTGGTGTTTTTGGCCACTGTGTGACACAGCATGCTGGACTGGATGGGCCATCGGCCTGGTCCAATGTGGCTTCTCCTATGTTCTTATGACTTGACCACACATGTCAGGCTCCAAGGGCAGAATCAGGGCAGAATCAATGAAAATGACCGCCATGCAATTTCTTCTTATATGCTTGCTCCCGCCCCCCCGCCCCCCCCCGTGGATGTCTAGTAGATATGGGTTTTTTGGGGTTGGTGCCTTCAAAAAGCTGTCTGTGCAGAGCTGGCCAATGGTGCCACCTGGTGGCCAGAAAAAAGCCCAGCCTCCAATGCCGAAGCTCAGTAAGGCTGTGCATGACTGGATAGCAGGCCTTCCAGTGCACTTTGGAAGCTTCATGTCTCTGTACTTAGAGCTTGAGAGACAATAGATGATGGGCACTCTGCTGTACGACTGGGCATGTGGGGAACATCCCAGAGAAAGACAGGGTCCCTGAGAGTTAGGGAACCCACTGTGAGGATGAGGCAGCCTTCTGGGGCCTCCATGAGATGTGGGGACTGCCAGCTACTCCTGCATTCCCAAACAGATGGGAGCGTTCAGGGATGTGGGCAGAACCACAGCTGGCCACTGGAGTGTTGTCTGTTCAGGGTCTCTTACATCATATCCATCAAATTATTTAAAGAAAAAACATTCTGTCCTCAACTCCTTTGGAAAGTGCCTTGGGCTTGTACTAGGTGACAGGCTACAATACGCCCCAAGTGAGACTGTGCAGTAATTTAACCCCAAACCACTGCTCTGGGGTAAAAATTGCATAATCATTATCAATGACCTGAGCAATCTGAAGAAAGAATGGGATACAAAAGTATAGGGATAGCTAGGTGGATGCAGGGTGACATACGACAGGGGCAGCTGTTGAAACATGGGGAAAACATCACTAAAAAAAATTATGACATGGGCAAAATGCATAAAACCTGGACTAAATAAAAGGTACCTGTGAGCAAATGGGGGACTGAATCGCTCCAGTTCCCAAACAATGCACTTTATATACTTGTGCCTTAAGACAGCTGCTTCTGCCTTGGATCCTCATTCCTAGATCCTCTCGAGCTTTTGAAACATGCTAAGTCAATTTCAAGAGAAGGAAGGAATAGATGGGTCTCCTTTCTGTGCAGAAGGGGGCCCTGGAACTCCTTTTGTGTGTTGGAACTTCCCCAGATATGTAGGAAGCATGGCAGAGCACCATCTGTCATGGAAAAGTTGCCTGTGAGACACTTCCATCTTAGCTCCCCTTCGCCGTGCTCCTTGGTTGGTTCTACGAGGCACACGCCTGTTCTGCTGTGGATGTCAGGCTCCCTCCTCCATCTTTCCCCCTTAATGGGCCATCAGACTTGCACAGCCCATGCATGCTTGTCCCGCCCTGGTCCAACATCAAAGGCTGGAGTAGCTGGCGATAACCTGTTCCAGAGTGGAGAAACAGTCCAGAAAGTCTTCCTCTTCTATCCCAAACTTGGTGTACTGATGAACATAAGCCCTGGGCAGAACAAAAAGAGGGGTCAGTAAACAACAGACAGCTATACACAAGGGTTAAAAACCAGTCATGGCTAAATCATGCTGGAAGCAACAGGGATGGTGGAGGTGGTGGGAAGTGTCATCATGCCACAACCGACTTACGGTGATCCCGTACGGCATTCAGAGGCAGCAGGCCTGATTATCAAATGCTGGGGAGCAGTCAGCAGGCAAGGTCTGTTTGCAGGCGATGCTGGGCTACATGGACCATTGGTCTGCTCTGGCCTGGCTACTCTGAGGTTTTCACTATAGTCATAATAGTCAGGTCTCAGCTGACTTGTGGTGACCCTGTAGGGCTTTCAGGGCACTAGAGGAACAAAGGTGGCTGGCCATGGCCTGCCTCTGCGTGGCCACCCTGGACTTCCTTGACAGGCTCCCATCCAAGTCCTAGCCAGGGCTGACCCTGCTTCGCTTCCAAGGGCTGACGAGATCGGGCCGTCCAGGTCGGAGCAGATTTAGTTGGACCCAGCAACCAGTTTAGCAGGACCTGGGCCAAGAGTTCCATATTTTTGCTCCCTTTAGGTGCCTGAACATGACATGTTGTCAGCGGCTGTCCCACAGCGGTGGCCGTTCCGTTCCTCCCAAGGCTTGCCAAAGCCGGAGCATGAAACTTTTCTTCTGAGGGTCCCGAAAGATGCTTGGCTTGCCTTTTTAAAGACCAGGAGTCGGCAGATAGGAGGATAATTTTAACCCACTTGTGACAAGGATACCTAGTTATCAGAGAGAGGGTGAATGCCCACTGAAACAAACCTAAGAAAAACCTAGGCTGGACCATGTCCGGCTGCAAGTGGATGGACGTGTGCGTCCAGCGTTTGAGTACTCTCTGTCTCTTGGTCACAGGCAGGGTCATTTTGAAACCCTGCTCCAAAGGCTCCAAGACTGTCCCTGCCTAGTTAGCAGACAGCAGGGCTTTGGCCATGCTTCTACGGGAGAATGTTTGAAACGGTTGCAGTTCAGTTTAAAAAAACCCTCCTCCTATTACAGTACACAAGGCATAAGAGGCCAATGACCCCGAACACAGACGCACCCCTTCAGACCCAGCTTCCCTTTGCCCTGCTTTTTGCACACTGCCCATTTTCCCCAACACCGGCACCTGTCCGTAGCAGGATAAGCCCTGGCACATTCTGCCAAGTTCAAGACAGAATAGTGCCCCTAACACACACCCCCACTTACTTGGAAGCAAACATTTTCCAGGCCTTTGACACTACAGCATCGATGGGCTTCAGTAAACACTGGCTGTTGCTGACCAAAGACGCAGACTTCTCATACTTGTTAAAGGCTCTCGGGGTCTTCCAGATGGCCAAGGCCTCCTGAGCGCTTAGCCACGAGGTGTACAAGGCAGGGTCTCTGAAACCTCCTGAAACATCAAGCACTGCATCTTAAAATGTATTTATTACAAACACACACATCCCAATTTTCCTCAAAGGAGCTCATGATATTCGTCTTCAACCTCTAACTCCACCCCAATTTTATTATCACAGCAATTAACACATGAAGCTGCGTCAAGGTCACTGGTATCTACTCAGGCTAGCAGGCGCTTTCCAGGGTCTCAGACGGAGGTCCTCCGCTTCACCTACTGCCTAGTCCATTTAATTGGAGATGCTGGGGATTGAACCTGGGAACTTCTACATGACAAGCAGATGCTCTACCACTGAGCCACGGACCCTCTACAATCTGAAAGTGGGAGCCATCCACCAGGTAGTGATCTGAACTGGAGTCTCCCCAGTACACTGCAGTACAGTGACTCTCAGAACAGAGAGGCATGGAGGGGCAACAGTTTCCTGCGCTGGCTGCACAAGAGGAGTTCATCCCACATCAACATCCCATTCCTTGAGCTGTGCTTTCACCCACTCACGTGAAGCTGCCCTATAGTGAACCAGGCCACTGGTCAATTCAAGTCAACACTCTCTACTTTGGCTGGCAGCAGCTCTCTGGGGTCTCAGGAAGAGGTCTTTCACATCACTTATGACCTGATTCTTAACTGGAGATGCCTTCTGGGACCTCCTGCATGCCAAGCAGATGCTCTTCCACTTAGCCATGGCCCAGCTGCAAGCTGTGTAGGCTGACCGGGCTCACTGAGTGCTTTAAAAAAAAAAAAAAAAACTTCCCACTGGCTCTCACCCTAAGCACTGCCCTAGTTGGGAGGGAGTATATTGTTGGGAGAAGGCCAGCTCCTTCATGGCCTGCTTCTGAGCTTCCCGGAGGCCAGGTTCTGGAGGAGTGAAATGTGCCAAATTCTCATCCCATGATGGACAGCTAGCCTATTCCTGACTGCCCTTCTATCTCTAGGACAGGTTCACAGGTACTGCAATTTTTCTTTACGCCAACTTTTTGGCTGAATCCAGGCAAGCAACAAGTTCCTGCACCTTTCCATATTTTTCCTTACACGGATCTATACTAGCCTTCTGAGACAAAGCCTCTTAGCTTTGCTCCTTCAGCCATTCCCTGAAATTCCACACCTGTGCAGACCTCCTCAGTGCACAGAATTCACCACCATGTGGCAGTAGAACTCTAGAATAGCCTCTGGCTGTTGTCTCTCTGCTCCCATGGTGCTTAAGGACAAGACTGACAAATCTCAGGTGCCAGGCACCATGGCTCCTAGGAATTTCATTGTGGGGCTTAGTATTTTCAGCAGTCATTTATTTTGTAGTGCCTCTTGGTGATTCTCAGAAGAAGTACAAAGCTTATTTGGGTGAAGGATACAGATTCATTTTTGCTGTGATGACAACCAGCATTACCCCGTGTTTATTTATATGCTACAGTGCTGTTGGTATAGCTTTAAAACAAATGATAAGAAACTCTGAAGAGTTTAGGATTATGGCTAAAAAATAAGTCTTGGCTCCTAAGGGTGGTTTGTAAAGCTGAAGAGAACATTTGTCACAGCCAGGCTTAAGGTCAGGAAACATGGCCTGATGGTGGCACACATCAGTTAAGCTGCTTGTCACAACCCCATGTCTTGGAAAACCTCTGGCCAGGCGTTTTCAAACCAGCTGTAGGCAAATCTGACAAGGCAGCGAGCTACCGAGACAGAAGTATCCACTGCAACCCTCCTTCCCTCCAATGCAATTTCTCACCCAAATCTGCAGTCTGTACATCTTTTCCTCGCAGGGTAATCAAGTTTGCAATGGAAGTGTTGAAATGAGCTGTCCTGTTCGGGGACTGTTTCTGGGGCAGAGGCAGTCCAGGGAGCGGTGGTCGCACCTGCCAATCAATGCCTGTAAACACCAACAGGAATGGGAACATCAAGTGCTTGAGGCCCTGGCACCGTATCAATGGACTGTTCCCCTGGGGCTTTGGACGAAAGTCAAGGATGGGTCTCCCATTACCCCACTCATTCCGGAGAGCAGTCATCCCCTTTATTCTTGTTGAGTGGGGTTAAAAAGGGGTGTGGGAGCCCCATCCTTGACATCTGGCCAGGGTTCCAGAATCACTAAGAGTACCTCTGGCCCCCAAGAAGATATTGGCATCTGGGATCATTCACATTTTCTGTTCTAGAGCCCCCTGGAGGCACAGTAGACTGAAGACGTATTAAACTAATGATTGTATATTTTGAAATGAAACAAATGGTGAGCACAATGACCTATCCGCACAGCTACTAAGAATGATTACATTATCAGCAAAAATAGTGGAAGGAGTCACCCACCACAGGATGTCTTCCCTCTCGGAGCAAGAAACTGAAATTATCATTTAGCATCTGATAAGAAACCAGCAAACTGAGGAACTCTGTCCTATGCCTATGTATCTTGAAGCTTCTCTTTGAAGTTGCAAGTGTGGCAATAACTTGAGAAGTTACTTTAAAAAAGGTTTCACTAGCATCTGCCTTAAGCAGCCACACTGGGGCCCAAGAGCAGGACTTTTAGTCATCAGGTGTATAAACTACAAAGTGGGGCCAGGCTCAAACCCTGACACCCACCCCACCCCGATTTCTCAGCAGGGATAATGCTGCCTCTAGGCTGCCGGGCCCTCTGGGATTTCCCAGCAGGGGCAATCCCCCACCCCACCCCCCAGCATCATAAAGCTGCTCAGGCTGTTGGGTTTTCAAGTACGGCCAGTCCTGTTTGTTGTTGTAGCGATATAACAAGTCCTTAGGCGGCACAGGGATGGCTTTGTTTTTGTAAAGATAAGAGGGGGAGGGGGCCTTCAGTGGATAATACTGTCCACGAAGAACCAACAGGGAGAGAGAGAGAGTGTGTATGGAAGGGGGAAGGGAAAGATTGATCCATCTGGCAGTCAGGAGGCCACAGTGGCTGGGCTGAAGAATGTACTTCCTGTACTCTGCAACACAAACTCTGACGTAAATTAGGCTAGATTAGAGTCCGGTAGCACCTTCGACATCAGCAAGATTTCGGGGGTATGAGCTTTCAAGAGCCAAAGTTCCCTTCGTTAGTATCTGAAAATCTTATAATCTTATACTACTCCAAAAATCTGGTTGGCCTCTAAGGTGCTCCTCGACTTGAATCTAGCTGTTCTACTGGAGACCAGCACAACTAACCCTCTGAAACTCTCCGATATAAATAATGGATCGAGAGAATTACGGTTTGCCTTTGATGGGATACGAATAACTGCCTTATTACTCTGTCCTGGTGGCCCTGCCTTAGAGAAAGAAACGGTTCCATCCAAGCACCCACTTCCTACCTAGATGTGTGCCATCTGTCCTGATTCCATCCTGGCTCAATTTTGCCTTGATGGCCATGTTGGGAGCTAGCAATGCCTTGCTTTGGAGAAGGTGGAGAAGCCTAATCCGCCACACCTCTACCTCCAGCATCTGTGGTTATGGGTTGGCCCCAGCCTGGAGATTGAGCCATTCCATCGCACAATGCCAAAAGATCACTGACCTGGAAACCATTGCTTAAGAACATAAGAACATAAGAGATGCCAATGTTGGATCAGGCCAAAGGCCCATCCAGTCCAACACTCTTGTCACACAGTGCTTCTATACTATATAGTATGCCATATTAATTACTGAAAGACGATTACTATCACTAGCACTTTGATTATTTGATTGTTTTAAATGTTTTAACTTTTGTATATGGTTTTATGATACTGGGTGCCAATTAATGTGAGCCGCCCTGAGCCTGTCCGCGGGGAGGGCGGGGTATAAATGGAATTTAATAAATAATTGGGGAGACCGGAGTTCAAATGTCCTTGGGCCGGTCACACACTCAGCCTAAGTTCTGAGGAAAAGACAGAGGGGGAGAAAGTATTTCCTTTCACACACAAATATTTACTCAAGTTGTCTCAGTGAAGGAGTTCATCATGACATCTTCCCTCTCCTCTTACAGAGTCCTCTTATTTCGACTGAGGTTCCCACCACATGATTAATTGATGATGGCATATGATTTTTGGAAATATAAATAACTTCATATTGAAAAAAAACTGAGTATAGATTGCGAAGTATGAACCTGAACCAGGTTCAGCCCTATGTCCTCCTCCCCCTGGGAAACTGAGGCATCAAGCACTCTGAAGAGTTCCTTTTTGCTTCCACCCCACTCGTCTCACCCCACGTCCATACCCTGCATAATGAATTTGGGTTTCCTTTTCTTAGCAAACGATTTAGTTTCTTTTACCACACAGAGACAAGACCTGACAGTCTCTGTGGATCAATTTAAATAGGGGTCAGGAACAGATAACCCTCTCTAGGTAAATCAGGCCCACTGTGTCACTGGTGGCCATAGGCCAGGGGTCTCCAATGTGGTGCCCCTGGGCGCCATGGCACCCACAATCACCTTTCCTGGGGCCCACCAAATGTTTTTAGAAAGTGGGTGGGGCTTTAGCCCAGCAAAGTTTCTGATTGACCGTGCATATTTTTCAAAATGTTGCTACGGCAGCAGCCGCTACCACACTACAAGGATCTTCACGCTGTGAACGAAGGTAAGCAGCAGCAGCAGTTTTGACACTGGCTCTGCCTCTTAAGGCAGCCATTTTGGGGCTGTGCTCACTGCCCTGTGTTAGAATTCCAAAGGTCTCGGAAGGCTCAAAACGGTTGGGGACCCGTGTAAAATCTAAGCCCTCTGACCTTCCCCACAACCCAACATTGCTGCCCTAAGCCCAATGGGAAGGGGACAGCTGCAGTGAGGGACTGGGTCCCTCTCTCTTCACTCTCTCAAAGTGGCTCCTCAGTAAGCTGAGAGTTCTACCTTCTTCCATTTTGGCATTAGCGATGAGCATCTGTCTCAGGTGTTTCAGGAGTCCGGGCCAGGCAAAAGTGCTGAAGGCGAGCGAGTTTTCAGACATCTGTGGAATGTTACGGAGACCCAACATTTTAAACTCAGGATGAGGAACAAGAGCTTCCATCAGGTCTCCTGAGAAAGAAGAAACAAACACTGAAATGAAGCTAACTGCGTTGGTCCAGGGTCACACCAGGTCACCTTTTGCCCTTCCCTCTGCGTCAGGGGTGGCCAAGCTTGCTTAACGTAACAGCCACACAGAATAATCGTCAGATGTTTGAGAGCCACAAGACATGAACAAATATCACACACACATTTTTACTGAAAAACATGCAAATTAACTTTTTATAACATTAAATTAGACTGTGTGAAAGAGCCGCATGCGGCTCCCAAACTGCAGTTTGGCCACCCCTGCTCTGTGTTCTATCCAGAGAAACTATAAGGGTGGTGGTGGGGGGGGGGAGATACAGACAAAGGCCAAACGAAAGGATTACTGTCCACACATGAGAATCACAGTATCAGAATCACAGTATCAGATCAGATGAGTCATTATGGCATCCCTAATGCCAGATACCCACCTAGGGGACTTCTGCTGTACTGAACGGCACTGTCAGAGGAATAAGCTGGCTGGAAGATGCTTCCTAGCTGATGCGCAATGACTTGATTGACATCCTGGAAAGAGATCTGCTTGATGTTCATGAGCTGAGCACAGATCTTGTGGATGGCATCATTCTCGTGAACAAGGAGCGCATCTGAGGTCTGGTACAGGTGCGAGAGGGTCAGGACGGAGTTGTAGTTTTGAACAATAACCTAGAGAAGTACAAAAAAAACCATTCTAGGGCAACTGCTTTTGTGCATTACAGCCTTTTCACAAAGAGAGAATCTGTCTTGCAGGGAGACAACATGATTCAGCAGGAGGACAGGCACACACACTCTGCATGCAAGAAGGTCCTAGGCTTAATCCCTCACATTTCTAGTGAAAAGGATCTCAGGTTCCTTGACTGGGAGGAATCCCTGCCAGAGACTTTGGAGAACTGCTGCCAGTGACTACCAATCAACAGCCTGACTCAGGATACGCTCCTTCCATTCCAAGTTATCTGTAAGCAAGGAGGGCCTGACTTAGGTGCAGCCCAACTTTTGTGGCACCAGCAGGGGAGGAGAGATGGCTGGATGCTGGGGGGGCAGGGTGCAAGCGGCAGGAAAATTGGGCTTTCTCCTTCCCCCAAGAGACCAATCACTGGGATCTAATGTGGCTGGGGGTGGGCTGGCCACTTGCCTCCTGCCCCATCCTTTGTCTGGCCATGGAACTTTTGCCCTAGAGAGTGAGCCTTCAATGATAGCAGTGCGATGAGTGCATAGCGGTTTGGGGGACAATGCAATTTGAATGTTCTTAGTTTAGTTGTTAGCCAAATGATATTGTCTGTTGTTTTATATGCTCTATTTCTAGTCATAACCGACTGGCAGTAACAGTTTACGTTTACAGTAATCGGCCTGCATGCCATTTCATGGTTACACGGACCCCCTTAAGGGGTCTTGGCGTGAAGGCTTAGGGGAACAAGCCTGCTCTGGGACTACCAGCGTTTGCCCTCACAAGCAGATGTCAGGGGAGACCACTGAGGGGCAGTCATCCGTGTGGCCTCCTGCAACCTGCCATCCCGCAGTTCTCCACCCAAGCCAGTGGGCTGGGTGTGATGGGGTACATCGACTGGCGCGGGCCAGCTGATGCTTTGGATTCAGTGGACCCATTCTGTGCCAATGCTTCTTACAGCTGTAACCAATAAATCTGTGGCCATTTTATTCCACAAATTATCCAGATTTGGTGTGTGTCTGGTTCTCTTCTACTGAGTTAGGGATACATAACGGCAGGGCATCTCCCTCCCCACCTAAAAGCTTGAGCCGCAACCAGTGGAGACTTTTGTGCCAATGCAGAGAATGTTACTTAAGGTGACAATCACACTTTAGCTTTTTCATCCCTGCCCCCCCCCCCCGCAAGTTCAAATGTGGTTTGCTCTGCAACACAGAACAACTCTAAACTCCTTGTGGGCACATGCAGTTGGGCTTTTGTTCTGTTTGTTCTTTTGCAAGTAATGCTGACCTTATATTGCATCAGACTGTCAGCCTGGCAACAGCTTTCCAAAGTGTTAGAAAGACATTTCTCTTGTGGAGATGCCAGGGCTGAACCTGGGGACCTTTTGCAGAGACGTGGATGCTGTCACTTATAATAAGAACATTATGTCTAACTCACTCTGAGACAGATCATCTAGCCAGCTACGTTCTGTTCTGACTGCAAGCCACTTTTATGGCTGGCTGCAGGAAGTGGCAAAATAGGGCAGTTGTTCAGACACCAAGTCCAACAGAGGGGCCCCACTGAGGACAGAGGAATGTAGAGGAGAGCTGTCCAGAAGATGTTCCTGGTTACGGAGGAGGAGGATGAACCTCCCTTTATCTCTCTCTGTTTGCTTAGCCCTCCCCCTCTGCTTCTTGCGTGAGGGTCTACTAGGAGGCCTTCAAAAAACCAGAAGCCAGTTTTTGGTGCCCCTCCAAAATCTTTCCGAACTCTGTCACCCAAGGCCCTCTTAACTGGAGGGACCAAGGTCTGAACCCTGGGACCCTTTAAATGCAAAGCATGTGACCTAGCATGGAGCTATAGGTTCTGCCTATTATACATAGCAGCTGCACGACAATGTAATCATAATGCAAAAAATGGTTTGCCATACCAGCAGGTGGGTCTCAAGCCAATACTTAGCTTGGCCCTTGCCATCAAGTAGACAGCTAGCGATATTCAGCATTCGGAGACACACCCACTGCATCCAACCAAATCAAGGTGTAGTTTTGTCACAGAAGTGCACAAACACCATTTCACGCAGGCACATACATAATTTGGTTTCTCCATGCTAACTGCCTGGCGACTGAATTCATGAACTAACTTATTGGGGGCGGGGGAATCCCGTGTTTGAAAGTTCTTTCTCTGGCATTAGAGATCTGCAATGGCTTAGCCAGAAATGCAAGGAAGTCGCCACCATTTGGTATTGGAGCCATCCAGTGATGGACATGTGTGTGTGTGTGTGTGTGTGTGTATGTGTGTGTGTGAAACAAGGCAAAAACACATGAAAGTGTTTTAGCTTTGCTTTGCAAAACAATAGTTTTCTCACAATGTCTCAAAATCTTCGTTTCCATTATTAAACAGGGTCCGTGATCCAGACTAATACAAATGAGGAGGAAGAAGGGGCAAACAAACAAGGATACCCCACAGGAAAAGGTTTGCAACTTCAAATGTTTTCACAGAGCTACTCCGTTCACCTCCCCCAGGCTGTAGGGC
>NW_015175984.1:369531-376759 GCF_001447785.1 Gekko japonicus
TCTGGTCACAAAGGCTCCCAGGCCTGACCCTGTCCCACCAGCCATGCTCAGGAGTGTCAGGAATCCACTCAGCCGGTCACATTTCTCAGCCTCCTTCTGCACCAGATTCATGATTGCTTCTTTGTGTTTGGGCCCGTGGATGCAGTAACTGTGTACATATTGAGAGGGGGGGGAATGACAGGAAGCAATTCAATTACAGCACAAGAGAAACAAACAAACAAACAAAAGATCTACTTGGTGCATAAGCGAGTACAGATGGGCAACAATCACTCTGCCTTTCAGGATGAAATAACTGACAAGATTTGAAGTTTGGTGTTGGGTTTTTTATGATTTTGATTCTCCTGCATTAACCTTGTAATTAATAGAATTAAGCGGCAGACTCCCAAATAAACAAAGCATTCGGGAGAGGGGAAAGCAGCTTACAAAACGTTTGAATTAAATAATTAAAGTTACCTTATTCCTTCTAACAACAAATAGCATAATTTTCTTATGAAAGTGTAAGTTATATCATGCTTCAAAAAAACCCTTATCCGAGGGGGCTGAGAGTTAAAGGGCACAGTTTGGTGTAGTGGTTGAGACTGGTGGGCTCTAATCTGGAGAACTGGGTTTGATTCCCCACTCCTCCACATGCAGCCAGCTGGGTGATCTTGGATCAGTCAGTTCTCTCAGAGCTGTTTTCTCAAGAGCAGTTCTCTCGGAGCTTTCTCAGCCCCTCCTACCGCACTGGATGTCTAAGTTGTAGGGAGGGGAATAGAAGGAGACTGTAAGCCACTCTGAGACTCCGAGTGAAGGGCAGGGTATAAATCCAACTCTTCTTCTTCTTCACAGTTGGTAATATTTTGAGGCTATTTTGGTTCTGTTGTGACGCAGTAAAGGGGACTTCAACAGTGTTCAAGATGGCCTTTCCTTACAGCTTTGTGGGAGATCTTCGTTTGCTAAATTAGCTCACGCTTTGTTTGGTTATCTCAGAAACCGATGCCGAGGTTTTGATAAACGTGAGCTTGTTTGTTTATGACTTTAGCACCATGTTCAAAAGCCTTTGCAGCTATAAGATGGAATGCTGAACTGCTGAAAAAGTAAAGCATACAAGCATCTCCAAAATACAATTCACCTGTATCCATAATAGTTCAAACCATGGCTTAGGTTCTATAAACAGAATTAAGTCGGTCTGCATTGTGTCTAAACAGATTCTTTGTTCAACTGCAAACCATCTTGAGGATCTCTGTACCTGAATAAGTGGGGTATAAGTCAGAAAGAATTCCTCTGCCACCCATGAACCAGTCATGCATACCCATTTGCCCAGTTGTTGCCTGAACCTTGCTTTTGACAGAAGTGTGATTGATGGTCATATTTCCAGCTGCCAGACCTCAAGGCCACTGATAAAGTCTGTCCAATCACTTTTGGCTCCATGTCAACAAGAACTGCACGAGCAGCTGGAACTGAAGAAGGAAAAAACAAAAGCCAAACACATATTTTGTTTTTGGTCTGTTTTAAACAGCAAGAAAATGAGGAAGATGTTTAAGGGGGGGGGAGACACATTGCCAATATGCTTTCAGCATGGTCCCTGGAGATCACAATAAAGACAGTCAAAAGTCATAGGATTTTTGCAGAGCCAACCATGTTGAACACTGACTTCAAAGTTGGCTCCTCCTGTATTCATATGCATCCAACACTAGCAACTAAATATGCACACCCACATTTTGAAAAGAAAGCACTGGTTTGTCAAATGTTGAAGAAAAGCTGGGCTTTATACGCTGTGGAAATTTAGCCCCCCCCCCCCCAAAGTGGCCTTAGAAGCTTTTGCTGCTGAGGAATCTTGTGAAGCAGTAAAGTCTACAATGGGATCTTTGAATACCAGATGTACTGTTTTAGGACAGACTTTCACACAAATGGACTATGGGCACTCATCTTGATGCATCCTTCCAAGACAACTACTTTTCAGCACAACAAGTATGTTTTTTTTAGAAACTGATCTATTGCATTTGGCCCAGACATCTTCCTGCAAGGCTGCACATCTGTCGGAAGGGCCATCACTTCTTTCTGACACTAGACATGCTGTATTTTGCATGGGGGGAAAAACACAATTCTTCCCTTCCTCTTTTCCAGATAGCACACCTATTGGTATTGTGATTGCTAGATAGAAAGCAGTTGCTACAAGGACACCTATTTGATATCGCTTGCAACATGACTGATAAGTAACACAATTCCGATACCATGCTATGACTCATCACTAGACTTTCAAAATCAAGAAAAAATATTATGTCAGCAATGATTTATCCTTTGCCATACAATACCAACTAATATTGGTATACCAACTCCTAGATCCCCGCCCATCGTAGCTGATTAAGGCCTGGGGCGATGAGGTGCGGATCCCCCTGAGGGAGATTATAAATCTGTCTCTTTCAACAGGGACTTTCCCAGAGGGACTGAAGGAGGCGGTAGTTCACCCTCTCCTTAAGAAACCCTCTTTGGACCCGACGGTCCTTAATAACTACCGCCCAGTGTCTAATCTACCATTCCTGGGTAAGGTGGTAGAGAGGGAAGTGGCAATACAGCTTCAGGTGTTCTTGGATGAGGCTAAGGTCCTGGATCCCTTCTAGTCTGGCTCTCGCCCCGCCCATGAGACAGAGACGGTGCTGGTCTCTAGAGACATCTGGATCGAGGTGGCTCCTCACTGCTGATTCTTCTCGATCTGTCAGCAGCATTCGATATGGTTGACCATCAGGTGTTAACCCACCACCTCACTGACGCCGGGATACGGGGGCTTGCCTTGCAATGGCTAGCTTCCTTCCTTCAGGGTCGGGGACAGAGGGTGGCCCCTGGGGGGGAGTTATCCCAGCAGCACCCACTAGTATGCGGTGTTCCGCTGGGAGCGATCCTCTTCCCCATGCTGTTTAATATCTATATGCGCCCCCTCACCCAGATTATCCGGAGGTATGGGCTGGGTTGTCACCAATATGCAGACAACACCCAGCTCTATCTACTGATGGACGGCTGCCCGGACACGGCCCCAGAACATCTCGAAGAGGTGCTACAGGCCATGGCTGGATAGTTACGACAGAGCCGACTGAAGTTAAATCCATCTAAGACGGAGGTCCTGTACCTGAGTCACGGGGGACTGGGAGAGGGGATCAGGCTCCCAACCTTTGACGGGGCTCCATTGGTGCCTACATCGAGTGTCAAGAGCCTGGGGGTGTTCCTGGATACCGCCCTCTCTATGGTGGCCCAGGTCACCACCACTGCCAGGTCAGACAGTTAGCCCCGTATCTTGTTCCATGGGACTTAGCTACAGTGACCCATGCAATGGTCACTTCCAGACTGGATTACTGTAACTCTCTCTACGTGGGGCTGCCCTTGACTCTGCTCTGGAAGCTGCAGCTAGTGCAGAATGCAGCAGTGCGGGTGTAGACGCCGACGCCTGTGCGGGCACATATCCACCCCGTACTGCGCGAACTGCACTGGCTGCCTATTGAATTCCGGATCCGTTTCAAGGGGCTGGTGCTTACCTTTAAAGCCCCATACGGCCAGAGGCCAGCATACCTACGAAACCGCCTCTCCCCATATGAGCCCCAGAGGGTACTGAGGTCCACAAATCCACATCTGTTAGTGGTTCCTGGCCCCAGGGACATCCCACTAGCCTCGAACAGGGCCAGGGCTTTTTCAGCCCTGGCCCCTGCCCGGTGGAATGAGCTCCCGTGCAGGGCCTGCAAGATGGAGCTCTTCCGCTGGGCAGCAGATGTCCCCCCCCCCTTTCCCTCCCTCCAGCTTTCTGACCCTAAGTTTTTTGGCCCAATTTTTCCAGGCCAATTGTCCATCAGACCTGATCTGACTAGTCAACTGACAACTTTTATAATTATACGGTATTTTATGATTCTATGTGTAAATTGTCATTTTAAAATTGTTTTAATTGTATATTTAACTGTTGTACACTGCCCTGAGCCCATTGAGGAGGGCGGTATATAAACCTGGGAGAACCGGGTTTGATTCCCCACTCCTCCACTTGCACCTGGCTGGATGACCTTGGGCAAGCTGTAGTTCTGATAAGAGCTGTCCTTGAAAAAGAGCAGTTTCTGTCAAGAGCTCTCTCAACCCCACCCACCTCACAGGGTGTCTGTTGTGGGGAGGGGAAGGGAAAGGAGTTTGTAAGCCGCTCTGAGATACCTTTGGGTAGTGAAGGGTGGGGTATAAATCCAATCTCTTCTTCTTCTAAATAAATAAATTGCCATTGGGTAGGGTTGCCAACCTCTAGCTGGTGGTTGGAGATTTGCTATTACTGATCTTCAGGCGACAGAGATCACCTGGAGAAAATGGCCACTTTGGAAGCAGGACTCTATGGCATTATACCCCATTAACGTTCCTCCCCTCTCCAAACAGCACCCTTATCAGGCTCCACCCCCACAATCTCCAGGTATTGCCCAATCTAGAGCTGGCAACCCTACCACTGGCTGACATGGGCGACTAAGGGGGACCTTCATATTCAGAGCCAGCGGACCTCTGAATACAGGTGCTAGAAAACTACAGCAGAAGATCTTTGCTTCTGTGTCCCGTTTGTTAGCCCTCCAGGGCAAGTGGTTGGCCACTGTATGAAATAGGATTATTTCCTTTTTTTTATTTAGAGGTATATCACCTGTCCAGACCTGCTCAAACAAACAAAAACAATTAAAAATTAATCAAAACAACAAAACTAGCCAGTTTGGTGTAGTGGTTAAGTGCGTGGACTTTAATCTGGGAGAACCGGGCTTGATTCCCCACTCCTCCACTTGCACCTGGCTGGATGACCTTGGGCAAGCTTTAGCTCTGGCACAGCTGTTCTTAAAAAAAGAGCAGTTTCTGTCAGAGCTCTCTAAGCCCCACCTACCTCACAGGGTGCCTGTTGTGGGGAGGGGAAGGGAAAGGAGTTTGTAAGCTGCTCTGAGACACCTTTGGGTCGTTAAGGGCGGGGTATAAATCTAATCTCTTCTCTTCTTCTTCTCTTCTAAAACAAATCGCACAATAAATCAAGTCAATAGTACAGGATGCTGGACTAGATGGGCCACCAGTCTGATCCAGCTGAGTTCTTCTCATGGATTTCATGCAGAACTCCATGCATCAAAGATGGTAATATCTCTGACCACTGAACTGCTGTCTTGTGGGGGTGTGGACAGGAAAGAAGAAACATCCCATGTTATCATACCTCCTGTTTTCTCCTCGCTGAAAAAGCGCTCTTTGGAGGCTGCCTGGTAGGCATCATTTTCCTTTTTGGAACACAGTCCATGCGTGCTGTGGAGATCTGTGGCGATCGCCTGGAACACCTCACGGCCAACCTGGTTACCACACTGCCCAAGTTGTATTGTGATGATTGACATGCTTGCCTTAATCTTGTTTTAGCTTCGTTCCTAAACAAGAAGAATTAGGTTGCTTGTGATTGGGTCTCATTGAATTCAAATAGGCTTACAAATTATTACTTCCTATTTTTTATCCTTGCCTTCCTGTCTACAAGGACCTTTCCGATTACTAACTTCTGTACAGTTTCTGTCCATGCAGTATTGACCTAATAGAATAAATAATTTAGTAAATATCATTACACATGTTATGCAACTATTTTAGCATCTTACATGTTCTAATAAAGGTAAAGGTTCCCTTGCTCGAAAGCCAGTCGAATCTGACTCTAGGGTTGCGGTGCTCATCTCCGTTTCAAAGCCGAAGAGCCAGCGCTGTCTGAAGACGTTTCCATGGTCATGTGGCCGGCATGACTAAACACCAAGGCGCACGGAACGCTGTTACCTTCCCACTGAAGTGGTACCTATTTATCTACTTGCAATTTCTTGCTTTCGAACTGCTAGGTTGGCAGGAGCTGGAATTAGAGACGGAAGCTCACTCCGTCATGCGGCACCCGGGTCCCGAACTGATGAACTACCGACCTACCACAGCCTGCAGTTCAGCGTCTTTACCACTTGAGCCACCGCAGCCCCCTCATGGATCACTGCCTTGTCGTGGCGAGGGGGCTTGCGTGGTTCGATGAGGCTGTGGGCTATGCCGTGGAGGGCCACCCAAGATGGACAGGCCACAGCAGAGAACTCTTATTGTTTTAGTTAAAACCTGCCTCAAGCAGGGTCTTTGGAGATACCTCTTAACAAATAAATAGATAATAAACAAATGATGTGTCTTTCCCTTGGTTGTTTTGGTATACAGTTAGAAGAACGGACTGCAGCATGTGAGTTCTAATCCTGTCTCCTCTGGATATTTTGTTGCTGCTGGGAGTTTTGCTGCTGGCCAAAAAGTGAGCTTTGCTCCCTGATGAGATTCTCACCTCCTCCTTCCTGTTTCTCACATGAGTGCTTTTTTTCCACTTAGCTTTCCTTTGCCAAATTCGTTGTGTGATTAACACATGGAATTCACTGCCACAGGACTTGGTAGCAGCTACAAGCATGGACAGCTTCAAGAGGGAATTAGATAAACATATGGAGCAGAGGTCCATCAGTGGCTATTAGCCACAAGGTATAGATAGGAACTCTCCGTATGGGGCAAGTGATGCTCTGTATTCTTGGCGCTTGGGCGGGGGCAACAGTGAGAGGGCTTCTAGTGACACCTGGAATTTTGGGCCACTCTGTGACAGAGCGTTGGACTGGATGGGCCATTGACCTGATCCAACATTGGCTTCTCTTATGTTCTTATGTTCTTAAACACAATCAGTCAGTTGCCTCAAAAGTCCAGTACAGCCATGCTCAACTTTGAAAGAGGCAGTTTCCCAAAGATGCGAGGACTGTTAAAAAAGGAAACTGCAGTCAGGAGAGTCAGAACTCTTCACCATACTTAAAGATTATTTAAAACCAGAGTAAATAAGAGCTCAGCTAGACGAATGTGTACCACTGACTAGGAAGGACAGAAATAATGCCAAGAAGGGCCTGGCATGGTTAACAAGTAGAATCAAGGAAGCCATAAAAGGCTAGTAGGCTTGCTTTAGAAAGCTGAAATCAAACTAAATGATGAAAAATTGAGAGAGTACAAACTGTGGCAAAATAAATGAATGGGAGTGCTAAATCAGATTTTAAAATGGAATTTGAGGAGCACATTGCTAGAAGCACTAGAACAAATCACTTCTTTGAATACATCCGAAGGAGAAAACCAGCCAACACTGGACCATTTGATAATGATGACAGAAGATTATTGTAGAGTGCTAGGGAGATTGCAGATACGCTGAGTAAATGTTTGTTTCTTTGATCACTGTGGAAGAAGCTGAGCAGACATC
>NW_015175984.1:377808-437898 GCF_001447785.1 Gekko japonicus
TTAAAACCACAGTAATAAGAGCTCAGCTAGACGAATGTCTACCACTGACTAGGAAGGATAGAAATAATGCCAAGAAGGGCCTGGCATGGTTAACAAGTAGAAACAAGGAAGCCATAAAAGGCTAGTAGGCTTGCTTTAGAAAGCTGAAATCAAACCAAATGATGAAAATTTGAGAGAGTACAAATTTAAAACCACAGTAATAAGAGCTCAGCTAGACGAATGTCTACCACTGACTAGGAAGGATAGAAATAATGCCAAGAAGGGCCTGGCATGGTTAACAAGTAGAATCAAGGAAGCCATAAAAGGCTAGTAGGCTTGCTTTAGAAAGCTGAAATCAAACCAAATGATGAAAATTTGAGAGAGTACAAACTGTGGCAAAATAAATGAATGGGAGTGCTAAATCAGATTTTAAAATGGAATTTGAGGAGCACATTGCTAGAAGCACTAGAACAAGTCACTTCTTTGAATACATCCGAAGCAGAAAACCAGCCAACACTGGACCATTTGATGATGATGACAGAAGATTATTGTAGAGTGCTAGGGAGATTGCAGATACGCTGAGTAAATGTTTGTTTCTTTGATCACTGTGGAAGAAGCTGGGCAGACATCTGAGCCAAACTTTTCAGAGAGGTGTCCAAAGTAGGACCTCTAGGGCTCATTAAGAAATTAAAAATTAACAAATATGCCTGATCCAGATGGTACGCACCCAAGAATTCTTAGTGGAGTAAAAAATAAATTGCTGACCTCCTAACAAAGGTATGTGATTTGTTATTCATATGAGCCTCTGTGCCAGAAGACTGTAAAATAACTGGCATCCTTCCAATTTTAAAAAAGAATCCAACGAGGACCCAGGAAAGTACAGACATCAAGGCTAAATGCTTGATGTCTGTCCCTGGAAAATTAGTAGAAAGCGTCATTGAAGACAGAAGTGTTAAACACATAGATGAGCAAGCCTTGCCAAAAATGAATCATCCTGACTCCTGTAAAAATGTTTTGATAATGTCAACAAGCATGTAGACAGGGGTGACTCTATAGACACTGTGTACTTGGGCTTTCTAAAAGTGTTTAACAAGCTTCTTCACCGCAGGTTCTGAGATAAGAGAATGTATGGATTGGTAATTATTTTAAATAGCGGGATGGTCCAGCACCAACCCCTGGGAGGTCCGACTGTTTATCTCCCTCAGCTCTGAAAACTGTTCATTTATTCCCATTCTATGCTTTCTTTTTTAATATGCTTCATAAATGACCTGGAACCGAGGGTAAGGGAACTAACCCTGGTGTAACACAGGTTGGCTCAGGATGATGAACAGCACTTTGTAACACACACACCCCACGTGCACACACAAACACTCTGCCACCTCCCCTGACAGCGCGAAGGCTGCGCTGTGGAGGAGGAGGGAGGAGGGAGCCGGGAGCTTTCCAACCCCCCCCCGCGCACACACACACACACACTCAGCTGCCTCCCCCGAGGGCCACGCTGCGAAGGAGGAGGAGGGAGCCGGGAGCTTTCCAACCCCCCCCCGCGCACACACACACACACACTCAGCTGCCTCCCCCGAGGGCCACGCTGCGAAGGAGGAGGAGGGAGCCGGGAGCTTTCCAACCCCCCCCCGCGCACACACACACACACACTCAGCTGCCTCCCCCGACAGCACGGCAGAACCTCGAAGGCCGCGCTGCAGCAGGCCCTCATGGACAGCCGCGCCACATTGTGGGGGGAATGCAAGGGCCTTCCCACCCACCGCCCGCCAGCTTTCGTCGATGGTGCCGGCCCTCGACGCACTGCCCCGGAGAACTATGGCATCTAGGGCTTGCTGCCGCTTTTTCTTCAACGGGGGGCGGGGCGGAGAGGGGCGGGCTCGGTGCTGCCCGGGAGAGGAAGGAGAGTGCCCAGCTACCTGCCTCCCCCCCAACCCACCTGCCCACCTCCCCCCGTTACTTTGCTTTTAGGAGAGTCCTGGAGGCGGAGCAGCGGCAGCAGCAGCAACAGATCAGCGGCGAGTACACATGCTCTACGTGCTTGCTGCCGCTTTTTCTTCTGGGGGGGAGGGGAGGAGGCGGCTCGGAAGCCTGCTAGAACACCGTTCCACCCCAAAAATAGCCCTGAATTTGAAAGAGAATCTCCCGCTCCTGCACTAAGATAAAAATTGCTGTGCTGGGCCCCTGAAATTGCTGCGTTGGCACAGCCCAGCGCAGCTTAGTGGGAACCTAGGTCGGAAGGTGTTCGATATGCTACTGAGGAAGAGCAGAGGGCAAGTACAGGTAACCCCAGAAAGAGTGAAGTGGCTGGGCCAAAGCCGAAAGGATGCTCAGTTGTGGATGTGTCTGATGGTGAAAGGAAAGTCCGATGCTGCAAAGAACAATACTGCATAGGAACCTGGAATGTAAGATCTATGAATCAAGGTAAGCTTGACGTGGTCAAAAGTGAGATGGCAAGACTGAACATCGATATCTTAGGAATCAGTGAACTAAAGTGGACAGGAATGGGCGAATTTAACTCAGAAGACCATTATATCTACTACTGTGGCCAGGAATCTCGTAGAAAAAATGGTGTGGCCTTTATAGTCAACAAGAGAGTGCAAAAGTCAGAACTGGGATACAATCTCAAAAATGACAATGATTTCGGTCCGATTCCAAGGCAAACCAGTCAACATCACAGTAATCCAAGTCTATGCCCCAACCACTTATGCAGAAGAGGCTGAAGTGGACCGGTTCTATGAAGACCTACAACACCTCCTAGAACTAACACCAAAAAATGATGTCCTCCTCATCATAGGGGACTGGAATGCTAAAGTAGGAAGTCAAAAGGTAACCGGAATAACAGACAAGTTTGGCCTTGGAAAGCAAAATGAAGCAGGGCAAAGGTTAACAGAGTTTTGTCAAGAGAACACACTGGTCATAGCAAACACCCTTTTCCAACAACCTAAGAGGCGACTCTACACATGGACATCACCAGATGGGCAACACCGAAATCAGATTGACTATATAATTTGCAGTCAAAGATGGAGAAGCTCTATCCAGTCAGTAAAAACAAGAACCGGAGCTGACTGTGGTTCAGATCATGACCTACTCATTGCAAAATTCAGACTTAAACTGAAGAAAATTGGGAAAACCACTAGGCCATTCAGGTTTGACCTAGATCACATCCCTGATGAATATACAGTAGAGGTGAAGAATAGATTCAAGGGTCTAGATTTGATAGAGTGCCTGAAGAACTATGGACGGAGGTTCGTGACATTGTACAGGAGGCAGCAATCACCACCATCCCAAAGAAAAAGAAATGCAAGAAAGCAAAGTGGCTGTCTGATGAGGCTTTACAAATAGCAGAGGAAAGAAGGAAAGCGAAAGGCAAAGGTGAAAAGGAAAGATTTACCCAACTGAATGCAGATTTCCAGAGAACAGCAAGGAGAGATAAGGAAGCCTTCCTGAATCAACAGTGCAAAGTAATAGAGGAAAACAATAGACTCGACTGTGAGACTGAACAACAACGTTCTAATAACAGTAATTCATAAGAAACAAGTGTGCATGCATTTAGTAACGGTTAACAAGAACAAGAGCTAGCATGATGTAGTTTCAGTGAGAAAGATGGGCTGTAAATAGTAATAACAACAATAACAACAGCAATAATAATGGTTAGAGTATTGGGGACAGCTGGACTCAAATCCCCAGTCTGTCACAAAGCTTGCGGGGTGACCTTAGGCCAGTTACTCACTCTCAGCCTTAACATACTTTCCAGGGTTCTTGTGAGGCTATCATGGTGGTGGGGGAGGAACTATGTATACTGAGATCCTAGGAAGAAGTATGGCATAAAAAACTGATAATAAATCAAACAGTGTAAACAGGATTGCAAGCGATAAAAAATTAGATCCTATGCAACTAGCTAATCTCTTAGCATCTCATAGATTGTTTTATTCAAGTTGTGCTCATATTTGGTATTATTTTATGCAATCGACTCTAAAACATAACAGACACGTTAAAAAGATATGATGCCAAAATTTCAAACTATTCGCTTCTGTTTGAACAGCAATTCACAATAATGAAGGCACACATGTACTATGTGTTGTATTAGTAAAGTACAATATGAATGCTGCAAATAATGACAGAAAAGACCTAAGGCAATCATTTTAACTATTAGCATCTAAGCAGATGACGTTTTAATAACACTTCACCCACAGTATATATCCATGTGTATGGTTGTTAGCCGCCCTGAGCCCGTCACAGTGGGGAGGGTGGGGTATAAATTTAATAAATAATAATAATAATAATAAGAGTAATAAATATATTGCACCAGTATTTAATACAGTATTGCTAAACTGTAGAAAACAAAAGTCTAGTGGCGCTAAAAAGACTAATATCTATTTCAATATGAACCTTTGTGGGTCTGAAATGTGCATGCACGTGAAAGCTTATACCAAGAATTAAACTTTGTTAGTCTTAAAGGTGCCACTGGACTCAAAATTTGTTCTACTGCCCCACTTCATCAGACAGATCTGTGTTGTTCCTCTTTAAGGTGCCACTAGATTTTTGTTCTATTTTGCAACAACAGACTAACATTTGGAATGACTAATGTGTGCATGGCTGACAACAGTATGCATAAAAGTATACTAAGTTTGAGTCCAGTGGAATCTTTAAGTTTGATTCTGGGTATAAGCTTTTGTGTGCACACACACTTCTTCAGATACCTTATAAAGCTTATACCAAGAATTAGGTGGATAGCCGTGTTGGTCTGAAGCAGCAGAAAAAATGTTTGAGTCCGGTTGCACCTTTAAGACCACCAAATGTTTAATTTTGGATAGAAGCTTTCGTGTGCACGCACACTTCTTCAGATATAGAGAAACAGACTTTCCTCAATGATTACATTACCCCCCCACCCGACCCTGTCTCTCCCTATATGTAATGGCTGAGGAAATTCTGTTTCACTATATCTGAACTGTGCCTGCACACAAAGGTTTACATCCAGAAATAAATATTCTTGGTCTTAAAGGTGCCACCGGACTCAAACATTTTTTCTGCTGCTTCAGACCAACACGGCTATCCACCTGAATCTAAAAGTGTACTAGATCCAGGGGTGGTGGTGGGGGGTCACCCTGTTGGTCTGAAGTAGGGTTGCCAAGTCTAGATTGGGAAATACCTGGAGACTTTGGGGGTGGATCCAGGAGAGGGTGGGGTTTGGAGAGGGGAGGGGCCTCAGCATGGTGCAATCCCATAGAGTCCACCCTTCAAAGCAGCCATTTTCTCCAGGGGAGCTGAACTGTCAGCTGGAGATCAGTTGTAAAATGAGATCTCCAGGCCCCACCTGGAGGCTGGCAACCAGGCGGGCAACCCTAGTCTGAAGCAGTAGAACAACGTTTGAGTCTAGCGGCACCTTTTAGACCAACAAAGTTTTATTCAAGGTATGAGCTTTGTGTGTTTCTGTACCTGTACCTGAAAAAGTGTCCTTGCACACCTTGAATAACACTTTGTTGATCTGAAAGATACCAAGGGACTCAAACTTTGTTCTAAAATGTACTAGTAGTGGTTCTGCTGAAGGGGCGAGCGAAGTGCGGGGGGCAGCTACACAATTTTCAGGCCCCACTCGGCCCCCACCTCAACTGCCCCACAGGAAACCAACCGCCCTTTTCACAAGTACCTCTCAGACGCCTCCTCCCCTCCAGGCGCATGCGCACACTCTCCCTCGCCCCCCCCCTCCGTCAATGAACTGCGCGAGTTCAGGCGGGAAAAATTTGCAGGGCTGTGTTGGCCTCGCGCGCATGCTTGACGTCGCGCGGCGGCCGGAGAGGGGTGGGTGGGAGCTCCGTGTAGCGCATGCCGATTTTTTTTTTAAAAAAAAAAAGCCGATGACAGGAAGACGGACAGAAGCTCGCGTACGTTTTAACTGAGGCGCGTTGGCCGCGAGGCGAGACGGCTGCTGGGAGGATGGGCCGCCCCGCGCGTGCGCGCTGACGGCCAGGAAGGCACGAGGGAGGGCGTAGGCGGGCAGCCGAGGTTCCCTTCCCCTACCCGCCCGCCACGCTTGGCGCATGCGCAGTTGTGTTGGAGAGGGCGCGCGCAGGCGTCGACCGAGGGGAGGGCCTGGTAGGCCGTCATGGCGGCGCTCGCGGTTAGCGCGGAGAGCCCATGAGGAGGCGGCCCGCACAGGCCGGCCCTCGCCCGCTCGGCGCTTTTGGTGGTTGCGAAGGCAGGCAAGCAGGGAGGGCGGCGGCGCCGACGCGCCGGTCCTCCCCGCTTCCCCCCGGGCCATGGCGGGCGTCTTCGACATCGACCTGGACCAGCCGGAGGAGGTGGCCTCGGATGAGGAGCTGGAGGAAGGGGTGAGGCCCGGGAGGGATCCGGGATGGAAGGGGGGAAAGGAGCCCCCGCCCTTAGCCGAGACTCCGGAGGGGCCCGGGAGCCGCGCGGGGCGGCGGCGGAGGAGGAGGGGGGTCCGGCCGAGGAGGAGCCCGCGCCGCCCGCGCCCTCTCCTCACGGCTCCCGCCCTTCTCTCTCTCCCCGGTTCTGCCGCCGCCGCTCTGAACTGCTGGCTTCCTGGTGGGGCCTGGAGTTCTCCCGGAATCCCGACTGGACCCCGGTCTGCCGAGGTCACGTCCCCTACGGGGGAAATGGCGCATTCAGACGGCGGGTTCCGTGTCAGGCCGTAGGTCTGGGCCGAGATGCCTCTCCAGACTGCCGTCTCCTCGGGTGCGGAAAGTGTGTCGAGACGGAGCCGGCTTATGGAAGAAACCCCCTTCCGTGGGGTTTCCGAGGCAAGAGGTGAACGGGGGTGGTTTGCCGTTGCCTGCCTCTGCCCAGCGACCCTGGAGTTCCTTACTGGTCTCCCGTCCGAGGACTGACCAGGGATATTATTCCGGGATCAGGCGAACCTGGGCCCTCCACGGGGAAGGCACGGACGTGGCCCCAAATCTCTAGGAAATTCCTAGGCTGCGGTTGGCTACCCTCTCCCATTCTGGGGTGATGCAAAAAAATAAATAAAAAATCCCTGGGTATTCGTTGCAGCAGGAGGCAGGAAGAACCACCTAATTTCTAAAAGTAACATTTCCGCAGATGGTTCTTTATGGGAGACGGGCAAGCTGTAAGTGCGTAGAATTGCAGTTAGATTCTCACACTACTGAACAGCATCTGTCAAGGCTGACAGCATGAGTAAGCTTCCCCCCCCCCCCCGTCTCTCATAATGATGGTTTTGAGCATGAGAAGAGCTCTGTATGTAGCTTGATGGGGTTCACTGCTCCAAGGCACTGGATCAGGCAGATTTTTGCAGATCAGTGGCTGTATTAGCTGCATAGGGCTCTTGTGTTCAGAGGAATGGTCCTTTTGGGTTCTAGTGGCTGGGGATTGGGTAGGGCTGCTGCCCCCATTCTCTGCTTCTGGACTTCCTAAAAAAAACAGCCAGCTGGCCACTGTTGCACATGTGATGGTAGGCTGACAATGGTCTGATTCAGCCAGGGTACTTAAGCTCTGAGCTGTGATATCGAAATGGAACCACCAGAGATAGGAGCAGTTGCAGTGGGGGAAGCAGTGTGAGATAGGTGCTGCCTTCATACCCTGCATGTAGGTTTCCACAAGCATGGAGTTGGCTGCTGTTATGATCACTGCTGCTGGACAGTGTCTATTTATTTCATAGTTATTTTGACAGTACCTATACAGAAGTTTACATTATCTGTAGTGCCTTTCCTATTGAGACTCAAGATGGGTTACACAGTGTAGGTCAATGTAGTTGTCTGGATGAGACATCTAATTAGCAGTGTAATAGGACTGGAATTGCAGAAATTGGAACAAAGTGTAACTATTCAACATGGTATGTTGAACAAGCAGTAAATGGTATAGCATGTTCAGTGACTTACCATTTATGGTAGCTCTTGGAACAGCCTTGCAATGTAGGCTAGTGTCAGCCCTATGGTGCAGAAAGGGGAATGAGGATGGGAGTGGCTTGCCTAAGGCTACATAATGTTGTGAGTTTAAACTGGCCACCTCCTGGGTTGTAGCTGAAGCTTTTGGCCATTATGCTAGGTCAGCTCCAAGAAAGCCGGACAGAGTAGATCCAGCAGAACTCTCTTTAGAGCATCGTTGTTGACTTTATTGCACATCCTTAATGGATATTATGCAGTAGGAGCATCCAGATGTGCTCTGCATACATTTGTATGTCGCCTGTGTGAGCTGGTTGTACAGAAATTGCAATTTAGTTCTGTTCTTTCCCATCATCCTTTTTCACTTTATAGAAGCAGGAAATACTATATGAAGTAACAGCTGCATTAGAAAACCTTGCATTGACCCAAAATGGGAGAGGGTGGGTGGGAGATGGGGGAGGGAAGAAGGGAGCTGAAAAGGAGACCAAGACTGCAATTTTATGCATCTTTAAATGAGAGTATGTTGTTGTTAGCTTTATTGTGCCATTGATGATGTGCATAGCTCTTTCTGAGCACACCCCAACCCAAAAAAAGGTTGCTGTTCCAGGTAACCTACCATCTAAACATTTATGAGTGAGCATGCTAATGATAGGGTGAGAAGGACATTAACATGAGGAAGGAGTGGAAAAGGCACTTAGGGTAGGCACGCCAGAGACATAAAACATTGTTTCTTGGAATAAAACTTAAGATGCTTAATTTGTATGTTGCATTAGTGTATTGTCCTTCATGAACTTCTTAACACAGAGTTATAACTAACGTCGATAGTGTGGGGGTATGTGCACATATGCTTGAGCATCAGCAAGTGCCTGCTTGCTAAGAGTTGTATTGAGGGTTTGTTTTAATTGGCATACATTAACTAATGTATAAGAATAAATTTATACTGAAACTATTGCTGGAGGAAGAGCAGAAGGGTAAGCCATTAACAGAAGGCCACTTGCCTTGGGGAAGGGGAAGATAAGTCTAAAGTGAGTCTGCTTCTAGAATCAGGCAAGATGACCCAGCACCTCTGGAGCACAGGGCTATAGTGAAAGGAGCATTGCGTCAGTTAGACTTGCTATCAGCTGTAGCTGCTGAATTGCCCTCTTAGGTGAGTAGGAGGTTCTGATGATAATCTATATCATTTAACATTTTATGCCTAGCCAAGCCTCATCAGTTTACAGTGGACTTCTGTCCAGAATTCCCTCTAAGATGAGTTAGTATGAGCTAACTAACAGTTTTTTAGCCTCCGGCACACATATTTTTGTCTTAGCTCAGGAAGGATGGCTCCAGAGCAAACTAATTTATGCAGTAGCCAAATCGCTCACTCACAACTTTAATGCCAGTAGCTCACAAAGTAGACGTTTTGCTCACAAGACTCCACAGCTTAGAGGGAGCATTGCTTCTGTCTTAAGCTTACTTAATATACCAGCAAAGGGGTATCTAAGCATATCTATAACTTTTTTATATGTACCCCTTCATGATCGTCACTGAAAGTTAATGTTTTAGGAGCTGAAGCTCATGCTTTTGCTAGCTAGTAGTGTACTTTAGGCCTGTAGAATCACAGATCTGCTTGTCTCCCTTATAAAAATGTCATTTTGAGAATCAGGCAGGAGTTAACGTCCCCCCACCTCCTGCTTCCCAGGCTGTTGGTATGCCACATAAATTATTCTCATAGATATAAAGAGGCTATGGGCGGGGGGGGGGGAATTGGGCACATAATTTTGGTGGGTGGCTATATTTGGACCACTTTCACATTTAGAGCAGTTAAGAAGTATTATGCTGCTTTAAAAATGCGGAGATAAAATGTTGGGAAATGGATGTAGCCATTTCCTCTTGGAGGAACCCCTTTCTGAGGTAGAGCTGCTGCTTTTTTGCCTGGTGAGTGGAGATGCCGGAGAGCATAATGCATTGTGAGAAGTGTACTTTTCCTGCAGTGCTGTCTGGACAGGGCTCACTGCCCCATTTAGAGTGCTTGAATCTGTTAGATGGTGCAGGATGGCATTATTTCCTTTTTGCTGCTTGTCCCAACGCATGGGTAGGTGCTAAAAGAGTCTGTTTAGCATCCACGCAGCTCTTCCTTGCAACTTGAGAGATGTACATTCCTAGGGTAATTCTGGAGTGATATTTCGTGGCATTAGAGCAATAGGATTTGCCTTATTTACCCTACATTGGAACAGAGATTGGGGCAGCTGTTCCACAAATATTAATTCTATAGTGTAGCCTTGTGGGCTAGCATCTAAGTCAGTGGTAAACATTCATGAAAGGCAAACACTTCTGTAAATGTAACAACGCCTTTCATAAATATTTTACAAGATTTATGGAAAGGTGTTCTAGCTGCTTGTGAGTGGTTAGTGCTTTATACATAGAGTTAAAACAATTGCTGTTAATTGTGCCACTGAAAATTCTGGATTGCTTTGAGGTCTCTCAGTAGTACTGTGGTATTGTAAATCAAAATCCTTGTGTGTTGAGGTTGCCGTTGTTGTGTAATGGGTTACTTTGTACTCGTCAGCCTCTCAGTTATATTTGCCTGTTTCAACAACTTTGGACTGTTCTGCCTTCGCACTGTAGCAGAGATTCTAAAATTGATCATAGTGAGCCTGCTTAACGTCAGGATTAAATTCCAGGCCCTTGGAGCCTCCTATATAGGCAGTTTTGTTTTTAAATATAGGAGGGATACCACTAGCAGTGATATATAGTTACCTAGCTTATTGTCAGTATACACAGGATCATGTACTGATACGTAGTTGTTAGCCGTAGTTGGGCTACAAATTCTGGAAAGCTTAGGAACCAGAAGGGTTTTCTAGGGGAGGAATAGGCACCAGCTTTTGAAGCTCTGCATTAACTGGGGCATCAGTTGACAGGCTAGGGCTGCTAACTCCAGGTTGTGAAATTTCTGGAGATTTGGTGGTGGAGTTTGGGGAGAGACCTTAGTGGGTATAAATGCCATAGAGTCCATCCTCCAAAGCTGCCGGTTTCTCCAGCCAACTCATGAGCTGAGCTGTAATTCCATGGGATTTTCAGGCTCTACCTGGAGGCTGACAGCCCTATGGCAGGCCCTTTTTTGCACATTTGGATTTTTGTACCTCTGGCAATGGATTTAGTTACTGCTACTGGTACATAATACGAGGAATCAAATGTGCTTATGGTGCCCTGCTTCATTTTGTGAGCGATGTTACTGGAATCTCTTGGGAGTGGTGAAGTAGATTGGTTTCTGTGTTGTCTGTAATGGAGTAAATTTCTAAATTGGTCTTTCATCACTTGAGCATTGTTAAACTCAAGCTCAGGCCTTTGGTGGACTTTGGAGCAAAATTCCATGATCCACTAACAGAACATATGTCTGCAGCAGTTAACAGTGGTATTAGTTTTGAAGCCAGTATCTGAAGCTTTCCAGGGCTAGAGTTAACCTTAGGGCAAATGTAACACAGCACCATAGTTAATCCTGAAAAGGGAAAGCAGGGCGGAGGGGGATTTCCATGGGGGAAGGGAAGCAAAATCAGATGTATACCAGGCCTACGTATAAAAGAGTTTTTCAGATGCATTGCCTACGTTTTTAACATAACAGTATTGCAACTCTGTATTGAAGGCTAGTGTATGATTGGTTAACAGTGCAGTCTGAGAGAGAGTGCCAAGTCCTTATGCTGCTGTTTAGAGGGTTTGGCAGCTCTCCGGTAGAATACTGTGGATGTTCCACAAAAATCTGGTTACCATCTCGTACCCACTGTCCGTGCTTATACACGTTCTGTAGGCAGCCAGCCTTGCAGTGACAAGCAAAAAAAACTAGCAGGGTTTTTTAAATGGTTCTTGTTTACAGTGATGTAGTAACTTTTTGTTTTGTTCTAGGGTCACTTAAGTGAAAGCATGGACCATGGAGGAGTCGGCCCATATGACCTGTAAGTTGTTACATTGCTAATAAATTCATGTAAAGGCCCTGGAAAACAAACACCACCTCCTGAAGCAAAATGGCAGTCGAATGACTCCTCTGAGCTGATCCTGACTTGGAAGTGTTTGGTGTTCAGAAAACCATAGTTGCTGAAGAATTGGTGTCATTGTTGGACTATGGGGAATGCCTTCAAAAAACTTTCAGGAGGACTCTTCAGCTTGTTTTTATGTCTGTTTTCTAACGATAACAGCCCTGATAATTAGGTACTTTTACTGAATAGGACAGACTGACCTTCGCTCTGAAGTAGGCAAGGGGGTAGTAGTTTTCAGGAGAGCACATTTTACCCAAGATTTGCCAATTGCTTATCTTTGTCTGCATTGTTGTAACTCAGTATGCAGGCACACAGTGGGCTTTATGTCTAAAGGTTACGGGTTAAATTTTCTTGCTGATCCTACAAGGAAAGAATGAAAGGAATTTGCATTGTGGCATTTAGAGATGTGGGATGGAAAATTTCACAAAAAAAAAAAATCCAGAATGTTTTCTTGTGCTTTATTTTACAGATTCACAGTTTCATAAATCTAACAGTGAATGGACGCCATTGCCAATACAATATTAGGCAGGCTTGGAAGTTTTGAAGCTGTAATTAATGATTTCTGAGTGGCTATCCCTAGGAACTGTACAGTCAAGTAATACGCCTGTTGAAGTGCCCCAGTGAAATCCATGGATGAGAGTTCAGCTCTTTTGAAATAAATGAGTGGACAACCATGGGCACATCATGCACAGTTCCCTGGGTGTGCTAAAAATCAGAGTCTCAGCAGCTTCCATTGCCATTGCTTTTTTCCTTAAATTGAAGCAATGTAAGAAAAGTACGTTATATTTTTACACACATTATTCCAATAATATTTTCCCCATAAAGCTTTTATTTAGTCTGAGTATAACATTTAAGTCACATTTGATGTATCTATCTAATAAAAATATTTCAATTCAAGTATTTGTTGCTATTGGGAAGTAAAATTTACATGATGTCCTTCTAAATTCTGTTCACTGAGTATAAATCAGAACAAAAGCACTAAATCAGTTTATGCTCTAGGACATCTTAAAAATTTCCAATTCTTATTGTTCCTGAAAAGCCATATCACAGATTATGTTTAATCCTTAGTCTAGAAGCTCTGAAGGCTCTCCCCTTTGTATTCACACGTTACTATATAGCATGGCTTCTGCAGCTGAATATTGGTTAGTCTAATATATAAGAGTAACAAATAGATGTGTGCATAAACTCCTAATTTGCTGCTTCTTTTTCTCCATCTCTCAGTATAGAAAACATCATCCTTAGAATGCTGTCTCTGTGGCTATAAGGGCTAAGAAAAAACAGCAGTGCTGCAGTTTGTAAATAGGGATAGGCATAAAGTGGCTGACAAAATAGTTTTTCACAAATTTTGGCCAGTTCGTAGTTTGCAAACTGAAGAACTGCCACGAATTTCTATGAATTTTGATGCAGTTTGCAGCCCTTTGTGAAGAGCAGAAAACAGAGGTTTCTCAAAAAATAGCTGTTTGGTTTAAATCAGGGGTGTCAAACATGTGGCCCGGGGACCGCATCAGGCCCCCAGAGAGCTTCTATCAGGCCTGCAGTGGAACTGGTTGTCTTCTGCTGCTTCTTCCAGTTCTGCTGCTGCTGCATCATCGTAGGTTTGCAGCTTACAGATACACACCTGAACAGCATACTCAGGACTGCAACAGCACAGACATTTTGATGCAATGATTCGGAGCAAGAGGTGTCAGTTATTAGACACTGTTAAATAAACAAAATATTGCAAGAGTGCTAATTTTTTAAGCATGTTTTTATTTTAAGTAAAAAAAAAACCTTTGTGTCCTTTACAAAGTTTATATCTCTGCTACCTGGCATTACATTTTATGACAGACATGGCCCGGCCCAACAAGGTCTCATTTATGTCAGATTCGGCCCTCATAAATGAGTCTGACACCCCTGGTTTAAATGGCTTGGAGCCTCTTAAACCCCTGTCTTTCTGCTTCCTGTGAATAGCAACGGGGAGCAGATAGCAGAGATTTAAAACTTTAAATGGCTTAAGAACCGGTTCAGTTTGCGAACCAGTGTATTGGTTCATGGTTCAGCTGCAACCCCATTTGTAAATTCAGGCATTAAAACAGATTGCAATTAGTATAAACTGCAGCTAGCAGAGCCAGCTACAAATCTTAGATTGAAACCTCAACTTGGTGCAAAATCAACAAACGCTCTTTGGTCGGATTTTGCAGCAAATCGGGTTTTCATCAAATCATGGTTTATTATTATGTCTGAACGCTTGGGGATCTTGTCTTTTGTTCAGTGGTGTTGTCCTATTTGTTTCTCTTCTCACTGCCATACTTTTTCCCAAAAGGTGAACAGTATTATGAAAATAGGGGAAATGGTGCTCAGTTCATGTGGACAGCATTCTTATATATATTTTCTCAGGAAGTATGGATTGGAGCAAGAATATTTGTTACATTTTAGTGTTTCAATATATAATTTTTTCCACTAGTTGGAAATTGCTAGTTTGAACATCTTGTGTCTGTTTTAGTGGTCACAGTTGGCATTTGTCAAAGCCGTACAGAGTATCTTCAGATGAAAGATTTGAACTTATAGACTTGAGCCTGCCTTTTTCTAGAAGGCGCTTTGCCACTTAACATTTCCTCTTAATGTTTCAGTGTTCCAGTTTTTTTTCTGCGGGATGCACACTTCACCTCTGGTTAGACTGTTTATTGTTAATAGATCTAGCGTTATTTTAATGACTGCCCTACTGACTCTGTACATTTTTTTTTTAGTGGCATGGAGCATTGTGAAAAATTTGAGATTTCAGAAACTAGTGTGAACAGAGGCCCAGAAAAGATACGGCCAGAGTGTTTCGAGCTGCTGCGTGTCCTTGGCAAAGGTGGCTATGGAAAGGTACGATGCTTTGATAGTCTGTCAGGAGTGTCAAACATAAGGCCCGGGGGCCAGAACTGGCCCATCCAGGGCTCTTATCCAGCCCACAAGCAACTGGTGTGAGGGAGGGGACAGGAGGCTACTGGGGGGAGTGGGCAAAGCCACTCTTATTGTGGCTTCAGCATGGCGGAACAACCTTATCTGCAGTAGTCAAGCAGAACCGTTTTGCTTCAGTGGCAGCCCCACTGGTAAGTTGGGAGCCTCCACAACAACATTCACGCCAGTTCAGGATTCCAAGGCAAGGTCGCGCACCTCTCCGCTCAGCCTGCAGTTCAGGGATGCTGTCCTGGATGGCCATCAGGATCGGCATTTGCATGTGTCAACTGCAACCGACATATTCTCACCTCCCCCATCCAGCAGCTGTGCTTTGGCCCATGGAGGGCTGTTCTTTGGCAGATTCTTCCACCCATTGGGCGTCTATCCTACCACTGAGCACGGGCCTCCCTCCCCCTTGGACTGCCTGGCAATCTTCAGTCATAGATGGTGGCTGCCTCATGGGGGGGCGGTGCTGGTGATCTCCGGTTATATTGGTCACTAGCAATGCTCCCTCTAAGCTGTGGAGTCTTGTGAGCAAAAATTCTACTTTGTGAGCTACTGGCATTGAGGTTGTGAGCAAGCAATTTGGCTGCTGCATAAATTAGTTTGCTCTGGAGCCATCCTTCCTGAGCAAAGACAAAAACGTGTGAGACGGAGGCTAAAAGACTGAGCTAGCTCACACTAACTCAGCTTAGAGGGAACACTGGTCACTAGGTGGCCTGGAACGCCTGCCACACATGCAACTTTGTGTGTACAGTGGCTGCCCCCCCCCCCCAAGATGATCTGGCAGGCTTTGGCCTGAGCTGGTTGCTACCACATGGGGTGGCGTGGCTTGCTGCCAATCTCTGGCTTGAAACCCCTGCATCACCCTACCATGGATTGTCTGGTGGCTTTAGCCAGAGGTGACCACTGCTGCACTGGCATCTCTGGCTTATTGAGCTTCACTTGGCCTGGGTCCTGCTGTGCATGGACCTGGGCCACTGGCCCCCCTGCTTCCACAGCATCTTCCCAGTCCCCCTCTATGGAGGCTTGGGAGCAGGGGGAGAGCTCACAACACCCAGCCACTTAGCATTTTTATCCTGGAGCCCAGACGGGAGGAGCAGGCTGGGTAAGGGGCTTGCCCCGCTCCAGTTAGCGTGGGAGCATTTGCTCAGTGCTGCACCGCTGGGCCTGCAATCAGCCCATGCAGGATTTCCTCCCCCCCCCCCCCCCCCACTGAACTCTCAGAAGTGCTGCTCCTGGGAGTCACAGGACCTTCAGGAACAGCGTGAGGCAAAACTAGGGGTCTGCAGTGGGAAGAGGGAATTGGTAAAATTACTCAGTCCCCTTCTGTTAATGGAAAATTTAGTTTGGATCCAACACATAACACCCTGGTCTCTTAATCTCCACTCTTCGCTTTATGGCCTTAGCAATTTTTAGGCCCCCGGATCATTGTAGCCTGCAGTGTTACTCAGCATTTTGTGACAGCTCCTTTTTCTCAATGCCTTTGTGAAATCTGGCCGGGGATCGTGACCCTCTTCACAAAGTCAATGTTCTGCGTGCTTATTTTCCTAACAGGGGCGCGTGGCTCTTAGATGCTTTTATGTTGATGCCCACATAGCAAAGCTGATTCTTTGTTATTGGCACTAGTCCAGGGTTGATACCTTCTGCTTTCAGAAGAACATGTATTGTCAGAGGGATGTGAGATATGCTGTAGTAGATAGGAAATGAACTCAGGCCCATGCTGGCTTAGTCCACAGGTGACTTGAAATCATTAACTCCTTGATCTTCGACGTGGTCTCTGTGCTTCACACCCATGGGATACAGTGCACATGCACTGGATCGATCGGCATTGTAGCAAGCTCTTAACAGATTTTCACGCCCAGACCTTGGGCATGCGCAGGAACCCCACCACGCATGGCCAAAGGGGTGGGTGCGGACATCCCTCCAGTTCCTTTCTTTCCGCCGTGCTGGAAGCACCTTCTGTTCGACTGTCTGATCGGTACTATTTTTGCCTCACAGGCTCTTCGGATTTTTTCCTCAGCTTTCTTTCTTTTTCCTAGTCTTTGTTCGTTTGTTCTTCAACAAAACAAACAAACAAAAATTTGTTTTTCGTTGAGGGGGAAGTTTTTTTGTTTACCTCATTTTGGCCTTCGCCCCCCCACGCACCTTTTATTGTTCTCCATCTTACTTATTTTATGGAGAAGAAGTGGGGCTTTTTCAACCACTGCAAGGGTTGCGGCAGTAAACTTGCTCCTCCTGTTTGCCACACCCTTTGCATTTTTTGCTTGGGGGAGACACACCGGCCCAAGTCTTGTCGCCATTGTGCCAGGTTTTCTAACCAGACCAGAAAAAAACGAGCGGCACGCCTCAGAGTAGCGCTGTTGGAGTCAGCATTACATCCTCCCTCAGTGATGGATTCAGAAAGACCATCGACGGCTTCAGCATCGAAGCCGTCTACCGACATCGGCCAATTGACGTCAAAGCCTCCGGCATTGAAGGTGCAGTCTTCCACGTCCACTCCAACGAAGAAGAAGCTGAAGCCCAGCAAGGAGCACAAGTCCGCCAAAAAGGGCTCCTCTAAGTCCCTAAAGGCGGCGAAGACGGGAAAAGTAGCGGCGTCTGCACCGGGTAATGCCCCTAACGTGTCCCCTGCTCCAACGGCAGTATTGGTATTGGAGGCCTATGCCGCTCCACCGATACCAGCCATCCAGCTCATGGACTCTCCTATACACCAACTTAATGAGGATGTGTTGGTAGAGATGCGTCCTTTCTCCGATATCGAGAATGTGGAGCTCATTAGTTGCCCTGGGCCGCGGATTGCTCTCCTTCTCCGACATTGACGGTCTCCGAGGCCCACACCGATGTCGACGCAGGTCGGCATCGGCAGATCTCCAGGAATACTCAACGTCATCCTCCCCGTCTGCTTGCTGAACCTGTCGATATCGATGAGCGAGCTTATAGGGGCCGCTCACAGAGAAAGGATACTATGCTGTCTCCTGCCCGCTCCAGAAGTCAATCTCCACGAGTCTTCATGCCCCCACCTCCGGCTCTCTCGTGGGATCACCACCAACTGAGATATCTCTATGGGGCTTATCCACCATCCATGCCGTGGTTGACTCCGGTGGGCTACTCTGATTGGGATCGTTACTCTGCCCATTCTGCCCACAGATCACGGTCACCCCATAGGTCCAGACCCTCAGCATCTCTCTCTCGTCCTCCGAATCATCCGTCTGATGATCCCTCGCAGCATAGACCGGAAATATGTCATCCTCCTAGTCCTCCTCTTCCACCACCAATGGAGTCAACCAGCCACATTAGAGCAACCCCGGTTCAATTGCCAGATCCTGATTCCTCGGATTCTCCAGAGGACGATTCTGATACGGAGGCTTCAGAGGTCCATACCTCCCCTGACCACAAATCTAACCAGGCAGTAGCAGATGACCAGCCCATATCTCCGTCTGACAATCTAACTTCTTATGCGGACCTTATAAAAAGAATGGCCCACTCTCTTGGCCTCTCAGTCGTGCAGCAACTACCACAGGTTGCAGACGCCATCTTCGATATCGTACAACTTGATACATCAACAGCCATAGCATTGCCCATGTCCACGGTCTTATTACAGGCAGCAGAGGCGCCATGGGATAAACCCTCTTCAGCCCCAGTGTCAACATGGCACTTGGACCATATGTATAGAGTCCAGGAAACCGGAGAGGAATTTTTATTCTCCCATCCCCAACCAAACTCCATGGTAGTTACCTCCTCGTCCAAGTCCAAGAGAACACATTCTGCACCTTCAGACAAAGAGAGCAGAAAACTAGATGCATTTGGGCGACGTTTCTACTCCACATGTGCGCTAGGAGTGAAGGCCACCAACTACTTAGCATGTATGAGTAGGTATACACTTTGTGGGAACGGTTTTCTGAGCTTCTGGCTCACCTTCCAGAAGACAAGCTACAGGCAGCCTGCATAATCCAAAAAGAAGGCATGGTACTTGCAAAACAGATAAATACTTCCAAGCATGCCCTAGATGCTTCCTCCAGGACTATGGCTTCTGCAATAGCTTTACGAAGGCATTCCTGGCTCCGTACCACTAATCTTCCACCAGATACTAGGTCATACGTAGAACACCTCTCCTTCGATGGCCTTGGTCTTTTTAACAGCACCACAGACACCATATTACAGGATATGGATAAGAGCATAAAGGTTTCTCATGCTCTTGGTGTCTCATCTTCTACGAGGCAGCAATATTGGCCTCGTCCTTGGTCTAGACCCTAGCAAAAACGCACTCCAAACCGTCAATCTCCTGACAGGCAATGGAGGCCACGTACATCTTCCGGTGGTCAGAAGCCCACATTTCAAAAACCCAGATTTGGGTCGGGACAACAGTCTTCCCGCAATAAGCAGCCAAAGTCCTCCAAGCAGGATTTTTGACTTCCTTACCTCCATGTCAAATCCAACCTATCTAACCCCCTTTCTCCAAACCTGGCATCACATCACCACAGATGAATGGTTGCTGTCCATCCTAACCCACGGCTACCGCATAGAATTTCTCCAGAACCCCATTACTCCTGTCTTCGTCTCCACACCCCCTTCTTCGGCCCTCCTCGAAGAGATGTCTGTCCTTCTGCAGAAGGGAGCCATCGAGCAGGTGCCACTACATCTACGGGGCAAGGGATTCTGTTCCCACTATTTCACCGTCCTGAAGCGGGATGGAGGCGTTCGACCAATCTTAGACCTACGGGTGCTAAACACCTTTGTCAAATACCACCGCTTCCGCATGGTGTCCCTGCAGCAGATTCTGCCACTTCTACAAAAGAACGTCTGGATGGCCACGCTCGACCTCCAAGACACATACTTTCACCTCACTATCCACCCGTCCCACCGCCAATACCTACGCTTCACTATTGGTCAACATCATTACCAATATACAGCCCTGCCATTCGGCCTTTCAAGCGCCCCAAGAGTCTTCACAAAGACGGTGGTGGTGGTTGCAGCCTTCCTCCGTCTCAAGGGTATCGCCATTTACCTGTACATCGACGATTGGCTCTTGGTAGCAACTTCCAGGGACGATCTAGTCTCAAACATCAACAAGACACTAGTCCTCCTGGAAAACCTAGGTCTACAAGTAAACCTGGAAAAATCTCAACTTCAACCGGCCCAGAAAATACAGTACATTGGTGCGTTCCTGGACTCCACAGCTTGCAGAGCCTACCTGCCACAAAACAGAGTGGCCAACATCATGGATCTTGCCACTGTCATGCGTGTTCGACCCTAGGTAACAGTTTTCCAAATACAGAGGTTCCTTGGTCTGATGGCTGCTACCACCTCTGTCTTGGTCTTCGCAAGGCTGAGAATGCGTGTCCTACAACCAATGCTCCCTCTAAGCTGTGGAGTCTTGTGAGCAAAAATTCTGCTTTGTGAGCTGCTGGCATTAAAGTTGTGAGCGAGCGATTTGGCTCCTGCATAAATTAGCTTGCTCTGGAGCCCTCCTTCCTGAGCGAAGGCAAAAATGTGTGAGCCGGAGGCTAAAAAACTGTGAGCTGGCACACACTCAGCTTAGAGGGAACACTGCCTACAACTTTGGTTTATTCACAGTTTCAATCCAGAGAGAGACACATACACCACCCTCCTATTCCCACCTGTCAAGGTACGGGACTCTTTACTTTGGTGGACTGTCCCTTCCAACTTATTCCAGGGAGCACCCTTCCACCCTTCATCACCCCAAATTACCCTAACTACAGACGCCTCCCTCTCAGGCTGGGGCGCCCACATGATGGGACTTTGTGTTGGAGGCAGATGGGACACTCAGAAATGAAAACAACACATACATTTTCTGGAACTGCTTGCGATACAGTTCGCGGTCACCAGTTTCCTGCCCCTGATCGAGAGGAAATGTGTCACTGTCCTCACGGACAATACTACTGCCCTCAGCTATGTGAACAGGCAAGGGGACACAGTCTCCCAACATCTCTGCGACCTTGCCCTCCGGCTATGGCACTTCTGCATCGCCCACACCATTTTCTTAGTCGCCACGCACATCCCGGGCCACGTGAATGTGCAGGCAGACCACCTGAGTCGGGCAGGACTCAGTCTGCACGAGTGGGAATTGAACCCAACTTACCTTCTCGCTCTCTTCTGCAGGTGGGGGGTTCCCCAAATAGATATTTTTGCCACCAGAGCGAACAAAAAGTGCCCTCTGTTCTGCAGCCGAGGTGGCAGGGACCCACAGTCTCTAGGGGACAGTCTCCTGTATCCGTGGTCCAGAGGGTTTCTCTATCTCTTCCTTCCGCTGCCCCTGTTTCTGAGAGTCGTCCACAAAATCATCACCGACAGAGCGGACTGCGTCCTCATAACCCCATGGTGGCTGCGGCAACCATGGTTCTCAACCATCCTCCACCTGTCAGCGGGGGTCTACCACCAATTTCCTCCGGCACAGGACCTCCTGTTCCTATCCGAGTCCCCTCTCCTTTACCATGACGTGCCACGAATGAAGTTGACAGCCTGGAGAATAGCATCAACAGCTTTTCCTCCCACATAGCAAACATTTTGCTAAACTCCAGAAAGCCCACTATGCGAAGATCATATCACTACAAGTGGCAAAAGTTGTGTTCCACCTTGGGTGACGATACCTCTCGAGCCACGTCCACAGGTCTCGAGAAAGTTTTTCCATTTCTTTTGTCTCTCGCTGACTCTGGACTTTCTCACTCCTCGTTAAAGGTTTATTTGGCCACACTTTCGGTCTATCATGTTCAAGTTGAAGGATGCACACTGTTCTCGCATCTGCTTTCTAAACGTTTTTTGAAGGGACTGTTGCACCTCTACCCTCCCATCAAAACTCCTGTCGTCCCCTGGGACCTTCCCCTGTCCTTCGCCAACTCACCAGGAAACCTTTTGAACCGCTTGCAACTTGCGACCTAAAATTCTTGTCGTGGAAAACAACCTTTCTGGTTGCTGTCACTTCAGCATGGCGAGTTGGAGAAATACTGGCTTTTAGACATGACACTCCTTACTTGTCATTTTTGCCAGATGGCGTCAGAATTTCACCTACAAGCAGAGGTCTTCCTCCCGGATTTCTTTCCGATTCCGACATCCCCAGAGGAGAGGCTATTACACACCTTGGACGCAAAACGTGCGCTCCTGTTCTACTTAAATAGAACCAGTCCAACGAGACGTGACTCTCAACTTTTCGTCTCCTATGCGCCAGCGAGGCTGGGCACTCGCATCACAGCTCAGTGCCTATCAAAATGGATTGCGAGTCTCATCCGCCTCTGCTACCTTATCTCCAAGCAGCCATTGCCTGGCCCTATCAGGGCTCATTCAACTCGAGCTGTTGCAGCCTCAACTGCCTTCCTTCAGGGAGTTCCCCTAATGGACATTTGCAGAGCCGCTACGTGGGCTATGCCTAACATGTTCATAAGGCTCTACTCCCTAGATGTCCGTAAGAACTCTCGTACCAACGTGGGACGTCACATCTTATCCTCGGCTTTGCAGTAAGGACCTGCCAGGACCCTCCTCCAGGTAGGCCACTGTTCGCTAATCTCCCATGGGTGTGAAGCACAGAGACCACATCGAAGATAAACAGGTTGCTTACCTGTAACTGGTGATCTTCGAGTGGTCATCTGTGCATTCACACCACCTGCCCTCCTTCCCCGCTGCTGTCAGCTTCTACATTTTCCATAGGGGTTGATTCGCGGCGGTTCGAAGGAACTGGCAGGATGTCCGCGCCCACCCCTCTGGGCATGCATGGTGGGGTTCCTGCGCATGCCCGAGGTCTGGGCGCGAAAATCCATTAAGAGCTTGCTACAATGCTGATCGATCCAGCGCATGCGCACTGTATCCCATGGGTGTGAATGCACAGATGACCACTCGAAGATCACCAGTTACAGGTAAGCAACCTGGGGTTTTTTGCCACTCCCTTGGTAACATGAATTTAAAATGTCAGTCGCTACTATTATGCGGTCTTTTTAAAAATGCATTTAACCGTGGTTTTTTTTAATTGTTTTGGGCAGGTATTTCAAGTTCGAAAAGTAACAGGAGCAAATACTGGTAAGATATTTGCCATGAAGGTGCTTAAAAAGGTGAGTTGGTTTCCAGTCTTCAGCTACAACAAACTTGTAATTCTCCTTTACATTTAATAAACAATTGTGCCAAACGTTTCTCAGTTGCTTGCAGAGTTCTTCATTATTTTGAACCTCTGCTTAGTTCTGTTTAGGGCATGTCTCGTGAGCAAGGGAGCGTAGGTAGATGCTTATGCTAATAAATGCTCTTATTGCTGACCACACTACAGCAGAACAGCAAGTTCTGCAGAATCCTAGACATGCATTTTTAAGGGTCAGCTACTACTCAATACCTCTATTGAAACATAAATTCCTAAAGCTGCAATCCGGCTGAGGAAATCAGAAGATTGAACACATATTCCCTTCATGCTGGATCATACCCTTGGTCAAGAAGAGTAGGAAAATAACTGTTGGAGAGGCAATACGGGGAAGAGGATGGGGGGGGGGAGTCTGTGAAATCTAGCTAAATGATGGAATAATTAGAGGGGCAATAGGAGGTACCTGGGGAGCTAGAGGGGCAGTGCTAGGACTGGGGAAATGATGCTCAGCCTTGAAGCTTACTGGGTAACCTCTATTGCATTACAATCCCAGCCTTTTCCCAAGGAACTGAGGGCCACACATGTGGCTTTCCCTTATTTTACTTTCACAGCAATCCTCTGAGGTACGTTAGGCTGACAGTATGGTACTGGGCCACCCATGAGCCTCATGGCAAGGTGAGGATTTGAACCCAGGTCTCCCCAGTCTGGTCGTTATTCTGCACTGACTGTCACCTCGGGCCGGACGCAGTCTCTCAGCCTAGCCTTCCTTACAGGCTTGCTAGGATAAAACGGGTGTGGGGAGGAACAGATATGCTGCTCTCAGCTGCTGAAATGTCCCTGGCCAGGAATTAAGATCACAGGGAGAGGCCCTTCTCACTTTCCCATCAACCAAAGAAGCTAATCTGGGCAGCCAAGCGAAGACCATTTCAGTGACAGCCCCACTATTATGGAACAGCCTCCCTAGAGAGGTGCACCTGGCCCCTCACACTTTTGATCTTTAGGAGGCAGCTGAAGACAGTTTTATTTAGGATTGCTTTTGATTAAAGCAGTCCTAAATTATGATGTTGAAAATTGTGCCTTGAGCTCCATAAGGAAGAAAGGCAGCTAATAAGTTTTTTAAGTAAGAGGCCAAGATTAAAAAGTGCAATATAGTTAGTCTTCATGTGGAATCTTCTGCACCAGCCCTTGACCCGGAAGTCAAGTTTCTGAGTTCCCTGTTCCTTTATTGTCTCCACCACCATCTGCTAGTATCTGCAGTTAATGTGGCTGAAAGGGTCATTTCAATCCACAAGGCTTGCTTCCCCTGATATTCCAGGATGATTTCCAATCCAGTTGGATCAAGGCAGTTCAATATCATATTCATAGAATTGGCTTCTCACCTCAGCTACTCTTATCCAATGGATTTGAACAAGCCAAAGGGCTAATTAAACAAAGAGTTGAGGATATTGAGCGACAATCTGACATCTCTAAGGCTTCCAATCTCAGGGTGTTGTTAAATATCAAAAACACCATTGAGCCAGCAATATATTTGATTTCAGTGGAGGGAAAGAATTCTAGAAGGGCATTTGCCCTAGCTAGATGTTCTGCCCTTCCATCTGCAGTTATTCAGGGCAGGTACAACAAAAACCCCTACTCTGAAAGGCTATGCTCATGCCTTTTAAGCAAGGTTGAACCGGTATAGCATATGTTCTTCAGCTGTCCATTTTACAGGGAGGCTCGTCTTAACATTATTACCCCATTAGTTGATAGGACACCTGGGCACATTAACAGAAACAAAGCAAGGCTTCACTGGCTCCTATCAGATAAAAATGTAGAGATTACACATTCAGTCGCTGAGTTTTGTGCATTCTTAGATTGCGGGAATCACATTTTAAATGTTCTTAAATTCAGATTTCTATTTTTGTATACTATGACTGTTTTTTTCCTCTCCCTTACATATTATGCTTACTCTGTATGTTGGTATTAGAACTATAATAATAAAACTAAACTAATGGTTTGATTTGGAAATTGTGGAGGGTAATTGGTGGGGTCTTACAATTTGATAAGAGCCTGGTTTAAAGTCTTTGCTCCTTATTGCTGAAATTTCTGTTCTGCAGGCGATGATTGTACGGAATGCAAAAGATACAGCTCACACAAAAGCAGAGCGGAACATCTTGGAGGAAGTCAAGCATCCATTTATCGTTGATTTGATTTATGCCTTTCAGACTGGTGGAAAACTCTACCTCATCCTTGAGTATCTCAGTGGTAGGCATGCAACTGTTCTTAATTATAGCTAGCAAGAGTCAACTTGTTCGATGGTGGCTGTTTTTCCACTGTTCATTCCTGTTGTGGTTGTTGTCCCCCCCCTTCCCAAGGCACCTAGGGCTACTGAACGCACCCATTAAATCTCAGTTAGGTCTCTAGTTTATTCTTCCTCCGGCATGGCTTGCTTTTCATTACGTGAGGCCAAAGGCTATAACAATATAATGATAACTGCTTGAGCAGTAGTAAATTTTACAGTAAAAACGCAACAAGGTTAAAAATAATGTTAAAATTGTCAGGACCAGGACATAGTGGAGAATACAGTATACTGAACATCAGGGTGGAAGTTTTGCACAAATTTGCTTGGCAGCCAGTGCATACAGTGACATCATATAGGTGACATAATGATTGTCATCACATAAGAGGTAGAGGATTTTGTCTGCCACTGAATGCGAGGATAGTATGGCTAAAATGGCTTCAGGGAACTTGGCCCTCGTAACTGTGTAAAGGTCACAAAACAGGACATCATGAGGGAGATCCTCCAGTTCCAGGGCTCCACAGATACACACTCGCTGAGCAACTGGTGTATGCTGATAACAGCCAACTGACATGGTGGTTGTCATTGTTTTAAATCTCTGGGCTGTAAAGGCTTCTCTAAGTTTGTGGAAGGTGATGCTGGACAAATAGAAAGTGATAGAAATCTAGAACTGATAATAGTTCCCCTATCTAAGGCAGCATCTGTATTGGAATATGAGATTCCAAGTTTTGAACCCATCCAGAGGGAAGCCTTGGGAGTCAACAGGTATTGGGTAATGGCAGGAAAGCCTGTGATAGCTGGCAACCCAAGAGGTGTCTTTCTGGAGCTGGATAAAGCACTGCTTAGAAAGATGACTAGAAGAAGAATTCTTCAACTGTCTCCAAAAATTACTTAAGGCATGGGGGCCCTAATGGGAGGTAAGACAGATTCGGCTTGCAGCAGGGCAACTGGAGTGCCCGGAGGCAGGATCAAAATTCTCTTTAGGAAGAAGTTTTGTGTTATCTCCAGGCTAGATATTGTGTTGTCCCAATCCCAGATCTCAACCCCATACAGGAGTTGGGTAGTGGCTTTACTATGGAACAATTTCAAGGTGGGATCTATGAAGAAGCCACCTCTTGAGCAATAGAACTTAAGATCTTGTGACTGAGGACTTTGTTCTCACCAGATGATCCTTCCAGGAGACATTTTCAGAAAATGTTACCTCAAGGAATTTAAAACTGCAGCACTGACCTATTGGGATGTTGTCTGTGTGCCACCGGAACTTAATGGGGCTTTCCCCCCCCAAAACCATCACCTTAGTCTTATAGTGATTGGCACACAGCGATTCTTTGCAGAACTTGCTAAGCCTTTGCAGCATCCTCATTAGGCCAACCTGTGTAAGAGACGGTAGGACCATATTGGGTTTTGGATTTTAGAGGTCTATCATGAGAGAAGGGTCTAAACTGGCAGACAGTTTCCTCAAAGGGTTCCAGGATATACAAGCCATCGCTCAATGTTTCTTGGCACAAAGACTTGAAAACACCATCTTCCAGAATGTGTGCTATGTTAGAATGCAGGTGAACAGCACCTGATTCTTCTTGATCCCTGTTGAACCCCTTCAGGAAGGTCCTGCAGTGTGTTAAAAAATATTGCATCTGGGAAGCGAAGTGACGTCCTTAAGCGGCAGTGGTCACTTTCAGCTCTATTGCCTACTGCAAAATGGTGGGTGTGTTGAAATAGCAATGGTGAGGCCGAGATGTAATCTATTGCGCTAACACCCTGGGTGGACAAGTCTGTATAAGTGTCATGAGAGGAGTCCTACGTAGTTCCATGGAAGCAATGTAGATGATGGGAGGATAGTATTTCTAGAAGTCTCAAACTCCACTTGTTCAGGAGCTGGTCCTAAGATGACCTAGCTAAGAAACGACCCAGTTGTTTATACGCTTTGAGGCACCAGAAGAACCGGCACTATTCCTTGTATTGAAGTCATCACCGCATAGGGCATTGTGGGAGTTGGGGAACTGAGAGTCTAGAGCATCTTAAGTGGTGGACCAGTTATCCCAGATAGCATCTGTGCTTGAAGGCTTAGAACTTCTAGGTGGAATATATGTGTTCACACAGAGAAGAAATCTAATGTATTTGCCTCTAATCTGGGCAACTGAGACCAACTCAACTGAGACCAAGATTACTAGACCCCCAATAGCGCAACCTATAGTGTAGATTTTAACAGCAGGGACAGCAAGTTCTTGGAAGCCTTGTAGAAATAGGGGGGACCAAGTTTCCTGCAGACACAAGATGTCAGATTTTTGCAGAAATGAAAGGAAGTTTGAATCGTGGAGTTGATTCCCCCATCCCATAAGGTTCCAGGAGTGGAGGCGTAGTAGTCAGTCTAGCCTTTCAGTCCTATTTGGTTCTGCATTGGGGTCCACTTGAGTGGATCCATTTTTGAGTGAGGGCACTGGAGCTAAAGTAGAAGCCTCGCTGGCTGGGCCCACTGGATGGGGCCCTGTTGTACTGAGCTCGTGGCCCTTTAAAAAACGATTTGGGGATTGAGTTTGCCAAGGGGTTGGGTGAAAACATATTCATTGTGTGGAACTTATCCGCCTTCTGTAGAAATAGCTTCTGAGGGATTAAGAATTCCTGGGGAAGCGTGGACAATAGGTGGGTTGCTTGGGGCCATCTTTGCATTAACTACAATTAACGGGAGAAGCGGGGGACGGGGACGGCAAAAATGCTGTCCTTCATATCCAAGAGCCTGGTCCTCAGCTGCTCCAGCCTGTCAGTGATGGACTTTTGCTCATTAGCTGGAAGAGCTTTGAAAGAGTTGGTTAGGTCTGCCTCAGTAGAAGCACTCAGTGAGGTTCTGCTAGGTGAGATGTCCCCTGTCTTGGACTCCCATGTTAGCAGGGGTGGGGTTATCCCAGCTAATCAGATTGCTATCTGGGACTCTGAGTCTCGTTTCCTGCCATTGGTCTCGATGTCAGTTCTGAGGCATGATGTCCCTGGGCTAAAGAAAGGGGGAGTGTGATACATCATTAAAGACTCTGGGTGGAAAGATTCCCTCAGAATTCAGGGATTTTTTCTGTCACATAATCTCAGAGATGGAATGTTTGAGCAACTAAATGTTAACGATAATCTGGTTGCCCTATAGGAGCAGTTAAAGTTCTCAGCTAACTTCAGATGGATGCGGTGATTTTGGGTATTCAACAGGGCTCTCAGATGCTGTACTACACAAAATTTAGAATTCCGGGGGGGGGGAAGTTTTATCATCCAATAGGACATTTAAACAAATCTGATGGCCCTGAAGGACTAATTGGTACAAGTTGTGGACTCTCCTGGTGGCTGAGGGCTTAGGGGCCTTTTGGCACCACTGCTTGGTGGGAACATCAACAGGGGAGTCATGCCTGTGGTGGGACCGCGTTAAGAGCGTAGGAGGCAAGGCACTATTATTGGTGTCCAGCATTGCACTAAGGAGGTAATCCAGTTTTGAAAGTGTAAAGTTCAGCTGGTCAAAAATAATTCCCACTGTTCTGGCTGTCAGGCAGGAGAGCTCGGCTGTTACATCAACCACCAAGGTGCTTCAGTTCGAGGGAGTCAGGACTGAAAACCAGTTAGGGCTGGGCACATTAACTCAGAGGGATTAGTACATGTAAAGAAGTCCTCAATTCTGCTCTGTTTGGGGGTGGGTGGGGGTGTTAGGTCCGGCCACTCTCTGGAGCATTTTTGTGCCCCCCTCACAATACATGGTGCAAGCAGACAAACCAAGTACCCAAGAGCTAAGCGCAAGCAGCTGCAATGTGACAGCACAACGAACAGCATATTTCTAACCTTTCTTTTTCCTCTCCCTTCATTGTAGGAGGAGAACTGTTCATGCAGTTAGAGAGAGAAGGCATATTTATGGAGGACACGGCTTGGTAAGAGAAATGAGCTTTACTTAATTCATAATACTAATCTGTGTAGGGTGGTGGCTTGTCCTGAGCATTCTGTCCATGGGAGGAAGGGGAGCGAATTGAGTCAGTGGTGTTTCAGCTGTTCAGAGAGTCCCAGGGGCCTTGTGACTCGAGCTTCTATAGACGACGTCTACCCATACCAGATGCAGCAGACTCCTTGTTACTTGAGGTGTTGGGGGACATCATGCCTGGCATCCAGAGAGGCACTCTGAATGTGCCTGGTGACCTGGATTTCTTAAGGGCTGGGCTTCTTTGTATACCACCTTGGCCATGCCATCGCCCAGAGTGAGGGGAGAAGGCTACTGAAAGCCAAGCAGTTCTTCTCTTTCTCTCTGCTGGCCAGTATTTCACCCAGGTTTACACTATAACCCTCAGTTGAAGAGCCAAGGGCCAAAGATCCCTTTGGGTTCTGCCTCTGGGCACACCCAGGCCTGAGGTAGCTGTGACCAGGGGAGAACAAACTCGACAGGATGTTGTTTAGCTGCTGCTAGCTGTTGAGCTGTTGAGCTAACAGGATCTCCACTTAAGTGCGTCCTCTTAAGAAAGTAATCCATGCCATCCTGCTGTGTCGCAATGTGTAGGGTCAGAAGGATTCCCCCCGCCCCCCGCTTTGCACTGTGGGCACTGGGAGACACTGGAATAAGTTTCAGGTGGGGATGGGACAGTGCTCTGGGCGATGTACAGCAGATGCACAAAGCCACAAAACGAATGTACAGAAACATTAAAAATTAAAATATAACGAAATTAGAATGACAGATTTTAAAAGCCAGATTAAAAAGAAGTCCCAAATGACGTCCTTAAGAATCTCGTCCCAGTTCTGGACTGCCTGGGCACTTTCTGGGCAGGGGGAGAGGAAACACAAGATCAGAATTAAGGGGAGGGGGAAAGGAAGAGGGTGCCAGCCACGATAGAAAACCATTGCTGTCCACAACCAGAAGCCTGGCAGAACATCTCTATCTTGGAGACCCTTATGTGGCATTGCTGAAAGATCGGAATTGCTGAAGGATCAGAAGTAACTTTTTGTTTGCACAGGATAAACTACATACTCGGTTAAGCTTAACTGATTGGGTGTGATGTCTGAATTGGCAATGCTTGGAATGTGATCACACGGCAAACCGGACTCTGAAGCCATGGTGTGGATTTGAAAACCTTGGCTTGTGTTAACCGCAGTTCAGTGGGATGATTTGACTGTCACTTCTCTGGATGTTTGCGCCCCTCGAGATGGGAGTGCTGAGCAGGCAGGAGATGAAAGCAGGTTCACAGCAGTCAGTCACGGTTTGCTGGACAGGAATCTCAACCGTGGTTTGGCAGGACATCTGAACTGAGCCACAGAACCCTCATGCCTTGGTGTGTGTTTAACTTCGAGAAATCTCTTCCTTGCAGCTTTTACTTGGCTGAAATCTCAATGGCTTTGGGACACTTGCATCAGAAGGGGATCATCTATCGAGATTTAAAGCCAGAAAACATCATGCTTAATCATCAAGGTTAGAACTGCAGCCACAAGTCCCATGTCTTTAAACAGTTATGCCCTACAGCTTTCACAAGTTCAGGGTGGTCATAGGAGCCCTAGGTACAGTAGAACAGAACATCAGTACCAAGTGGTCAGCCGTGTTGGTCTGAAGCACTAGAACAAATTTAAAGACCCACAAAGGTATATTCAAGGTATGAGCTTTCGTGTGCATGCACACTTTTTCAAATACACTGGAAAGGAAGCTAGAGTTCAAACTTATAGACAGATGCTGAACAGCAAGTTAACATGTAACGTGATGCGGATGCTTTAAGATATGCAAAGTCGAAACTAAATAACAAGCTAAGGTTATGAGGTCAACAGTTGTTTTGATTTAATTAAGGGGGATAGGACAGCAAAGTAATAAATATGTCAAAATAGGGGATAAAAGTGAAAAGGCATCTTTTCTAATTGTGGGAAGTAAAGTGAGAATCACCATTCGTCTCCTCTCAGGTGTGGAGATAACAGCATTTTGCATTTTTTTTCTTTCTTTTTTGAGATTGGTGCAGTGGTATGTCAGCAAAACATTCCAATATTCCTTGCATCACATTCAGTATTCTAGTATACTATTCTGAAAAAGAAATACACTTCTTGTTGAGAATACGTATGTGGGGACTGAATGGGTTAGCATATGCAATGAAATAAGAAACCAATATCCCTGTTGAGTCCTGGGAAGGTTTTTGTTCCAAATGTAACTTGTAATTCAGCAATCTCCCTTTCCATTCTGTTTCTGAAGTTCCTTTGTAATAAAACAGCTACTTTGAGGTCATTCAGTGAATGTCCTGGAAGGCTGTTGTCCTACAGGTTTCTCAGTCTTGTGATTCCCGATGTCAGATTCATGTCCATTTATCCTCTGACATAGGGTTTGTCCTGTTGGTCCAATGTAGAGAACCAAAGGCATTTAATGGGATATACAATGTTAGAAGATGAGCAAGTGAATTTATTTATTAATTTATTATTATATTTATATCCCACCCTCCCTGTGGACGGGCTCAGGGCGGCTTACATTTATCGGCACCATGTGCCAAATCACAATAAAACACTTAAAAACAAGTTAAAATAACCAAGCAATAGACAATTCATACTTTAAAGTGCTCGGGATAGTAATAGTCCCTTAAGTAAATTAAGATGGTGTATAGTTCTAAAACCCCAATTCAGCGGTATCCCGGCCTCCTGCAATGATAGGGCTTGTTCTCCATACAGGGCCACCTTTGTCATAGATGTTGGTAATGACAATGGTTAACGGTGGTAATGGTGGCGGGCGGCTCCTAGTTGAAAGCCTGGTGGAAGAGCGCCGTCTTACAGGCCCTGCGGAATGAGCCTCTGATGGTGTAGTTGATGTTGTGAGGTCCAGTGATTGTGTTGTCTGGATGTATGTGGCAGCAAAGTTGGCATCGGGGTTTATTGCAAGCTCTGGTCTCAGTATCTATGTTCAAATTAGACGTTGCATTATTGTGGGTGAGGAGTTGTTTGAGACAAAGGAGCTGTCTGTGCACAAGAAAAGGTTTGCCCCAGTACTTGTGAAAGAGAACTGTCGTTATCCAGTAGAGGTTGTCAGTAATTGACGATGTATTGAACTGTTCTGAGCTGAAAGCTGTATGTGACCCCTAGTGGTGTTCTATTATTGTCTCTTTTGGGCCAGTCTTGTAACAGGGTTTCTCTGGGTATCACTCTGGCTTTGGTAATCTGTTTCCTTACTTCATCAAGTGGATACCTTAGTTCCAAAAAGGTGTGTTGTATGTTGGTCGGTAGGTTTCCAGTATAAGGTGGTGTCTATGCGTCCATTGTGTACTTTTACAGTAGTGTTCAGAAAATGTATTTCTTGCATGGATTGGTTCATTGTCAGGTTGATGGTGGGGTGAAAATCATTGAATGTCTGGTGGAATGTGTCCAGGGTTTCTTTACCATGTGTCCAGACAATAAAAATATCATCAGTGTAACACGAGATCAGGGAGGGAAAGAAAGGCATTTAAACATGGCCCCCGCCCCCTTCCCTGGGCTTCTCCACAAAAGCGTAGAGGCCCAGGGAAGGAAGGGGGCATGTTTGCCTGGCTGCCCTCAGTCTCCCCAGCCTGCACGCCTCAGCTTGTGCGCGGGATCGGGGAGGGAAAGGCATTTAAACTCAACAGCTTACTGGCTGTTAGGTTTAATGAGACCTTTTTTGTATAGCAAAATGAACCCCCAAAAAGCCGGATAATTACGGCTTTTTCGGGTTCAGCTATATTGGTAGCTGAATACAGAACTGTGACCCACATTCGGCTTATGTGATTCCCGAAAAATACCGACAAGGTATTTTTTCGGTTCGGCCATAGCCGAATGCACACCCCTATTTGGGATCCCCCTATGAAATGTCTGGTAGGCTCAAGGCAAGCAAAAAGTGTCATTTCACACAACAAGTAGTAAACACAAAAAACTCAGTGCCACAAGAAGAGATGTGATGGCCATTGGCTTAGATGGTCTTGGAAGGTGTTGCACAGATTTCTGGAGGATTAATCTATGATTGGCTGTTAGCCTTGACAGCTGAATGGGTTCTCCAGGCTCAGAGGCAGAAGGCCTGATTATCAAGTGCTGGTGAGCAGTCAGCAGGTGAGGGCTGTTTGCAGGCTGTGCTTGTGGGCATCCCAGTGGCATTTGAGTAGCCACTGTTGGAAGTAGGATGCTGGGCTAGATGGGCAATTGCTCTGATCTGACCTAGCTGCTCTTAGGTTTGTCTTACAGTTATAACTGTGTGCCGTCATGTCTCAGCTGATTCATGACGACTCCAAAGACCATGGGGTGTTCAAAGCAAGAGATGCACAGAGGTGGTTTGTCATTGCCTGCCTCTGCATAGCAACCCTGGACTTCCTTGGTGCATCTCCCATCCAACTATTAATCATGGCTGTGTCGGTCTAAAGCTGTAGAACAAAGTTTGAGTCCAGTGGCACCATTAAGAACAACAAAGTTTTATTTTGGGCATAAGCTTTCGTGTGCACGGACACTTCTTCGGACATATGCACATATGAAAGCTTTTACCCAGAATAAAATTTTGTTTGTCTTAAAGGTGTCACTGGACTCAAACTTTTTTCTACTGCTTCAGACCAACACAGCCACCCATCTGAATCCATGGTCAAACCTGCTTAGCTTCCAAGCTCCGATGATATTGGACTAGTCAGGGCTATACATGCTACTAAGTTCTCATTAGGAAAGTCCTTTTTAAATAGCTGACAAAAGGAGCTTAGACTTTCAAGAATTTATACCCCTGAAATCTTGATCTCTACGGTGCTACTAGATTTAAATCTAGCTCTTCATAATTAGCTATATTACAGGGGTCATTTTGTAGTAAAAGAGGTGCATGAGCTCATTAGCATATCTCATTAGCATAACTTATCCGCATATGCCACACCCCCTGACATCACCGGAAGTGTCAGAAGGCACCACTGGACTGTTGTGGATTGCTAGCTATTTGGGGGGGGGGAATGTGCAGATCTGCCCTCATAGAGGAGGGAAAACATGTACCTGAATAAACCTTGGCCTTAAAGGTGCCACTGGACTGTTTTGGATTGCTATCTCGGGGGGGGGGGGGCTCTGCCACTTACCTGGCTGCGCTGCTTCTTGCTCCTTGTGGCCTGGGGCTGCTGGGAGCAGGGGGCGGGGCTTGTTGCATGTGCCCACCCCCTGGGCTCTTTATTGCCGGAGCTCCGCTCCTGTGTGCTCCTGCAGGAAATGATCTGGCTATATATTGTTTGCTGCTTTGGGAATACCTGAGTTGAAAAGTGGGTTATAAATGAAATAGCCAAATATCCAAATATATTTGTGTGATGATGGTTGCCTGAAGCTTCCTGCACTGTTGGAATGACGCTTCTGTGTCCCTCTGCCCTTCCCTTCTTCTTTTTGTTTTCTTTTAGGTCACGTTAAGCTCACTGATTTTGGACTATGTAAAGAGTCCATTCACGATGGAACTGTCACACATACATTCTGTGGAACAATAGAATACATGTGAGCCCGCATGATGAAACAGAAAAGTATTACTCTGGTTTGGGGGTAATGGCTAAATTTTACCTTTTTGAAACTTGGTGGCTAGGTGTTCCGAGTTTTAGCCTTGCCTGTCTGCAGGGCAAATGGCAGAGTTTGACACTTGGCAGAGGGATCCCTAAGGGACAGGATTTCGTATAAGTTGTCTATATTTGAAAGTGGGTGGAGAGAGACTGTCAGAGGAGCTTCTGTAAATAAATTCTCGAGCCAATTACTTTCCTACCAAAGTTCATAGCCAGCCTGACTCTGCCTGTTAGTCATTTGTAGCCCATCGCTGGGAAGGAGAGGATCAACTCTCTTCTGGTTTGCAAAGACGCTTATTCACCACAGGGCGATCAGGCAGACGTCTAATCACAAGCCTGCCTTGATGAAAAGCTTCCTCCGGCATGCTGATTTCTGTCCGTAGCATTTTCTTATCGAATGAGTGAATGCTAACTGTTACCTGCTGTGCAGAATGCTTCCATCCTTCCTGTTTGTCATTCCAGGGCCCCTGAAATTTTGATGAGGAGCGGGCACAATCGTGCTGTGGACTGGTGGAGTTTGGGGGCGTTAATGTATGACATGCTGACTGGAGCAGTAGGTGCACACTTAAAAACTTCATGCGCTTTTATTTCATGCTGCTTACAGAGTATTGTATTGGAACCCATCTTGCCTGTGTGGGACTCTGTCTTATCAGTGTTAAGCGTGGCTAGGGTTAAGAGGCCAACACCAGCCTTTGGCAGGGCTTGGGGGCCAGCAGGCTGGGGAAACTTGGAAAGCCTGTTGATCAGGGCCGTGAAAGGCATTGCAATGGAAGGGTGTTGTCATCCCTGGAACCTGCCCTGTGCTGGGTCAGATCACTGATCCATCTACCGCAATACCGTTTACTCTTCTCCCCAGGTCTCAGGCAGAGAAAGTTCTTTGCCAGCCCCATTAACTGGATATGCCAGGGGTTGAACTCAGGGCTTTCTATTTATTTATTTAATTGATTGATTTGATTTATAACCCGCTCTCCCCAGAACCGGCTCAGAGCGGGTGACAACAATGTATAAATATACAATTTAAAGCCTTCTAAAAAACAACAAGTACAAAAATCTGTAAGACAGTTACTATCAAATTTAAGATGGTGTGAAAATTCACACAGGGGCAATATACAGTATACATAGAAGGGGGGGGGAGAGGCCCCTTCTCGGCTGGAGGTCCGGTACTGCCCTCAACCGTAGGCCCAGCAGAACAGCTCTAGTTTTGCAGGCCCTGCAGAATTGTACCAGATCCTGCAGGGCCCTCATCTCTCCTGGGAGAGAGTTCCGCCAGGCTGGAGCCAGGGCCGAAAAGGCCCTGGCCGAGGACAGCAGGACACTCTTTGGGCCAGGGACCACCAGTAGATTTTGATCACTTGAGCGTAACACTCTACTGGGGAGATGTGCCCAGACAGGCGGTCCCATGGGTATGCTGGTCCCTGACTGTTAAGTGCTTTAAAGGTCAACACCAGAACCTTGAACTTGATCCGGTCTTCGATCTGGAGCCAGTGCAGCTGATATGTGCTCTAAAGGGTGTTCCTGTTAGAACCTTCACAGCTGCATTCTGGACCAGTTGCATTTTCCAGACCAACCTCAAAGGAAGCCCAACGTAGAGTGAGTTACAGTAATCTAGCCTAGAGGTGACCATTGCATGGATCACCATGGCTGGATCGGAGCACGACAAGGCACGGGGCCAACTGCTTAACCTGGCGGAGATGGTAAAAAGCCAGGTTTAACCACCTGAGTGATGTGGGCCTCTATTGAAAGGGAGGCATCCAGGATCACTCTCAAGCTCTGGATGCTGTCAACAGCACCCTGTCAAGAGAGGGGAGTTGGCAACCCATCCCAGCGCCCCCTCCCGACCCAGCCACAGGACCTCTGTCTTCGCTGGGTTTCGTTTCTACCTGTTCTGTTTTAACCAACCAATTGTGGCCTCCAGACCTCTGTTCTGGGGCAGCCTCCAGCCGGCCACTCATCAGCAGATAGGGCTCGGTGTCATCGGCATACAGGTGACAACCCAGCCCGTGATCCCGCGCCAGCTGGGCAAGGGGGCGCATAAAGATGTTAAATAACATTGGGGAGAAGATAGCCACCTGAGAGACTCCACATACCAGTGGGTATGGTGGTGAAACCCTCTCCCCTAGTGCCGCCCCTTGTCCCTGACCTCAGAGCACATAACATTGACCCACAGCTCTTCCCTTCCGTTATTTAATCCTTCATGGCATCTCCTGGGTTGGCTCACATTGAGTGGATTAAGGGTAGATGGAAACGACCTGAGCAGTATGATCTTGTTGGGGGTGGGGGAGAACTTTTAAGTTTTGTGCCCACGGCTCAGAAAAATCTGTGGTAAATCGCATTGTGTTTGCAGTATGCAGACCAGTCCCACAGTTCTTGCTCTGCTGTCAGAAACGAATTTCCTGCATCTGTCGCCTCCTTTTCCCAGGAACGTGTCGTTCAAAAAACACGTGCAGTGTTGTCAGCTCCAGAGTTTTCTGTTCTGTTTTATTGACTGGCCTAACTGTGTGGCAGATAAATGACTTGTCCACACCAGTTGTATGAGCTCTGTGGCCGAAAGCTGATTTAAACTTGTGTTCCTTATGTGCAGGGATAGTGCTTGGTCCATTTGCCTCGCACCCCAGGGATGGAACTAAAAAACAAACAAACTCATGCTTCTTGCAAAGTTGTGCATTGAGGCCCTTTACATAAGTGATTAGAAAGTTGCACTTATAAGTTGTGGGCGTGCTAGGAGAAGAGAGAAGAGATTGGATTTATACCCCGCCCTTTGCTACCCTGAGTAGTCTCAGAGTGGCTTACAATCTCCTTTCCCTTCCCCTCCCCACAACAGACACCCTGTGAGGGAGGTGGGGCTGAGAGAGCTCTGCTTTTTCAAGAATAGCTGTGCCAGAACTATGGCTTGCCCAAGGTCATCCAGCAAGTGCAAGTGGAGGAGTGGGGAATCAAACCCGGTTCTCCCAGATTAGAGTCCGCTCACTTAACCACTACACCAAACTGGCTGTCTTCACCAAACTGCTACAATATTAAGAGGGTGTACTTATGAGGAAATTGTGTTCCATTACACACACTTCCTAATGACTTCCTTCCCCTTTCCCCCTGCATTCCAATGGCGTCCTCCAGCCCCCATTCACTGGGGAGAATCGGAAGAAAACGATAGACAAAATCCTCAAGTGTAAACTCAACTTGCCTCCCTACCTCACGCAAGAAGCCAGAGATCTGCTTAAAAAGGTAAGTGTTGTATTGGGGGGGGGGTGAGTACCATTTCCAAAGTTATTATGCCCTGATTTGCAAAAAAATAAGGAATCTATTGGCACTGCAAGTTAGGTTTCAAGTGCTGGAAACGTCTGCCTTTATTAGAACAGAAACTGGGCTGTTGGGGCCTAGATACTTCATTTGCATTAGACCAGGGTCTCCCGAGAGACCTGTCATGATGCTTCTCGAAGTCCTTCAGGAAAAAATGTAGTGGACAGCAGTGCCCTCCAGTAGGTTTAGCTGGCCCAAGCTGAGAGCTGACTGTAGAAACTGACCTTACGGGGAGCTAATTCTGAGAGGGAAGACTGCAGCATGTGGAGCTGATCCAAAACATTTGGCTCTTCTGCAAACGTTTTTATATAAAGAATTATGATGACCTTGACTGAAGCCTAAAAAGAGACAAAATCATAAATGCCAAGGCAGCATCTCTTTCCTCCTCTTTTGCTTCAAAATACTGAATAGATATAAATTGTATTTAGTCTAAGCATAGTTGATGGGAAACTAACCTGTTCTGTAATATCAATATGAGACTTGTTACATGTTTGAAAATACAATACATTTTTTTTAAAAAAGAGCTTCAGAGTTAAAGCACTTGAGTTAGAAGGAGAAGGTGCCCGGCCCCAATTCTCCTTCTAAGTCGTGGAGTCTTGTGAGCAAAAATCCTTCTTTGTGAGCTACTGGCATTAAAGTTGTGAGCGAGCCATTTGGCTACTGCATAAATTAGTTTGCTCTGGAGCCATCCTTCCTGAGCAAAGACAAAAATGTGTGAGCCGGAGGCTAAAAAACTCTGAGCCAGCTCACACTAACTCAGAGGGAACACTGCCCAGCACAGTCTTTGGCATGACTGGACTGGGAAGTACTTTGGCCAGACGCTCTGGAGAACAGTTGCCAAGGAACCCCCTTATTACAACCTCCTGCCCTTAATTTCTCTCAACTGTCTTTTCTTTCTCCTAAGCTGCTAAAGAGAAATGCTGCCTCACGCCTAGGAGCTGGTCCTGGAGATGCTGGAGAAGTTCAGGTATGCTTTCCTTTCCACTGTTGGCAGAATCAGATGTGAGCATTGTGGGGTTTTTTTAAAGAACAGGGGTGGCGTCGGGGTCATGTCTTGCAGTCCACAGTCAAGAGGCCAACTACGTTTATTTATGTAAAGGGTTTAAAATATGACAGAATAGCTCGATAAACTAACCAAGCTAAAGAGCACCCGGGAAAACCAGTAGTATAAAATCACAGGTAGGCAGAAGGGGTAGGAAGAGGATGGGGAAATGAGGTAAAATTCCATTAAAAGCCCAGGTGAACAAAAACATTTTGGCATGGCACCTAAAAGCCAGTAATGCAGGTGCCAGGCGAGCTTCAAGCAAGAATGGATTCCGTGGGCAGGGTGCCACCACTGCAAAGGCCACGTCTCTAGTTAAACTCACCTCACTTTTGTGGCCAGAGGCACCAGGAGTAGTACCTTAACTGGCAAGCTGCAGTGTATGAGAGGAGATGGTCCTTCAGCTACCCTGGTCCTTAACCTTAAGGCCTTAAAAGTAGCCCCCAACATTTTGAATTGTGCCTGGTAATTGACAGGAAGCAGTGCAACTCCTTCAGCACAGGAGTGACATGATCCCTGCATCCAGCCCTCGACAGCAACCTGGCCAACGTATTTTAAACTCAGAAGAGTCTGGGCAGTCTGAGGCAGCCTCGGGCAAAGCACGTTGCAGTAATCTAACTGGATGTGATCGGAGCATGGCTAAATCATGCCTTTCAGGGAACAGCCTGATTAAAGGCGCCATGGGGGCAGCAACAGTTATGAACTTGCTCTTTCAAGCAGGCGGGGGGGCCCTGTGTCCAGCATGTACTGACTCTTCATTAGTTTAGCAACTTTACCATTGGCCACCCCCTAAACCTTGCCTGTGTGGATTCCTGGCCTTTTCACAGAGCTGTTTTTATAGATGGGGAAATGGGGTTATGACTCTAGACCCTCTTTAAGTTTGCTGTGTGACCCCTTCCCAACGTCCTACACACGTTTCGTAGAATAAAGTCCTATGCCTTCCATCTCAGCTTTAAGAAACTGAGAATTAAAAATGGATGTGTTGTGTTTTCTTTTTCTTTTTTTAATTCGTGGGTTGCTTTATATTTTAGTTCCTCTGCGTTTAGCACAGTGAACAGATTGCCTCACATTGTTCTGCTCGGAGACGAAAAGAACAGTTTGCTAACCTGGTTTGGGGGTCTTGACTGCCCCGATAATGTTTCTTAGGCTCATCCATTCTTCAGACACATCAACTGGGAAGAGCTGCTGGCTCGGAAGGTGGAGCCCCCATTTAAACCATTACTGGTATGTACTGCTTCCTCTTTGCTCCAGTATCAGGACACAACTCGCTGTATAATTTTAGCTGTTGTGAAATGGTGATATTGCTTGTCTTAATCAGGTGTGTGTGTGTGGGGGGGTCATATCCTCTGGATTTTTGCATGAAATCAGGTGCCACATCCTATACTAAAACAAATGAGTTTTCTTGCTATTCTTTGAATTATTTTGAAATGGAATTTTGTGTGTATTTACTTTTTATCCTGCCCTTTTCTTCCAGGAGCACAGGGCAATATGCACTGTCCCTTCCTCCTGTTTTATCCTAACAACAATCCTGTGATGATGGTTTAATTAAGCTGAGAGAGACCGAGATTGTGTGTGTGTAAATGGCCCAAGGTCACCCACCCAGTGAACTTCATGCCAGAGTGGAAATTGGAACCTTGGTCTCCTGGTTGTGCTCTGGAACTCTCACTACTATATCAGACTGGTTAAGATGAGTGTTCCGCTCCTAAAGAAGGCACAGGTGCTGCTCGGTTGCCTCTGTGCAGGTTTGAATCTCTTGGACACAGAGAAGAAACAAATGTATTGTTGAAGGTCAAAGCAAGCCACTTACAAGTTTTCTCTGATGTCAGGGCAGCTCATTGATGGGTCTGCCTGTTAATCAGATGTGATGGACAGACTGGGTTCTGCCTCTCTCTCAAAGCAACCAATGAGAGCAGATGGAAGGTTGAGAGAAGGAGATTTGAAAACAGCAGTTAAAAAATAACAGTTTAAGACTTAGTAGCAGAGAGAGAAGCTGATAGCTTAAGGGCTGAGGTGAAAAGGGATTTTATGGCTGAGGGGAACTGTATAGAAGAGCAGTTCGGAAAAAGCTGATAATAGTAAATTTGTAACTAAAGGATCCCACTTGTAGGTATAGAAACTCAGATCTTCAACGTGGTTTCTGTGCTTCAACACCCATGGGATCTAGTGCGCTGTAGCAAGCTCTTTTAACGGATTTTCGCGCCCAGACCTCGGGCATGCGCAGGAACCCCACCGCGCATGCCAAGAGGGGAGGGCGCGGACATCCCGCCAGTTCCTTTCTTACCGCCGCATTGGAAAGACCTTTTCTCCGTCGGTCTGATCGGTTCGTTAGTTTGGCTTTTTGCCTCACGGCTTCCTCGTCCTTTTTTGTGTTACTCCTTCGCTACCTACAATTTTTTTTTTAAAAAAAAACAACTTTATTTTCCTGATGGGGGAAAGTTCTGTTTACCTCAGCCGGCCTTCGGGCTTTACCCCCCCCCCTTTTTTCTCCACTATTTTGTTGTTCTATGGAGAAAAAGTGGAGCTTTTTTAACCGGTGTCAACGTTGCGGTAGTAAACTTGCTCTGCTCGACCGCCACACCCTCTGTATTTTTGTTTGGGAGAGTCTCCCAGACCTGACTCGTGCCAGCACTGTGCAAGATTTTCAAATCAAACACGAAAAAACCGAACAGCACGCCTGAAAGCGGGCTATTCTGACTGGGATCGCTATTCGACCTACTCTGCACACAGATCAAGGTCACCCTATAAATCGAGACCTTCAGCAACGCGGTCTCGACCTCCGCCTAAAGATGCTTCTTACCACCAAACGGAACCTCTGGGTTCTTCCACCCCCCACCCCCCCGTTGTTCCACCAAAAGTTTTGACTAGTCAACCGGAAGTTACTCCGATACAAATACCAGAACAGGGATGCTCTGATTCCGGAGACAACGAATCTGACTCAGAGGCTTCGGAGATCCAAACCTCCCCTGACCACAAGTCACCGAACCAAGCGGCCACAGAGGACCTCCCTATATCGCCATCCGACAATCTCACTTCTTATACAGACCTTGTCAAACAAATGGCCCATTCTCTAGGCCTCTCTGTGGTACAACAACAGCCACAGGTTACTGATCCTGTTTTTGATATTGTGCAACTAGATACCTCTACCATTGCACTCCCCATGTCCGCAGTCCTCTTGCAAGCTATCAAGACTCCATGGGAAAAGCTGTCTTCAGCCCTGGTGTCGACGAGGCGTCTGGACCATATGTACAGAGTCCAGGAGACAGGTGCCGAATTTTTATTTTCCCACCCTCAACCAAATTCGGTAGTCGTAACATCCTCGTCCAAGTCTAAACGAACACACTCGGCACCCTCTGACAGGGAAAGTAGGAAATTAGACACATTCGGGAGACGCTTCTACTCCACGGGTGCGTTAGGGGTCAAAACCACTAACTACCTAGCCTGCATGAGCAGATATCAATATACTCTATGGGAAAGAATCTCTGACCTCCTAACCCACTTCCCGGAAGACAAGCTTCAAGCGGCCAGGGTTATTCAAAAGGAAGGCATGGTCCTTGCGAAGCAGCAGCTCAACACGTCCAAACATGCTTTAGATGCTTCCTCCAGAACAATGGCCTCAGCTATCGCTCTGAGGAGACACTCCTAGCTCCGCAATACCAATCTTCCTCAAGATACTAGGTCATATGTCGAAGACCTCTCTTTTAATGGCCTCAGTCTTTTTAACAGCATGACCGATACCATGCTCCAGGATATAGATAAGAACATAAAGGCCTCTCGCGCTCTCGGGGTGTCACCCTCCACGAGGCAACAATATCGCTCTCGCACCTGGTCTAGGCCCTGGCAGAGACGCACTCCAAATTGTCAGTCTCCGGATAGGCAATGGAGGCCACCTACAACTTCCAGTGGTCAAAGACCCGCCTTTCAGAAACCTAAGTTCAGAACTGGACAACAACCCTCACGCACCAAACAACCAAGGGTTCTCCAAGCAGGGCTTTTGACTTCCCTCCTACCGAGTCAGTTCAAACACGTCTGTCACCTTTCCTTTATGCCTGGCATCACCTCGGACCAATGGGTGCTGTCCATTGTAACTCAGGGCTACCGTATTCAATTCAACCAGAACCCAATCACTCCAGTAGTCATCACCACACCCCCTTCCCCACCTCTCCTAGAAAAGGTGTCCGTCCTCCTGCAGAAGGAAGCCATCAAGAGGGTACCACCACACCTCCAAGGGACGGGATTTTATTCCCGATACTTCACAGTCCCAAAGCGGGATGGGGGCGTTCGGCCCATTTTAGATCTGAGGGACCAGAACTGTTATGTCACCTACCACCGCTTCCGCATGGTGTCCTTGCAGCAGATTATGCCACTGCCTCGGAGAAACGTCTGGATGGCCACCCTCGACCTCCAAGACGCATACTTCCACATCACTATCCACCCCTCCCACCGCCAATACCGGCGCTTCGCAATTGGTCAACACCATTACCAATATCCGGCCCTACCATTCGGCCTTTCAAGCGCCCCAAGATTCTTCACAAAGACTCTGATTGTGGTGGCGGCCTTCCTCCGTCTCAAGGGCATCTCCATCTACCCATACATAGACAATTGGCTCCTAGTGGCGTCCTCCAAAGACACTCTAGTCTCAAACATCGAGACAATGGTACTCTTGAAAGATCTGGGCTTACAAATCAATCCCCAGAAATCTCAGTTGCAATCGGCCCAGCAGATACAATACATCGGTGCCCTACTGGATTCCAAGACATGCATGGCTTACCTGCCCCAGAACAGGGCGGTGTCAGCAAGCTGCCAAGAGTATAATATGTTTCCCTTTCATGTGCATTCTTTCCCTTGCGCTTAATTGCCTCTTCGCCGCAACGCATATCTCTCAAGGCCGCTGGAGGAGTTGCTTTGTCTTTACACAGGATGAGTCGTGAAAAGCGTTTACCTGTTTTGCTTTTGCAGCTGTTAGTTCTCAGCCTAATGCCGTGCGCGGGAACCCCTGTAATTGGGTGGTCACTATACAAATGCCCTATAACCTTTTATGTGCATAGATCACTCGCCATTCCTAACAGTGCTCGTGTTACTGCATCTATAGCTTTCAATAAAAGTAAAACCTTCCTAAGAAGTGTGTACTTCATTGTTTGCTGTGGGTCCTGACAGGCGGCTGACATTGTCCACTTAGCCACCGTCGTTCGTACCCAACCCTTGCTCATGGCCTTCCAGATACAGAGGCTACTCGGCCTTATGGCCGCGACTACATCGGTCCTGGTCTTCGCAAAACTAAAAATGCGACATCTACAACTGTGGTTCATTCGCAACTTCGATACTTCGAAGAACGCACATACCACCGTCCTAACCCCCCCTTCCAACATACGAGAGTCCCTACTTTGGTGGACTGTTCCCTCCAATCTTTTCCAAGGAGCACCCTTCCATCCGCTGTCACCCCAAATCACCATAACGACAGATGCTTCCCTGACGGGATGGGGTGCGCACACCATGGGCCTTTCTGTTGGGGACAAATGGGACACACAGAAGAGGAAGCGACACATAAACTTCCTGGAACTGCTGGCAATACAACATGCTGTCACCAGCTTCCTACCTATAATCAGGGGGAAATGTGTCACGGTCCTCACGGACAACACCACGGCGCTCTCTTATGTCAACAAGCAGGGAGGCACTGTTTCCCTATGCCTCTGCAACCTTGCCATCCAATTATGGAACCTCTGCATCACCAACAACATTTTCCTCGTAGCCACACACATCCCTGGACACATGAACGTGCAAGGCAGACCATCTAAGTCGAGCAGGACTCAGCCTTCACGAGTGGGAGATGAACCCAGCATACCTCCTCCCACTCTTCCGCAGGTGGGGAACTCCCCAAGTCGATGTTTTTGCTACCAGAGCCAACAAAAGGTGTCCTCTGTTCTGTAGTTGGGGAGGCAGGGACCCACAGTCTCTGGGAGACGGTCTCCTTTACCCTTGGTCCATGGGGCTTCTGTACCTGTTTCCTCCCTTACCTCTGCTTCTGAGAGTGGTCCGCAGAATACTCAGAGACGGCGCGGACTGCATATTAATAACCCCATGGTGGCCAAGGCAACCACGGTTTTCGACAGTCCTCGAGTTATCAACAGGAATATACCATCAATTTCCTCCGGCTCAGGACCTCCTCCTCCTGTCCGACTCCCCTCTCCTACATCACGGCATACTACAATTGAAATTGACAGCATGGTTTTTCCACCCGCGTAGCGAACGTTCTGTTGAATCCCAGGAAACCTACTACGCGGAGGTCCTACAATTATAAATGGCGAAGGTTCTGCTCTTCCTTAGGTGATGCCCCTCGAGCCACCTCCGTGGGTCTCGAAAGAGTTTTCCAATTCCTCCTCTCCCTAGCTGACTCGGGACTTTCCCACTCATTGTTACATGTTTATTTGGCCGCCCTTTCGGCCTACCATGTTCAAGTTGACGGATGCACACTGTTTTCCCATCCGCTTTCAAAATGTTTTTTAAAAGGTTTATTACATCTCTACCCTCCTCTCAAAACTCCTGTTGTTCCCTGGGACCTTCCTCTAGTTCACCGCCAGCTCACGAGGAAGCCCTTTGAGCCGCTCGCAACATGCGACCTCAAACTTCTAGCATGGAAAAAGGCCTTTTTAATCGCTGTCACCTCGGCTAGGCAAGTGGGAGAAATATTGGATTTCCGACACGATACACCTTACCTGTCGTTTTTGCCAGACGGAGTTCGCCTCGTACCGGACATTTCCTGCCGTAGGTGGTGTCAGAGTTCCACCTGCAAGTGGAGGTCTTTCTCCCGGATTTCTTCCCAACTCCAACGTCCGCAGAGGACAGACTCTTACACACTTTGGATGTGAAGCGGGCTCTCCTGTTCTACCTCAATAGAACACGCCCAACGTGACTAGACTCCCAACTGTTCATCTCTTACGCACTAGCGAGGCTGGGGACTCGCATCTTGGCTCAACGCCTCTCAAAGTGGATTGCGGGTCTCATCCACCTCTGCTACCTGATTGCCAAACAGCCGTTGCCTGGCCCCATCAGGACCCATTCAACCCGGGCTGTTGCAGCTTCCACTGCCTTCCTCCAGGGAGTGCCCCTGACGGACATTTCCAAAGCCGCTACATGGGCTACGCCTAACACCTTTCTCAGGCACTATGCCCTAGATGTCCGTAATAACATCAATACCAACATGGGATGTTGCATTCTATCTTCGGCTACGCAGTAAAGGACCTGCCAGCACCCTCCTTCAGGTAGGTCACTAGTCGCTAATCTCCCATGGGTGTGAAGCACAGAGACCACGTCGAAGATAAAACAGGTTGCTTACCTGTAACTGGTGATCTTCAAGTGGTCATCTGTGCATTCACACCACCCACCCTCCTTTCCCGCTGCTATCAGCTTCTACGCTTTCAATAGAGGTTGATTTGCGACGGTAAAAAAGATACTGGCGGGATGTCCGCCCCGCCCCCGGGCATGCGCGGTGGGGTTCCTGCGCATGCCTGCCGTCTGGGCGCAAAAATCCGTTAAAAGAGCTTGCTACAGCACTGATCCAGCGCGTGCGCACTAGATCCCATGGGTGTGAATGCACAGATGACCACTCGAAGATCACCAGATACAGGTAAGCAACCTGTTTTTCAAAAGTTCAGTGGAAGTGAAACGTTTCTTAGACTTTACCTTCCTCAGTGTTTTGTTCTTATAAATAAGCTTCTTGCTTTGATTAACCCTGTGGGCTGCATCTCTAAGGGGAAGAAGCACACACACAATTTAATATCTCAGTCTACATACATATGTTATACGATATAAATGAATGGTGGCAATGACTGATTGGAGCAGTGTTTGAATTCAGCCCCAGTGGCTCTGTGTGAGTGAGGGCTGATTATTAAAGGGTGCTGGGCTAACCTGTCTGTGGTTGTTTCTGGGAGTGAGAGGACCTGAAGTGTGAGGTGGTCATGACTCTATGGATTTTAAAAGACAAGAAAGGTGGCAAGTGTGACATCCTGACCTATGTATAACCCATAAGCTGAATAAGAGTTATCAAAAAGTCTCTCTTGTTTTTGTCCTTAAGTTATCCTTTTAACTAGGTTCCTTTGCTTTTGATCTGATCCCCCCCGGGGGGCTTTATTTTTCAGTGCATTTGGGTAAAGTGAGCTTTCCCTGGTGGCAGTAGGACTCCTGTGCGGCTCCAGGGGTTTTCCCCTGCCGAGCATTTCATGCTCCTTCTGCCAGAGCTGTTTTAAGTTGATCGTCTGTATATAAACCTTTATTCCTTTTTTGCCTTCGCAAAGCAATCCGAAGAGGATGTGAGCCAATTTGATGCAAAGTTCACTCGTCAGACTCCCGTCGATAGCCCCGATGACTCAACTCTCAGTGAAAGTGCCAACCAGGTCTTCCTGGTAAGTGAGCATGAACTCTTGTGCTGGAGTGCAGAGAGCCAGCAGGATCTGTACCCTTCCTTCTGGCGCCTGCAGTGCTTGCCAGAAAGCCCTGTCCTATGCTTGAATATCCTATAGAGAGCCTCTCTTTGCTACACTTGTTTTTTGCTGGAATCTGTGTAAGAAAGGCAGGGCATAAATCAAGTAAACAAAACAAGTTCCCAGCAGTTCCAGCTCTCCCTGCTTCCCTTTGCTACAAAGCGTGTTGACATTCATCTTCTGTTCTTTCAATCTCCCTGCTTTGCATTTTGGTTGCTGCCTGTGTGTCACACATCCAATCAGCAACTAACTTTCTGGGAAGGTCGCATCGAGGAAGGGGGGAAGCCACCACTGAAGAATAAATTGCCAGGACCTCATTGTTGTAGTCATCAGTCATGCCATTCATCTGTTATGCGTGTGAATACACACACACACAAACACACACACACACTTGCATAAGTTCCAGGGGTCATTTCTAGCCGGAATGAGCCGGGACGGCGTTCCAGCAATAACAAGCCCAGGAGCGGGCACATGTGATGGCAAGCCCCGCCCCCAGCAGCCCTCAGTCAGGCCAGGAGGAGCGGGAAGTGGTATGTGTTGCCTCTGCTTGCCATCACCGCCGCCACCAGCCAGAAGGCAGGGTAAGTTGGTGGGGGTGTAGGGGGTAGGGGCTTGTTTCAGGTCCAGTGGGTGGGAGCCTGCAGAGAGCGCCTCCCCCCTGGCCTTCCCTGGCCCACCCGCCGAGGTGGGCAAGCTGTGGAAGGCCCTGCAAGGAGCAGGGAGGCATTTAAATGCCTCCCCGTGCCTTCCCTGCCCGACCGCCGAAGCAGATGAGTCGGGGAAGCTCTGCAGAGAGGGTCCCCCCACCCCCACACGGCCTTCCCTGGCCTGCTTCTGTCAGGCAGAAGTGCCTGAGATTCCCCCCCCCCCTTTTCCTTTGCCCCGCTTGGAGTTGAAGGGAAGGGAGATGTCAAGGGGTGTGGCATATGCAAATAAGTTATGCTAATGAGCTCCTGCACCTCTTTTTCTATGAAATGACCCCTGATAAGTACATATGGGGCTGTCTTCTGTTGAATGAAGCCTTTGGTCAGTTTGGCCCAGTACTGTCCACAATGCTCTCCAGTGTCTCAGAGAGACAGTTTTTTTTCCTCCAACACCTTCTGCCTGAAATCCACTAAGATGAGGCAGTTGAAGATTAAAGGTGGGACTCCCCCCCCCCTCCCCCCGCAAAGGCATGCCCTCGGTCTCTTGCTCTGGGGCTGCTATCAACCTATGGGGAAACAAAGCCATAATATTCATGGGGGGGTGAGTGGTCGCTTCTAGTTCAGCTGGAATAAGAAGCTAAGAGGGGAACGGGGAGAGCATGAAAACGCTGGCTGTGTTATGTGTGTCCTTTTCCAGCCAGCCTTTTCATACTCTCCCAGTCCCCCTCCCCTTAATACAGTACCCATCCTGGTATGGCTTTTGTCCACTTAGATCCTGCAGTTCTCAGCTCAGCTCAGTTTTGGGTGGTCAAAGGTGATCCCTCATTCTTTTTTCACTCTCAGAAAATGTGGCTTGATCCAGCCTTCTTATCTCCTATTAGATTTTTCTAAAGGCCCGCGTATCGGCAGCAGAGGGGAGTTCTTGGTGTGCGGGAGGCCCTAGGTTCAACCTGCGGCTCCCTAGGTTCAATCTCCGGCTGTGACAGCCCCTCTCTCTGAGTCTGTGGTAAGCTGCTGCCAGTCATAAACGGTACCGGCTAGGCAAGCTCAGATCTGACCTGGTGTTGGGCAGTCTGGTGTAAGTTAATTTCCCCTTAGTAACAAAGGATGGATTCGACACTTCTGTGTGAGTAGTTTATCATGTGGGGGGGGGGCCACAGGGAGAAATGGGGGTCGGCACTGGGTTTCAGGGTTTGGGACATTACCAAGGGTGTTCTTTCTGGTGGGCTTAGCCACTGTTTTCCTTATCTTCCAGGGCTTTACGTACGTGGCTCCCTCCGTACTTGAAAGTGTAAAAGAAAAGTTTTCCTTTGAACCAAAAATCCGATCACCTCGCAGATTCATCGGCAGCCCACGGACACCAGTCAGGTACTCTCACCCCCCCACACACACACACCGATGTTCGGCTGTTCCTCTCCAGTTAGATGTCCTTTGCCGCCACAAAACCTTAAATTGTCCAAAATAAATTAGTGCTCTTATGCTGCTATTACTTACAATGCCTCTGCACTTTCCACTTGGGATTAAATTGACTTTGCAGTATGAGAGCTGTGGGCAAAGAGAACAGTAGTACCATCGAGCTCTCCTTGCCTTCTGCATTAGGCGTTCGACATTTCACAGAACAAATGCATTTTTTTTATCACAACCCTGAAAAAGAACGTAAGGCATGTCAGTCTAGCCTTCTGCTAGATTAGTTTCCTTCCTCCCGCTGATCGACTAATGCAGTCCAGTGGCTGGCATTTTAATCTGCTTTATAGGTTAGGTTGTAAGGGGCCTGATCTAACAGGTTGGTGGATTTTGAGCACTCCTCTGTCTTGACCCCACCCCCTTCAGAATGGGTGGGTGCAGTCTGCTCCGTTATCTCCCTTTGCTACTTGTGTAAGCAATTCGAAGCCTACGTGTAGGGCTTTGAACATTTTTGAAGTTCTGTATAGGTACAAAGGGTTGTCATCTGTAAAATAATTTTCAGGAATGATCCTATGCAGCCTCCTGATTCCCCCTCTGAGATAGGTTGTTAGTTTCATTTTACAAAATGTGGAACCAAGGCTGAGAATGCCTTGCTGATGGTTGACCCCAGCTTTCCATGTCAGTCTGAAGTCTTCCGTTGACAGCTTCTGGTGGCAGCTAGCTCTAAAAAAAAGAAACAGGAGCCAGCGACTGAAGTGGTCGTGCTTGATACTTCTGCTGTTTAGAATTCAGAAGCAGGCAGTGTAGTACATTAAGTAAACTCTGTAACGGAACTTTCTTGTCTTTGAAGCCCTGTAAAATTCTCTCCGGGGGACTTCTGGGGACGAGGTTCTTCTGCCAGCGTGACAAACCCTCAGACGCCTGTGGAGTATCCGATGGAGACAAGCGGGATGGAACAAATGGACGTGACGGTAAGCGGAGAGGCCTCAGCTCCGCTTCCCATCCGGCAAACCAACACTGGGCCGTACAAAAAACAAGCCTTCCCCATGATTTCCAAACGACCAGAGCACTTGCGCATGAATCTATGACACAACTGATGGCAAATCATTTCCAAACCTGCTTGGGCGACGGAAGGGATGGCAGACCTTTGCCGGCAGCCCCCTTCCCATCTGCGTGAAACAGGAGGGGCTTCTTGTGACTTCTTTCTCAGAGCGGCAGCGTCGAGGTGGGTCACTGCGCAAAGTGGACTGGGAAAGAGACGCAGAATCCCATGGATCATCTCCCCCCCCCCCATTTTTTTCCTTCTCTGAATCAATGGTGCATAAAAAAAAAGGACCTGAAGCGAAATGGTTTTGAAAAGCTGTAGGTCCAGCAGTTAAAGAGATTTGCAGTGTGACGTCCTTTGCAGTTGATCAAGGGTGATAAGCTTGCAGCTGACAGTGTTGAGAGTAGAACGTTGCCACAGCGGCATTCTGTCAAAGGGGTAGCCCGTTTCACGGGGCTAGCGCACACAATGCCTCCTCCAGTACTCGCCTCTCAAGGATTAATTCGCATGCAGGCTTAGGATGGCTTCCTGCGGTGGTGTGGAATGGAAGATCCAAGATAAAACTCCACTATAGGTGTTCCACATGCAAAAAACCCCCACCCCAATCTAAAGAAATGCGTTTTTATATAAATATATATATTTTTGAATAGATTTTTTTTCTTTTTCTCACATTGGCTCATTATGGAAAATATCCCAAACTTGGAAAGTGCAGAATTATTGGTTTGATGCATAAAATAGAAAAGCGGACTTAAATTTGTTTTGCTACGGAAACAATGAAGTGGTGAAAAAGAAAACAATACACTGTTAATTATGTTGTTGGGATTGGTGGGTGGGGTGGGGAAGGGGGAACATACCCTGCCTCTACCCTCTCTTGCTACAAGAAGCAGATCAGGTCATCGTCTATGCTAAAACCTAACCGACATGGAGGCTGTGCTCTCCAGTCTCACACCTCTGGTGTCCCCTTGAGGTTCCACACAAGCAGGGGCCCTCTCCGCCGGCGCTGTGCATGCATCAAGAGTCCCACGGAGCTTTTGATTGGTGCCACGAGCTTATATTTGTACTGTCGTGCATTTCATCAACCCAAGCAGAAACTCTGCTGGTTAAAAATTTTCCTCAAGATTCCAGAGCATACTCAGATTTATCAAGCCACCAAAAAAGATGTTAACAAAGTTGGAAAAGGGGTGTGGTGCGCGCGCAAGCAGGGACGTCATCGGCGTGTTACCGATTTAGAAAGAAACAATTATGCTGGTCTTGCAAGTCAGCGGCAGTGCTTGCAGAGATGGTTTGTTGAACATGTCTCTGCTCCATTGTGCATTTCCATGACAAATTACAATAACTGTTTTCCAGTGGTGGGGCTGTCCATCTGCTGATTGTATTTAAAAACAAAACAAGTATTAAGATGGCCTTCAACGAATGTCTTCCAGAGAACTTTTTGCAACTTTAATTTTAGGAAACGTTCTATAGATTTACTATTTATGTTTCTGCGATTTGTTGTTGGAAAAGCAAAGCAAAACAAAAAAAAATCTGTATACGTGACTTTACAGGTACAAAGAATTAAATAAAGGTATCTTTACCTTAACTTAAAAATACTTCCTGCCTTAAAGAATTTCCATGGACGTAGCTGGTGAAAAAAGTCATCAGTGATCGGCAGAGCTTTCCGCTAGGGCAGCGTGAGTGTGCGTGCGCCTTTGGGTAATTGTGCGGCTGCGTAAAGTCCCTGGTGCTGCTTCGTCCTGCTCGTTAGGTTCTTCTGTCTGTGTTCGTCCTGCTATTGTAGGGATAATTTTTGGTTTTTCTTTCTGAGCCATAGGATCCAAGCCATAACTCTTCTCAAAAACAAAAATAGTCCAGCCAGAGGCTTCACTTTCCACAAAGTAGCATGGGAAGGAAATAATACAGATGCGCAACCTTGTCGTATCCCCTAGGAGCATCATTTTTTTTTTCTGTTCTTCTGAGCAGTGAAATGTCAAGGGTGCAATCTGGTGACCACAGTTGCCAGGCTCACTTAGAGCAGCAGTCAAGGATCTGGCTCCTGCTGGGTTTTGTTGGGGTCTTAGCCTTAAATAAAGCAGCCTTGCAGCGTAGGAGCCACTTTCCCTCGTGTCACCCCAGTAGTGCTCGTGTGTCTGCATCATGTGGGAGAAGCAGATTGTGTCGGCGCTGTGCTCCCCAGGGCAGCGCCCCCAATGTCTTGGTCGGCTTCTGCCACTGGAATGGTCAGATTTGGACATACAGGTGATATTGGAGCTGTCCGGGATGTTGCTGTGAGGCAATTCCATACCTCTCAGGAAGGCTTAGATTGACCCTAAGGCCTAACTCACACAGGTGGTAGCTGCTTTTGCCTAGTGTGTATTTGTTGGGGGGGTACTCAGGGGTGTGGGGACATGAGCCGTGCAGTGGGAGCTCCCTCACGGGTCCCCGTGCACACAAACCTTAGGGGTGTGACTCCTCCTCCCTGGGGAGGAAGAATCACCTGACCTGTAGGACATCATGCGGAGCATTTGCATTCTGCCTGACATTCTCAGGGAAGGGGGGGCACAAGACTGTCGCTGCCCTCATCTGACCCACACCCTGGTTGTGGCTGGAGAGTGTGTGGCTGTCTCTGGGGGGCGTTGAGGTTCGGTGGCTTTCCCCTCTTAGTTCTTCAAAGGGAAGGGCTGCCTGAAGGTGCTTTGACTCTATAGATGTCAGACATGGCACAGATCTCCCCCCCCCCCCCAATTTCTGCATTCAAAATACGCTCTGAAATAGCAGCTGCTTTCAACTTTGCCTGCGTAGAAGCAGCGGTAGTTGCAGTGACAGCTGGCGCTTGCGTAAAGGTGAGACCTCTAACCCTGCTAAGGACCTCTGCTACTCAAGTCTCAGTGAACTTGTACGGGGTTCCCCTCCCCCATAAAAAGGGACACAATCTCCCATGATCTTACCATTCTGTCCTGGCAGGATAGGACTTTTCCAGTGGGCCTGGCTATACTATAGCTGGCAGAAAATGTGGCTGTGTGTGGTAGTTTGAGTTCACTGCTTGTATCCAGTTCTACCATTTTACTATGTGTTTCACGTTATAGTTTCATCCTCTTAACTGTGAATCCTTTTTATTTTGGAAATGCGACTCGGGTCAGCAAGCACACACTATGCAATATGGGTTATCCTGTATTTATTTGTATAAAAGAAGAATATCAAAAACCTTGATTTTTGTGTATATAATTTTAGTGACAGTATATAGTAGTTACCGAACTTCAAAGGGAGTGGTCTCTCTCTCTCTCTCTCTCTGGCACAGCTATATCAGAACACTAGCCTATGGAATGCAGTGGATATCGGAGAACTTAAAAGTGCTTTCTTTTTTAAAAAAAATTGTCTTAATTTTTCTTGGAGTATAGCGATTAAGATTTATTTTGTACAAGCTGTGCTTTTTTAATTATAATCTTGGGATCTTTGCTATAATTTGATTTTTATAGATTTTTGTACTGTTATATTATTAAAAAAATAACTGGGCGTAATACTTGGTAAAGCTAACCACATATTAAGTATTAAAACTTGATTAACTTGAATCCTGTTTTGTTTCAGCCCGATCCATGATGTTTTGAAAGTAGTGGTAGTTCTGCAGTTCGTTTTGAAGAGTGCAAAAGTACTTGGGTCAGCTGGGCTGGGATTTCTCCCACCCATGACACAGATCTGGGGTTAGGGTGGGAGGTATTTTAATTGCTTTTTGTAGAACGAGTGATGATTTTGATCTCAGTTAACTTAGTAAACGGGGGGATGTTGAGCAAAGTCCTTTTCAGGCTCTCTCTGTGTGCCATCTGCAGCCTGGTCCGTGCATGCAAAACAAGGTGGTAGAAATAGACTGTAGGTCTTGGATCCCTGCTTTGAACGACTCCTGCCTACAGAAACGTGGCACACAGCAGGGGGAATTGTTCTGCTCTCCTGCCTGCTGGTGTCACAGGGAGTTGGGAGTAGACGAGCATCCCAAAGCACTGTCCGCCACCTGTAGTCTGAAGATGTGCAGCCTGTTCTGCTGTCTTATTTCCCTCCGTGTATGAGCCCGGCTTGATATACTAGACTTCTGTCAGGGTGTCGCTACTTGCTACAACCTCCATTTTTTAAAATAAGTTTGCAGTGAAATAGTGTCAGGTGAGCTAGACCAGGTACAGTGGGGCCGTTCACCATCGACCTGCTACTCCTTCCACTGTCCCAACAGTCATATGTCTTTATGAAATGGGGGTTACCAGTTGCAAAGAAATACAGCTGGTACCTCGAGGGGGGGGTAGTGGAAGGATAGCAGAGACAGTGACTAAAGATCTTGGGGGGGAAGGCCATCTCGTGAGGATGAGGGATTGTGTTTTGTAGAGGCCCATGGGCTGGCTTCATATACTCCCCTGGCCAGGAGTCCTGTGTGCAGCCTGAAGCGTGTGCATCTCATCATTGTGAGTTTATGTTTGCTTTTACCTTTCGGGGAGCTGCTTTGGGTATGTTTATCATGGTAAAGTGGCGTAACATGATCTAGATTCTCTCCTTCACCTGTGGGTGCTACAGACCATCAGTGGGGGGGGGGTATGTGTGGAAAGAACACCGTGGACCATTGTCCAGGGTGATATATGGGTGGGTTCTGTTTTTCCTAGAGGTCCTAACAATCTAGGGACTTTCTTGCTGTGGACATCAGGGAAGGAAACTGCTCTAAATTTGAGCCAGCTATCATTATTCTGACTTTGTCCCCATTGTAACAGAGTGAAAATAAAACATCCCAAATGCCCATTCACTCAAGGGGAAATCTCCCTTCCAAAGCCCCATTGAAAAGAAATTGGAAATTGGGCTTTAATGGTGCTGAGTGATCATCTGTGAACTTGTATTAAAACCAGCATACGCACCTTCTTATTTAGGGGTGAGCAGGGGAAAAGAGGGTTTGGGTTCCATCTCAAGCCTATATGTTATCACAAACTGTGCAAGTGTCTTTGGGAAATAACATTTCTGCATCAGTATCTGATCATTTGGGGGAAGAGGGGAAAGGAGGGGGCCGGAAACGGGGGTGTGAATGCATGAGTGGTTCTCATCTGTACCTTTTTTTTCCAACAAAAAAAGGAAGTGTTCTTTCTGCCAGACCTGAGCTGGTTTTTGTAACCATCTGTAAGAATTGCTCGCCAGCTGCCTTACTGGGAATGGTATTGAGGGTAAATACCCTTTTCTGCATTTCATTCTGTACTATTTACTGTAATGAAATATACTTGATTTCAGAACAAATGGATGTAAATAGCAATTAAATGCAACTTTGAACAAATGTTATGGAGAATGGTTTTTTAAAAAGGTACTTTCACACTTGTGCATCCCAAGCTGACCTTACAAAAATTTTTGTGGGCTGAGCAGAGCAGCCATTGGCAACCAAAATATATTAAAATTCCTCCTTAAATGGTGCAACATTTCCTGAGCGTCAGTACACTGCTGGTGCTGAACTGCACCTCTACAGAAGATTGTTTTTAAGGTGGTAGTCAAGGGGGGGGTGCTTCTCATCCAAAGAATAGACGCTCAGCTGCAGCTTCTTCCCCAACAATGGCTTGCTTCTGTCCTGGGTCTGGTAAGTTATCATTACTGGGACAGGAGGGGAATGGCTGCTTGCTGGTTTACCTTTTAAATTCTCACGGGCACTCATAAGACCATGGATGATTTAGTCTTCCTTGTGGAAGTCAAAGCTTCAGGGCTGAAGCAAGTGCTCTGAAGGCAGAAAGACCCAATTCCCCTCCCTGGCTCCTTCACTTAAAAGAGTCACATGTGAAAAGGCCTGGATTTGACTCATCTGCTGCAGCAAGGACAACTGGATGAATGTAGGCAAGATGGGGCAGGGACCACCTGACCTCATCGGGCAGCTTTGTAGGTCCCATTGGTCGGGTTCTTCTATCAGTCTGCCCTGTTGAGTGCTGAGAATGAATCTGAAAATGGTACCCACCGTGGCTTGCTCAAAATACTTCTCAGATGCACGAAGATTTAGAGGTGCAGCTCTGCTAGCAGATGTGACAGTTGCAAATAAACTATGGTGCTACAAACCTGTATATCTGTAAGCACTCCTGTGTAAGAAGCATATACGATTGTGTTGTATGCCTTGAAATGCAATGCTCCACTTACAGGGCTTGTAGCAGCGCCTTGCAAGCTTGTCATTTTTATTTATTATTTATTATCGCATTTCTACCCTGCCCTCCCCGCAAGCGGGCTCAGGGCGGCTTACAATAAGGCACCATGTGCCAAAACATAAAAGAGCATTAAACAGGATAAAACAATCTACATTAAAGTGCTCAGTGGTTACAATCAAAAACTAACAAGATGGAATCAAATTTACAAGATGGACTCTCCAGGTTCTTACATAATAAGGAGGTTAAATACCCATGGTTGTTACTCAGCCCCATCCAGCGGTACTGACCTCAGCAATGTCATGGTTGATCCAACCCTCCGATCTACCAATGATGGTAGTGGTGGCTCCTACTCGAAAGCCTGGCGCAAGAGCGCCGTCTTACAGGCCCTGCGGAACTGTAAAAGGTCCCGCAGGGCCCTGATCTCCTCCGGGATTCCACCAGGTAGGAGCTGCCACTGAAAAGGACCTGGCCCAAGTTGCAGTAAGCCTGGCCTCCCTGAGAGGCACATGTATCAGTTGTGCCACGGATACAGTGAAGTTTCCTATGGCGATAAATGGACAAAATACACAAGGGTGTTCCATAGATTTAAAACTACATTTATTCTTGCCAGCCTTCCGGTCTAGTACAGCTTTTTAAAGAAAGTACCACAATTAGATATATTTCCTCTTTTTATTTTTGCGCCTTGTCAAAATATAGCATCAAATAGTTTTTTAAAAAAATAGACTTCAGGGAACAAATACCCATGTTGACATCATTGAAGTAACTTGGCAGTATGAGTAGACATGGGACAGGAAGTGGGAATAGGAAAGCGCCTGTGAGGTACTGCCGGCTCCCATTCGAATGGCCACGAACACGGTTCTTAATACACCTGAGGCAATGTTTGGGGTATCCTGTCGCTTTGGAAGCCAGCCAGCCCTTGTGTGTAAAATGCTGATTCCAGTCAGGTTGCTGTATGTGGTACATGCATTGTCGAAGATTTGACTTTACAAATCCAGTAGCAGAAGCCCCAAAAAGTGTCAGAGAGGCACAGCACCCTGCTTTAAGCTGAAAGCCCCAGTATTCAAGTAAAGTTACACTGTGAAGCAAGAAGGTGCGAGTTTTTAATAGATCTGTAATTGCACAGAAGACGCCCCATCTTTCCACTTGTTAATGTGATCCGAGATGACTGTTCTACACAGGGGGCAGCTTTTCTCTCTATTGAACCACAGAGCTATGCATTCTTCGCAGAATATGTGCTGTAACGAAAAGGACCAATTTGATTGTTAGCGCATAGAAAACTTGAGTTTGAATAGATGCTGCTCAGTTTAAACTGGTGGCCCTGATTGAACTAGTGTAGAATGTCTGTTTTCATACTTCCCCATTTCAGCCATCCCTTTCCGCGTTGATTTGTCTGCCATGGGATTCAGTGAATCACGGAGAATTCTGGCACTGCTGTGTACAGTGAAAAATGGGGCCACCCCTTTCCTGTGACTGCAATGTCTGTGCTTCTGAAGGGACGCTAAGCTATCTTTCGGGGTAGTTTGTTTACCATTACTGGCCTTCTCTATGAAAAGCCATTTCGGGTTTCTCAGGACACCATTTGAAAAACCAGAACTTTAGAACCAGAGGAGTTAGCTGTGTTAGTCTGTCGCTGCAAAATAGTAAAAAAGCCCAGTTGCACCTTTAAGACTAAACAAACTGTATTGTAGCATAAGCTTTCGAGAAACACAGCTCTCTTCGTCAGATACATGGAGGGTATGAAGAAACTGGCAACCTCTCCCCCCTCCCCATACCAGCACCTACATCTCTCACCAGTTTCATCATACCTTCCATGCATCTGACAAAGAGAGCTGTGTTTCTCGAAAGCTTATGCTACAATAAATTTTGTTAATCTTAAAGGTGCAACTGGGCTTTTTGATATTTTTCAAAAATTTTAGAAGAATACGTGGAACAAATCCACAACTTTCAGTACCTATGGAGTCAGGAGACAACCGTGCTTGAAATCTCAAAGGGAAAGGGGGGACAGACTAAATTTGGGAGGGGAGGAGCCTTTCTGAAGAATTTATCTAGAGAATTTTATATTTCACCTTCCTATAATGTACTCAGGGTGTTGTACAGAAGGAATTCATATCTGTCAACTGCAATACTTAACAGGTAAATCCAGTTGTAAAAAGCAGCCAGGTATATTGTTGCAAAAAGCTTTCCGAATAGAAGCAGCATGCAAGTACTTCAAAGTATTTTGTTGCTGTTTTATGCATGTGTCATGCTTTAGTTTTAAATCACCCTCAAGCAGGTTCTCTGGAGAGGAAGCATATCAATTCTCTAAACAAAAGGGATTAGGTACTCATCCCTCTTGCCTGGCTGGGCACATGGAACTCTTTGTGTGGGTCCTTGGATCCTGACCAAACCATGTGTGGTTTGTTTCTCTATACTCAGAAATACTAAATTCAGACAACATGAGGGGAAACTTCCCTGGGAGGAGAATTTATGAGAAAGCGGAGTACAAGCGTGTACCCCCTTGTGTCTTCTCTAATTGCCCTCTAGCTCCAACAACTATTTTAATGCGGCAAATGCTTGCTGTAAAAGGAACTAAGGACCCTGGTGTACAAGGGTGATGAATTAAGTGGTGTCCCTTTTTCAACGTAAAGCACATCACCAAGCAGCCCAGCAATGTTCCCTCTAAGCTGAGTTAGTGTGAGCTAGCTCACAGTTTTTTAGCCTCCGGCTCACACATTTTTGTCTTCGCTCAGGAAGGACAGCTTCAGAGCAAACTAATTTATGCAGTAGCCAAATCACTTGCTCACAAAGTGCCAGTAGCTCACAAAGTAGAATTTTTGCTCACGAGACTCCACAGCTTAGAGGGAACATTGCAGCCCAGTATCAGATAGTACAGGTTCCATGCAGCCTGCTAAGATTTGCCTTCTCTGGCTTTGGAGGGAAAAAGATTTCAGGGGCTGTTCCCTACAGATTCTCCAGATGAGCCCTAGAGGTGATAAATGCCTCGAAGCACCCACAACTTCAAGGCCGAAGGGATTTCATTGCCTTGGTGGGAAACACGTTTGGCACAGCAGAATTGCATGGCGTGAAACTTGTGTCAGATGGTACAGCTGTTTCAGATAAGCATGAAGCAAAGGGTGTGTGTGTGTTTGGGAGCCCTCCTAGCAGGGCTTGGATGCCTCTAGCAGATGTCCAAACTCACTTCCCACTACCTGTGGATAGAGAGTTCCTGCTTTAGGAGACGATGAAGAAGCAGACTGTCAGAACTCACATGGGAGAAGCAGGAAGCAAAGACTAGGCAGGTGAGCAATGTTGTTTTTCCCTCTTCCAGCCCAGAATCTTTCAGCAGGTAGGAGAATTTACAGAGCCTCCAATAACCCCATCGCCAACTGTTCCCAAGGGATACAGTACACTATTCTGAGTGGAATTCTCCCCCCTCACCATGATTTAGCCCATGAGAAGGAAACATCATCCAGGACAGAGCAAAAGCCTTTCTCCTTGTA
>NW_015175984.1:437955-487759 GCF_001447785.1 Gekko japonicus
GAGACTACCCAGGAACCCTAAATAAGCCACCTTGATTTCCTTGAGATGGGACACAAATGCAACCAAAACAGTAATAGGGATGCATGGGTTCAACCTGCGAATACAGTAGGTGCGTAAGCCTCACAAAAATACACATTGAACACACCAAGCTGCCTTAATACTGAATCAGACTTTTGGTCTATCAAGGTTCATGTTATCTACTCAGTTCAGTTCAGAATTTATCACGATCCAAGAGCAGCGGTGTTGTCTACTGAAGGCTGGCAGCGGCTCTTCAGAGTCTCAGGCTGAGGTTTTTCACATCACTTATCTGATCCTTACAACTGGAGATGCTGGGGATCAAACCTGGGACCTTCTGAGTGCAAATCAGGTGCTCTGCCACGGAGCCAAGGCCCTCCCCACAACCCTCTGTCCACTAAGGGAAGAAACGGTAAGCCTGACCTTCCTGTCTCTACAACATAACCACAGTCTGCATATATAGCATATTTAAGATACTATATAAAAACATAACAAAAGCCATGCTGGATCAGGCCAATGGCCCATCCAGTCCAGCACTCTGAGTCACACAGTGGCCGAAACCCAGGTGCCATCAGGAGGTCCACCAGCAGGGCCAGAACTCCAGAACCCCTCTCACTGTTGCCCCCCCCAAGCACCAAGCACATCACTGCCCCAGACAGTGTTCCATCTATACCTTGTGGCTAATATCCACTGATGGACCTCTGCTCAGTACATTTATCCAATCCCCTCTTGAAGCTGTCTATGCTTGTAGCCGCCACCACTTCCTGCGGCAGTGAATTCCACATGTTAATTACCCTTTGGGTGAAGAACTGCTTCCTTTTATCTGTTCTAAGCCTACTGCTCATTAATGTCACTGAGTGCCCATGATTTCTTGCATTGTGAGAAAAGGAGAAAAGTACATCTTTCTCTACTTTCTCCATCTCATGCATGAGTTTGTAAATATCATGTCAACATTAGACACAAAAAACTGCAATAATATTTGCAGAGATGATGAGTCTGCCATGCTGAAACACCAATTTGTTCCTATGCCAACTGCAGCCATTTAGTGCTGCTGGTTCCCCAGCTTTGGAGTCCACTGATGAACTTGTGGAAGACAACTGAGCATTACCTGGCAGATGAGAACAACAGGCTTCTGGAACTCAGCTTGGCAGATAGAGCAGATGTCGTCTGCGTCGGCGCACTGCCTCTTGCTGGCGGCCACGCCGTAGCTCTGCAAAGTGGCAGAAGGGAGAAGAAAGGACAGTGCTATCGGAAATATTTCACAAAACCTGGAGAAGAATGCAAGGATGTGGCTTTGGCACTTGGGAATTTTGACAGGTGGGGGCTGCAAGAGATGCATTAGTAGCAGCAAGAGCGTTGTTACTAACAGCCATGTCAGGTAGGCTGATGGTAGTCTCTCATTTTGTAGATGGATGGTTGAGGAGGAGGAGAGATTGGCTTGCCTAGAACAGAGGTGAGATTTGAAGTGGGGTCCTCCCTGCATCACCTTTGCTGGGACACTACAGTAGCTCTCAAAGGAGAGATCCATTTTCCAACAGGTTGCCAGTTTTACACACAGCACAGCAGCTTTGAAGTGCTGAGTGATGGCAGCACGTCTTGAAGAAGAGCTGGTTTTATACCCTGCCCTGCACTACCGAAGGAGTCTCAGAGCAGCTTACAATCTCCTTTCCCTTCCCCACAACAGAGGTAGGTGGGGCTAAGAGAGCTCTGAGAGAACTGTGACTGATCCAAGGTCACCCAGCTGGCTGCATGTGGAAGAGCGTGGAATCGAACCTGGTTCTCCAGCTTAGAGTCCTGCCGCTCTTAACCACTACACCAAGCTGGCTCTCAGTTTGCCCCACCCCCAGCTATGGGGCCAAACAGGCTTGCTTACTGCAAAGAGTTTTCATTCATGACAGTGAGGAAACAGCTGTTCCTTAAATCAAGGGACTTGTGTACATGGACATCGAATGGAACCTTGGAATGACGCACCCTGTGTAGTTCCCAGCTTTCCTCTCCAACCAATTCTTCTTACTTGGGAAGTCTCAGGGTATCTTAGCTGCTGTCACTCAGAGCTTAGCCACTGGACCTTGTTCCCATGGCGGCTCTGTAATGGGGCAAGTGGTAGATGGGGGGTGGGGGTGACAGACTCCACCTCGCTGCTGGCCCTTGCAGGAACCAGAGCACCGAATACTCCCTTTTTCTCTTGGCTTCCCAGCACAGCAAGCCTTGCGTGGCAAGCCAAGGAGGGAAGGAGAGCCAGTGTGGTGTAGTGGCTAGGGTGGCAGGCTACGACCCTGGGCCACCCAGGTTTGAATCCCCACTCCTGCTATGGGAGCTCGCTGGGTGACCTGGGGCCCATCACAGACTCAGCCTGGCCTACCTCATAGGGCTGTTGTGAGAAAACGGAGGAGGGGAGAGCCATGTCCTAAAGATGCTTTGAGTCCCCACTGTGGGGAGAAAAAAAGCAGGATGTCAATAAATAAATGCAAAAGCACGAAGGGGGCAGCAGGCCTCCGGTGGCACCCCTGGCTGAGCCACCACGGACTCTTCCTCTTAGACCCCACACACACACACACACACTGTGGCTCTGAGTGAGTGAGGTCATTTTGTAAAGCCGCCTGTTCGTGCTGAAGGGACAGCATTTCCCGGCTGACAACTGTTCCCTTCTCCCACCCTGGGTTCTCGAGTCTGTTTTTTCGTACTCACCGGCTGGGAATAAAACACTCTCAGAACCCATCGGAAGTGCTTCAGGTGTGCAAAAAAGCTCAAAAGCTGAAAAGTAAAGAGAATGGGGAACGATCACACTTAGCTTCTCTTTGGTCAGAAAAAAACACAGTTTTGATCCTTGCCATCTTCCCAATTAAAGTCTTATTGCTGTTTAAAGAACGTAAAAGTGCTCGGTTAAAATTTCCTGGCTTGCATTAGCGTGAGCACTTTTTTTTTTTTGGCATTGACTGGCACATGGGGGTGATCTGTGTTTTGCGCTCTGTCCTTCGCAGTCTCTTCTGGATGGAACCTTGAGAGGACTCTTTGTCCGGCTAGAGGGCCTGGCACGGGGAGGAGGCTGCTGGCCACTGCTGCAGCAGCACCCGCTTTGGCTGCAGAAGGCTATGCTGGGGATTATTAGGAAGGGTATTGTAAACAGATCAGCCAATATCATAATGCCGCTATATAAATCAATGGTGCGACCTCATCTGGAATACTGTGTGCAATTCTGGTCACCACACCTTAAAAAGGATATTATAGCTTTGGAAAAAGTGCAGAAAAGGGCAACTCGAATGATAAAAGGGTTGGAACACTTTCCCTATGAGGAAAGGTTAAGGCGCTTAGGGCTCTTTAGCTTGGAGAAACGACGACTGAGGGGTGACATGATTGAGGTTTATAAGATTATGCATGGGAAAGAGCAGGTAGAGAAAGAGGTACTTTTCTCCCTTTCTCACAATACAAGAACCCGTGGGCACTCCATGAAATTGCTGAGCGGTCGGGTTAGAACGGATAAAAGGAAGTACTTCTTCACCCAAAGAGTGATTAACACTTGGAATTCACTGCCACAGGAAGTGGTGGCGGCTACAAGCATGGACGGCTTCAAAAGGGAATTAGATAAGCATATGGAGCAGAGGTCCATCAGTGGCTATTAGCCACAAGGTATAGATAGGGGCTCTGGGGCAAGTGATGCTCTGTCTTCTTGGTGCTTGGGGGGGTCCACAGTGGGAGGGCTTCTAATGTCCTGGCTCCACTGGTGGACCTCCTGATGGCACCTGGTATTTCTGGCCACTGTGGGATACAGAGTGTTGGACTGGATGGGCCTTTGGCCTGATCCAACATTGGCATCTCTTATGTTCTTATGTTCTTATGGCCCCGGGCACTTTTCAATTAAACCAGTCCCCAGCAGCTGGTGCTCGGAAGGACACCTCACTCTGGCTGAGATCCCGTAGAGCAGCTTGTCATCAGCCCGCAGACAGCACTGAGCTGACTGGACCAAAGGGGTCCGTTCAGTCCTTCATTGTCACAGTCACTTGACCAAACATGTTTAACAGTTTACGAAATTAACGACATTTATAGAATAAAACATGATCTCATTAAAACTTAAACCTGGTGGATACGATTTCTGTAGCCTAAGTATTAACATGCAGAATTTGGTTACTGGGTGCGTAATCCTAGGGTTCTCATCACATAAAAGTTAATCAAGCTTCGCTTTTTTTTAGTAAAACCAAGAATCTTATCCAATAATGGAGTAAGAATCTCCTCACTGTGCGATGAGAAGGGGGGGGGGCTTATAATTTGGGTCATTTAGCATGATGCAGGTTGTTTTTATGAATTAATGTCAAAGGATGGGTCAGGACAAGAACATCATTAGAGCCCTGCTGGATCAGGCCAGTAGTCCATCCAGTCCAGCATCCCGACTCACACAGCGACCAACCAGTTCCTCTGGACAGCCAATGACAGGGCACAGAGACTGAGGCCTTCCCCTGATGTTGCCTCCTGACACTGGGATTTACAGGCTTAGTGCCTCTGAACATGGAGGTTCCCCTCAGCCACCGTGGCTCGGAGCCATTGACAGACTTCTCCTCCATGAATCTATCTAATCCCTTTTTAAAATTGTTTATTCCTGTGGCCTTCACTACATATGACATTTGAGGGGCCGTGGCAAAGTGATACAGCACGTGCAGAAAGTCTCAGCATATCCCATTGAAAAGATCTAACAGCGGGTGTTGTGGGGGGAAAGCTTTTCTCTACCCGAGCCCCAGGAGATCAACTTACAGGGTAAGAGGCTGTTTCATATGTGTTGGTCAACATCCTGCTAACTATTGTTATATTTTAATTGCTGCTACATGAGGCTATATTTTAATTTGTTTGTGCCTGCTTTTTCTTGCCTGCTGCCTTAGAACTCCACCAGGTTGGAAATGAGGGGATACACATTCCTGATTTTTAAAAAATAAATAAATAAATAGAAATCACAGGGCACTGCCTGTAGGCACCCAGTCTAAAAGACTCACTGCATGATCCAAATCACGGAGCTGAATCCAAAGCAAGCCCCCCTTTCTCTCAGAAGAGCATTTATGCCTCCAAACTGCTCTGGACATTTGTTTGTCCATGTTGCAAAAGGGAGATGGTGGAGGCTGAGAAAATTGTCTGCAACGGTTGTCTCCCTACCAGTCTTGCTGCCTAGTTCAGCAAAACAGAATCTAGACACACTAATAAGGCAGCTGAGGTTCCTGAGCAAACATAACTAAATGCGGGGGCCCTTTACTGGGAGTCTTACGGACGTCGGTGATGTCTCCAGTTACTCAAGCTTTTTAAAAAGAAAAAAATCAGTGTTTAACAGTTTTGTTAGTTGGGATCAATGTTCCCTCTAAGCTGTGGAGTCTTGTGAGCAGAGATTCTACTTTGTGAGCTGCTGGCATTAAAGTTGTGAGTAAGCGATTTGGCCACTGCATAAATTAGTTTGCTCTGGAGCCATCCTTCCTGAGCTAAGACAAAAATGTGTGAGCCAGAGGCTAAAAAACTGTGAGCTAGCTCACACTGACTCAGCTTAGAGGGAACACTGGTTGGGATGGGGAACAGAGAAATCTCAACTGAAGGAGGAGTGAGACTCCAAGACCTCTGTGTCACCTACTTAACTAGGGAGGAATGAATTTCCCTGGCTCCGTTCCGTCCTCTGATTTACTGCTCCAATCTCTAGATCCTTTTCTATTTTTTAAACATTTTTGCCCAAAAATGTGTCCGGAAGTGTATATTACTTTTCTATCCAATGCAGTGTTCCCTCTAAGCTGAGTTAGTGTGAGCTAGCTCACAGTTTTTATCCTCTGGCTCACATGTTTTTGTCTTAGCTCAGGAAGGAGGGCTCCAGAGCAAGCTAATTTATGTAGTAGCCAAACTGCTCACTCACAACTTTATTGCCAGTAGTTCACAAAGTTGAATTTTTACTCACAAGCCTTGACAGCTTAGAGGGAACATTGATCCAATGTCGTATTTTGTCTGCTGAACAAACACTGAAGTCGCACGTGTCTGTATGAGGGAGGCTTGTTTGGGGATGGAACATGAAGAGAAACATCGACATTCGTTTCTGCTCAGCCAATAGGCAATGGATTGAATCTAGCCAGCCTTCTCGCTCAGTCTCTCACCTGGTCCTCCTTCCTCACTACAGCCCCAGCCCCCCGTGGCTTTTGTCCATGTAGGTCTCATGATCCTCAGCATATCCTTTTCTCTTTTTTGGGTGGTCAAAGGAGACCCCCCCCCTGCCCTTTTCACCAATGGAAAAGGTGGTCAGATCCAACCCATTGCACTGAGAAAATCAAAGCCAGCTTGATAAATACATAACTCAGTTTCTCCTGAGCTGCTTCTCCCTCACATTGCTTCAAGTTCAGGCCTTGGTTTGTAAAAGAATCATAGGAGTTGAAGAACTGGACTGGATATGAAGCACCAGGTTGAGCGGCAGTGGAGGAACAGTCGGGCTGGATCCAGCTGAATGCAAAGTGCATCGGGGAGCCCCCTCTACCGTGAGAAGGGCGGTGAAAGAGAAATACTTCTCTGCAGCCATTGCGCCTGAACATCATCCAGTGATGCTGCTTAGGGCGGGGAAGAGGCTTGTCACATCTGGGCAGAACCCCTAATGTCTCACTGTGTCCAGCTTGCTAAGTGCTTTATAGATAAAACTGCTCACTTTGACTCAGACTCCAGGTTAACAAGAACGATGAACTGTCTGCTTGTCAGATTCATTTGAATACTTTTTAACTATCTGATGATTCTCGGGGAAATGTGGCCTACAGCCTGCTCCCCTGATTCCATGTCGTGCCCGGACAGCCAACGAAGCAGTTCCACTACCTGCAGGCCCTTAAACAGACCTCCTCTTAGTCACGGGTGCCTAGGTGACATCCATTCCTGTAACACGCTTCTTCCTCGTGGGAGACCGTGAGCCCTCCCCCCGGTGTCTGTCATCTCCGGCCGCCATTTTGTCGGCTCTAGCTTGAGAGATCTCCGGAGGGGACGGGCTAAGACAAGGCGGGGAAAAGGACGTTACAGACCTTGTGTTCGCTCCCGCGGTTCTCCCCTTATGTCCAGACGATCTTCCCATATTACAGGTAGGTTTTCAATCAAAGTTTGTGCGATGAGAAGGGGGGCGGGCCTGGATCGGGAGTTTACGGTTCAGGCGTCCATCTTGTTCCGACGCAACGCCACGTCCCCCCACCCTGTAATGTGCTTCTTGAAGACTTTTCAGAAATTTTGCGGCCCAAGTCCCTTCATCGCAACCCTCCCCCACCTTCTGACTGAGCTATAAGAACTCAGGGATCTCCATTCCAACTTGTATCTGACGAAGCTTGTATCCCGAAAATCTGGTTGGTCTCTAAGGCAGTACTGGACTAGCATCCGGCTGATCTACTGCAGATCAACACGGCTACCCTCTGAAACAGAAGCTTCAGCTGGTCCAAAGCACAGCAAGACAGATACTGAGGTGTGCGGTGAACATCACACAAAGCCAGTGGTACTCCAGTTCTACTGTCTCTTCCTGTTTTTCTAAACCCTGTTGAAGCCCTAAATGGCACGGGTCGTTTACCTCAAGTACCTGAAGGGCTGCCGCCTCCGCTCCTATCAGCCTGCCCCGGCACTGAGCTAATCGAATGCTGCTGTCCTGCAGGGGACCAGTGGGTGCTGAAGACAGTCGGGCCTGAACCTTCCATAGGGCTTTTTCAGCCACTCCCCCTGGTTGGTGCAACTGCCTTCCCCAGAGAGTGGGGCTGTCCCACCAAGCCTTCCAAAGGAGCGTGAAAAACATTCAATTTTTGGAAGATATTTGACATAAAATTAGGGACAAGGGCATGGTTTTATCTTATTCCTGCAACTATAAATGTTTTTCATGTGTGTTACTGATTTTTGTAGATTATTATGGCTTTTGTCCCTTGACCATTGGGCTAGGCTGGGAAGATGATTAAAAAGACTTCAAAAACAATCATTTTGTAGGCAGAAAAATAAGAGTACGGAAGAAAATGCAGTGAGGTCTACTTCTATGTACTGAGCTGATAAGCGGACTGATCGTATTTGGTGGAGAAATTCAGCAGCAGAGAATTTTGCAAGCTTAGCACTAAGGGCTTACCTTTAGGATCAGATACAGCAGAGCCAGCAAGATGCCAAGACTCCATCCGAGCGCACTTTCTTGCTCCCTCAAGCCAACAAGATAGCGGAACCAGATGGGTATAGGGACGATTTTACGGTAATACTGGCAGATTTCTTCCAACAGCATATACCAGTAACCCTACAGGGGGGGGGGAAATTCTTCTGGTTATATGCTGAATCCTGAAGATGTTTTCTAGATGCTAAATCCCTCGACTACATAAGCTAGCTCTGTTTCTTGAGCTATCTGCTCTGTGTGTATCTCTGAGTTCTCGGCCGTGAATTCGCTGGTTCCAGACTACAGTCGTCGTGTTGACTCTCTGCCTCCAAAATTAGTGATAAATGGGGGGGGGGGGGGAGGCGTTGAACTCTTCCCAAACATTTAATCTTACTTTCTTGTGGCCTTTTGCGACGGTTCTCAGCTACTCTCCCCTCCCTTGCTACTTCAGCTTCATTCCCCCCCTCTGTTTTAGTGATACCAGCCAAACCAGGATGAAGTAGCAGACAGGATGTCATAACACCAGTTTGGTGTAGTGGTGAAGTGCGCGGACTCTAATCTGGGAAAACCGGGTTTGATTCCCCACTCCTCCACTTGCACCTGCTGGATGACCTTGGGAAAGCCGTAGTTCCAGGACAGCTATTCTTGAAAAAGAGCAGTTTCTCTCAGAGCTCTCTCAGCCCCACTTACCTCACGGGGTGTCTGTCGTGGGGAGGGGAAGGGAAAGGAGATTGTAAGCCACTCTGAGACTCCTCTGGGTAGTGAAGGGCGGGGTATAAATCCAATCTCCTCTTCTTCTATTTAGCCAGCCACATTTGGTTATGGGCTGTCATCACTCAAGATAAATTAACCCCATTTTGAGTGAGGACAACACTGACTACATCAGTCACATGAATAATACTGGGCCAATGAGGAATGGCCAAGTGATGGCAACAACCTCCCAAAAGTCACTGATGGAGACTCCCTTTCGAAAAGTTTCATAAAATATTTTTGGCTGAGTATTCCTACGCCAAAGATGAGGAAGACTCCTTAGCAATGGGAAGACCCAGGGAAATTTTTTTTTTCAGAGGAGTCTCCCCCCCCCCCCCCATATTTCCAGCAGAAGAACTTGAAAATTTGGGGGAGCAATGAAAAATACTCCATTTGTTTTTCTCTTTTGGAATGAGTGAAATACTTACTCACTCCAAATGTGTAGCATGAAAATTTTCATGTAAAACCATCTACACCATTAGAGAATAATTCCTGTGAATACTACAGTAGAAAAGAGCAAGAGTCCAGGAGCACCACAAAGATTAACAGGATCTGTGGCAGGGTAGGAGCTTTCGTGAGCAGTATCTCACAAAGTGAGCTGTGGCAACCCAAGCTGGGGCAACCCAAGCAGGGCCTCTGAAGTTGACTAGAGTGAGCAGGTAGGTTTGTGTGGGAAAAGACAGTTATAAACAATGCATTTAGTGTTAAAGCAGTAAAATAAGTTTAGGGGCCATGGTCCCTCTAAGCTGCGGAGCAAAAATTCTACTTTGTGAGCTGCTGGCATTAAAGCTGTGAGCAAACAGTTTGGCTACTGCATAAATCAGTTTGCTCTAGAGCCATCCTTCCTGAGCTAAGACAAAAATGTGTGAGCCGGAGGCTAAAAAACTGTGAACTAGCTCACACTAACTCAACTTAGAGGGAACACTGCTTAGGGGGTCATAAGAAAGTAAGTACTGCCTAGATTTCAATTTTTTCCCAAAGTTTCCTGGAAGTTCTACATCTGTGGACCCTGTCCAAGGACTTGCCAGCACTAAGGTCTTCTCTGCCCAAACTGTGATGTATTTTAGCATCCCTGCTTTCAAATACACATTTTAAGAGTGTTAACATCTTATGTCTGGCATTAAAAGATTCATTGTCTTACCTTGGCCTTAAATGACATTATTAAACAAGGCAACAAGAGAACGATGCATTTGAAACTCATGAAGAGGAACTTCAGGACAAAGTCTGTGATTCCCACGATCCAAAGTACCTCCCAGAAATTCGTGAAATCCACAGTTGGACTCAAAAAAATCAAGCTTTAAAGAAGAAAAAGGCACCAGAAGTTAAAGGAATGATTTGGTTTATTAAATATTAGCGAACCATTTCACTAAATGTGCATTTTCCTTTTAAGCAGATTACAAACAGTGAAAGTTGATTTATTACTTTCCATCAGTGGGTACTGGGCAGAAGAGATCTCTTGGTAAACCTCATGATTTGTAAGGCCCTCTGCTGCATTCTTTGCATGGAATCCTGTTTTCTGTACAGAACAATGTTTGAGTCCAGTGGCACTTTTAAGACCAACAAAATCTAATTTTGGGCATAAGCTTCCATTTGCACACATGCACACAAAAGCTTACACCCCAGAATTAAACTTTGTTGCTCTTGCCCTGACCTGGATAGCCCAGGCACCCCGATCTCGGAAGATCTCGGAAGCTAAGCAAGTATTTGGATAGGAGGCCAGAGAATAACAGGGCCGGGAGAGGCCAGAGGTAGGTTATCAAGCCACTTCTCTGAACATCCTCCATGCTCCAGTAGGAGTCACCAGAGGTTGCCCTGACTTCCAGGCCCATTGTAATTGTTTTCTTCTCTATGTAGGCAATCCATTTGGATGAGGTGGATTCAGACAGCCAGGGGTCAATTCCTGCAGGAGCGCACAGGAGCGGAGCTCCGGCAGTAAAGAGCCCAGGGGGCGGGCACATGCAACAAGCCCCACCCCCTGCTCCCTCAGTCAGAGCAAGAAGCAGCTAGGTAAGTTGCAGAGCCCCGCCCAGGCCCGCCTTCAGGTACAAGCTCTCCCTCCACTGTGAGGGGAGATCTGTGCATCCCCCCCCCCCAGCTAGCAATCCAAAACAGTCCAGTGGCACCTTTAAGACCAAGTTTTATTCAGGTACAAGCTCTCCCTCCTCTGCGAGGACAGATCTGCACGTCCCCCCCACAATAGCTAGCAATCCAAAACAGTCCAGTGGAGCCTGAGCGGTGGGTGTTGCCTTCTGACACATTTCCGGTGATGTCAGGGTGTGTGACATATGCGAATAAGTTATGCTAATGAGTTATGCTAATGAGCTCCTGCACCTCTTTTTCTACGAAATGACCCCTGCAGACAGCATTTGGTATAAGAAACTCCCACAGTCAGCAAAGTAGTGCACTCGTAACCAGTATTTAATTGATATAAGCCATACTCTTGTTTCTATCATGTTAAGGCCTATTTCTAAACAGAGAGCGGCATATGAGACGCAGCATGGCAGACCCATAATTTTCCTAATGAATTTGGATTGGATTCTTTCAATACCGGTCTCGAGGGCACTTATCCATGTTGGAATACTGTGCAATAGCTGTGGGATCACTTTAGCCTTAAAAACTTTTAAAGCAGCTGATCGAGGCTAAGTTAATCATAGATTTGAGATGGCAAGACCAGGACATGTTATAACTGAAGTGGAGACCTAGATATTAAAAATGCTTAACCTGATCAATTTCTTTTCCGTCAAATGTCCATTTTTGAATTTTACAGGACTTAGTGAATACTAAAATCTTGGATTTCTCATAATTCAGGAGTAATTTATTCTCAAGAAAATAACTAAGACATCTGTTCAACAGATGTCTGAGCCCTACCCTCATGCAAGAGAGTAGTACTGTATCATCCGCATATAGCAGGATAGGTACACGAAGGGTTCCCAATTTAGGAGAATGACAGTCTTCTTCCGCTAAAACGGGGGCCAAATCATTGAGAAATAGATTAAATAAGGAAGGAGCAAGTATGCATCCCTGCTTAACTCCTTTGTTAAAGGGAATTTTCAGAGTTAATTCCCCTGTGGTTGAACATTTGATTTGACAGGTGGTGGAGGTGCGTAGCATTATGATTAATTTGAGAAGTCTCTTTTCCACATCTAGTTGGTACAATTTAGTCCATAATAACTCTCTATCAATTGAGTCGAATGCTCCTTTAAGATCCAAGAAAGTTGCATAAAGTTTGGAGTTTCTAGGTGTAGTGTATTTACCAGCTAGATGCGCTAAGGTAATACAGTGATCTATTGCAGATTTGCCTTTGCAGAACCACAGTTGTTCAGGGCCTAAGACACTCTGCTGAGACATCCAGAAGATTAATTTGGTTAGTAGATGCTTGGTGTGCAATTTGCCTATGATGGAAAGGAGGCTAACTGGCCTATAGTTAGAGGGAATTGTGTAGTCACCTTTCTTGTAAATCGGGACTACGATTGCATTCTGCCAGGTGTCAGGGATAAGTCCTGTTTGATTAATCATGGTAAAGAGGGAAGCAAGAGGTACAACCCACCATTCTGGGTCCATCTTTAAAAGCTCTGGGGGAATCAAATCAGGGCCAGGAGCTTTCCCAGTCTTTAGTTGATTGATTAATTCTCGTCAGATCTCGGAAGCTAAGCAAGTATTTGGATAGGAGGCCAGAGAATACCAGGGCCGGGAGGCCAGAAGTAGTCTATCAAGCCACTTCTCTGAACGTCCTCAATGCTCCAGTAGGAGTCGCCAGAGGTTGCCATGACTTCCAGGCATGGGCACACACACACACACACACATGCAAAAATGCCCCCCCACCCATTTTTTTTGTTGGTCTTAAAGCTGCCACTGGACTCAAACTTTGTTCTGTTGCTTCAAACCAACACAGCTGCCCACCTGAATCTGTTTTCTGTACATTTACCCATTTTGTCATCTTGAAGTCTAGCAGGATCGCTAGATACTTTCAGTGATATCCACGGCCACTCTTCCTGTACGGGGTCCCCCCACCAGGACTGCCATTAACCTGAACACTCTTTACAGAACTCTCAAGTAAAGGAACAGCTCTGTCAGCTAGCACGTCCACATCTAACCACCCCATGCGCTTCAAGGAAACTCTTAAGAGGGAAATACGTGGACTGCCGTCAAACATTGCAGCCCTGTGTTGGGTTCCTTCCTATGCAGCAACTCATTCAAATTGCCTAGACGCTGACATGAGCAAAAGCCCAGGAGTACCTTAAAAACTAACAGAATTTGTGGCAGGGTATGAGCTTTGCGTGACTCATGAAAGCTCCTACCCTGCAACATATTTTGTTAGTCTTTAAGGTGCTACTGGACTCTTGCTCTTTTCTACTGCTACGGACAAACTAACACGGTTGCCCATCTTGATCTAGAAACATATAATCATGATGTCCATTTCATCACCATCACCAGCCACTCATGTGGACTGGGAACAGGGGGAATGCATGTTGTAATGGTGTCAGAATGCAGGGTAAGTTGAGCTATACAAATGGGGGGGGGCATGCATACTGAACACGGGGCTGCCATTTTGAGAGGGAGTCTCATGGTTTTTTTCACAACGTGCTGTTCTTCCGAGTGGAAACTGCTGACGTGATGTTTACTAGGAAGACAGTAAGAGACTGTTGTAATAGAGGGGGGAGGCCAAGGGAAACCAAAATAAGGTTCTTGCAGTCAGAGCAATCTCTTTAAAATATACTGGGACTACAAAGAGTAGGGGAGGGCCTGCAATACAATAGTAGTCTGTACTATTTTAATTTCCCCCCAGGAGTTTCCCAGAGGGATTCAAGACAGTATGCAAAAACCAATCAGAGTTTGATTTTCACATGAGTGGTTTTTCAATACAGTCTTTGGGACAGAAGATCTGCTTGATTCTTTTAAACAATATAATTTTTTCAATTTTTTTTTTAAGCAACATAAGAAAAGACCTGCTGGTTCAGGAACAAGGATCAATACTTGTTTAGATATATCTATCCCACTTTCCTACTCAATGGGGACCAAAGCAACTTACATCGTCTCACACGCACACACACCCTTCCATTTTATCTTAACCACTACCCTGTGATATAGGTCAGGCTGAGAGAGAGACTGGCCCATTGCAGCAAGTTTCTACGGCAGAGGGCAGAGTCAAACCTGATCCTCACCAGACACTCCAAGCACTGTACCCCACCAGCTCAGTCTTGTCAGATGCGGAGGGCGAACCTTTAAAAGTAACAGGTCTTCCCCTCTGTCTGGCTTCCCCAACAACTGGGACATCTGGCGTTTGAGCTCACGGCTTCCATTTATCTACCATGGCTAAAAGCTGTTGATAAATCTGTCATCCACAAATGTGTCCCACTCCCCTTTAAACCCATCTAGGACAGAGGTCAACATCACATCTTGCAGGATGTGATTTGGGCAATGCGGAAAGGTTTCATTTCTTTGTCTGGCCTGCATCCACTGCCTCTGTGGACCTTATCACCATAAGAGAGGGAAGAAAAGTTCTTTCTGCTTACTGGACTGGACCTGACCAGCCTTTCTGTGAGCAAAAGAGTTAGGAGGGGACCCTTTTGACCACCAGAAAGGATATGCTGAGGATCGCGGGGTGCGCACAGACAAAAGCTTTGCATGATGAGGAACTGGGCAAGAGCAAGCAGAAAAACTGGTAAGGTCCAACCTGCTTTCTCCACACTAGGCATAATTTTATAACCGTTGCACGTCACCCTTTAGTGGGCTCCCTCCCTTCTAACCACCACCCTGAAAGATGTTGCTTGTTTTGAAAAGACGCAGAGAGAAGGAAAGTGAAGATGGACAATTCACACTGCAGATAAACCTGCAGTGAATTACCTGTAGTGAAGGGATTGATTGTAGAAGGTATAATACAGAAGGACAGAAGATCCTGTTAGGAACAAGAGTAACCCAGCGCAGTGCAGTCTGGAACACTTTTCCTGCAAGGTAAGATATTTAGAAGGCATTAGTTAATAACCTGCTAGTTTCCCATTTGCAAAGATGAGACCCCAGATTACTACTGTGCTGTTCACTCTCCAAAACCAATTCACTTACAGTTCTGCAGTCTTCAAAGGCTTTAGGAAATGCTCTACCCACTCCACATAATTAGCCCGATTCTGAAGTGGCTTTTTTGATTGTTTAACTTATCTGCTATAAGCCGGCCTTGGCTGGGAGGGCGGGGTAGAAATTTGATAAATAAATAAATAGCAAGATAAAATTTGGCTGCATAAAGACGTTTCAGAAATCAAGGGTGGACTGCCTCTCCTTCCATATTCCTTGTGCAGCAGTGCTGTTTTTCCTGACAGGGCCTCATGGGACTGCCCCCTTTGTCTGCAAGAACTCGTGGGCACTCCATGAAATTGCTGAGCGGTCGGGTTAGAACGGATAAAAGGAAGTCCTTCTTTACCCAAAGAGTGATTAACACTTGGAATTCACTGCCACAGCAAGTGGTGGCGGCTACAAACATGGACAGCTTCAAGAGGGCATTAGATAAGCATATGGAGCAGAGATCCATCAGTGGCTATTAACCACAAGGTATAGATAGGGGCTCTGGGGCAAGTGATGCTCTGTCTTCTTGATGCTTGGGGGGTCAACAGTGGGAGGGCTTCTAGTGTCCTGGCCCCATTGGTGGACCTCCTGATGGCACCTGGTGTTTCTGGCCACTGTGTGATACAGAGTGTTGGACTGGATGGGCCTTTGGCCTGATCCAACATTGGCGTCTCTTATGTTCTTATGTACGGCATGTTCTGGGCTTTCTCCGTGGCTGTGCCCCGTGTGTCCAAGAGGTCATGGACACTCCTGTCCCTCCTGGCTATTAGACAAAGTCATTCTGGAGAACTTTGGGGCAGCCAGTGCCTGGGCAAAGGGGGAAATACCCTACTGGGGGGTGGGGGTTACGTTTTTTAAAAATTTATGTTCTTTTAACATCTTACTGTTTTATCTTTTTTCATATATATTACTACCCACCTTGGGTCCTGAAATGCTTGGGAGAAAAGATAGGTATATACATATTTAAAATAAATAAAGTTGTTTATTACCCTCCAGTAGTCTGATTGCAAACTCTTTTTAATCTAATGGGCAACTGGTCCTCCGATAGTCATACCTGGCCCCCTGGTGACCCATGCAATGATCTTAGAAAACTGTAATAGAGAGAAGTTCTGTATTTTAATATCCACCTCTCTCCTAGATTTTGTAAGTGATCTGTAAACAGGCTTAATGGTGGGTAAATGCTTTCTTTTTTATTTCAGGTATCTACAGACATACCTACAAAACAATTCTAAAAATACCAAGATTATATATATATACACAATATAAATATAACATTAAAAATTTTAAGACTACAAACCAGCATTTTTCCTCTGTATATTTTAACTTTTACCCAAGCTCTTATATCCGTGTCTATATAGTTCTTAAATGATAATAACATAAGGTATCCTATTCCTTTAATCTTCCTAGAGTCTTACATGCACCTTTCCAGGATGGTTATAAATACTAGGTAACTAATTCACAAATACAGATAAGGTTTCCATGAATTCAGAGAAATTTACTCCTGTAGGTAAATGCTTTCCACGAACACTGAAACCCATTCTTGTACTTGTATGCCGTCAGGCTGCAGCCCACTTATGGCAACCCCAGCAAGAGGCTTTCAAGACAAGTGAGAAGCAGAGGTGGTTGGCCACGGCCTTTCTCTGCAGAGCCTTCCTTGATGGTCTCCCATCCAAGTTCCAACCCTGCTTAGCTTCCAAGATCTCATGAGATCCGACCGTACCCCATGGTGCCTTTTCTCCCCATTCTTCTATTTCGCCCCAACTTTATTATGCAGCTGACCCCTCCCAGCCTGGGACCCCTGTCTGAAGAACAAGGAACATTCAGCCAACCTTGATCTAAATTAGAAATTAAATTAATCAACTTTTATGCTTCATTCATCGTTACGGAAAACCACCTCTTCTATTCCGATGTCTCCAGATCTCTGTAATGCTTATTATTTAAAATATTTATCTCCTGCTGCATCTCCTTAGATTCAAGGCAGCTAACAAGAAAACAGTGAACTTCAGAAGCACGCAAACAACACCGGAGTCCATTAACGAGATAAAACAACACACAGGTTAAAGCTTCCCATAACAATCTTATGGGTCATTTGTGTACATAATTTAGATGCTTTCCGTCAAGTTGTGGCTCTTGAAGCAATTAAAACAATGGCAATAAAATTAAAATTTAATTGTAGCAAAATAAATTTGTAAGTAACATATAAATGGCAGGAAGGAAAATATGAAATCAGCTACCGGTTCAACTAAAAGGTCTTAACTAAACAGGGGGGAAAGGTCTTGAAGGTTCAACCAAACTGGAGATGGTCACACATCTCGGTACCACAGGGGGGAAAAAGGCAACAAAAATGATTAAGGGATCGGAGCATCTTGCCTACAAGAAAAGGTGGGGGTTGGGGGGGGGTCACCCTCTAGCAGACCCAAAAAAAGATCACAAGAGAGACCTGCTTTATTTCATACAGACTTGTCTTTGCGCTGCCTAACTGATGGCTTCATATATGGTGCCCTTCCTAGTCCATGTTCAGTTTCTAGGACAGGACAGCAGTTCCAGCAACATGCCAAGGTAGTTATTATAAAGCATGACAGTGACCTCTGGGCTACAGAGCTCACAGCTGTCCAGTTCAGAAAAGATGACTAAGGGAGGATGTGATAGAAATGTATACAATTAAGCACAGTGTGGGCAGAATGCGGGTCTTATTCTCTCTTTGGGAGGCTGAAAGCAACCAAGGCAGGGCAATTAGATTCAAGTTCGGTAGCACCTTAGGGACCAACAAGATTTTTGAAGGTCCGTGTCATAGCGTTATGATGTGCCATCTGATATTGTAAATCTCTGAAATTTTTAAGTTGGTATGTTTTAACTATATTATGTTTTGTTTATTACGTGTTGTGACCCACTCTGAGCCCCACAATAGTGGGGGAGAGTGGGATACAAATAGAAGGAATAGAAATAGAAGGAATAAGCTTTCGAGAGTCAAAGTGCCCTTTGTCAGATGCCAGAATAGGCGGGGCAGTGGATTTTCACATGAAGAAATGGCACAAGGGAAATAATTACCCCCGCACACAAACACACGCACACCCCTACCATGAATAGTTTGGCCTTCAGCTGAGAGGACACCAAGAGTCTATCAGCCTGAAGCCTCATCTGAAGCTCTTACTGGCACAAAACTGTGACGCGTGCTCTTTGCCGTCACTCCCAGCTGGCTGGTGCAAGTGTCTCCTTCCAGCAGTTTTATGCCAACAAGGTGGAACATGGCTTACAAATTCTAGGTAAACATGAATTCTAAATAACAGGAGTTTGCCTGTATTTGATTTCACACCTTTTCAAAATGTTTCTCCATGAAGCCTCCCGTTAGTATTTCAAAAGCCAACGTTTTTTGTTTGGGCGAAGATGCATTTGAGGGGGTTTTTTTGGGGGGAGAATCCCTGTGTCTGCATTTATGAAGAAAATTAACCCAGGGCTCCCCTTTCCTCTCAAGAACTTAATCAACTTCATGGATAAAATAAACGTTAAAAATACTTATTACCTCTTTGGAGAGGTCAATACTTACTCTTAGGAAAACCTGATTTACAATGCTTTTGTTTGCATACATAAAAGTTGTTAGCAGCCCAATTCCCAGAGAAATGCCTATTAGGAAAAAAGGGTCGATTACAAAGCAAAAGAAAAATAAAGAATAAAAACATGCATCAAACTGAATTCTTTAAAAATGTGGCAAAATCAAAATTAAACGGGCAGTAAGACATGCAATAATACCCATAGGGTGTGTTGTAATTATTTAGACAGCAAAACAAAAATAACCCATTATATGCGCATATGTGCTGCGTGACCGTTGACTGCACTCTATCGTCATTAGTGAGAATTCCAACTTACATTTAAAGAATAAAGACCATGTTTCTAGACCTCACTGTTCAAGAAAGATTTTAAACATGTCAAAGTAGTTATCTGCTGAATGCTGAGATTTGAGGGATCCTAGGGCAGCAGTGTTAAGCACACATTGCTGGGAGTAAGCCCCACTGACTAAAATGGGACTTACTTCTGAGTAGACTTCCTTAGGATTGATCCCTAGGAGCATTCCATTAGTTGTGGCCATCATACATAGCTCTCTGCCTCTCTAGGGAATCTGGCCATCATACATAGCTCTCTGCCTCTCTAGGGAATCTGGTCTTTCTTTCCTTGGCCACCAATATTCCACCTCATTTTCCTGTTGCGCTACTGTGCAATGAAGACAGGTGACAAAACTTACAGCCATGTGCCCTAACTACCTGCAGTGAATTCTGCTTTTTGGGTTGTGTGGCTTTGGTCCGCTGTAAACGAAGGGTCCCTCTTTATAGACCAACAAAGGAACAAAAAGGTGGGCCGAAAGTGCTGTAAACGAAGGGTCCCTCTTTATACAACAAAGGAACAAAAAGGTGGGCCGAAAGTCAAATCAAACACTTGTTAGTATTTCCTCAGTGAGGGAATTAAATGAAAACAGAGTGAGAGGAAAATAAATTTAACTTTCTTAGGAGAAGGTAATTGAGAATCAACAACAGGATGCTTTTGCAAACACTGTCATTTCAAAATCTGAGGAGCCTCAGTTCTTTTCTCTGTGGAGTTCTGGATTTCACAGCTCAAAAAGAACAGCAGAAGATGGAAACCAATCAGAGGGTAGTTGTAAGGATAAAATCAAATCCTACAAAGAAACTAGTTTGTTTCACCCAGGGGGAAAAGATAAGGAAGCAGAGGTTATTGAGCTTCAGTTTCAAACTATGTTTGAAAAAAAAGGGGGAAATATATTATCCCTCCCATCAAAGACAGGAAGCACCATGTTTAAACTGGGCTGCATATATAGCACAATTCCAAAGGTATGTAGGTACTGGGCTCAAAATTAAACTTTTTTTGAAAATTTCAACTTTTTTTCAAAAGCACTTTTCTAGCCTTCATGATCACAAAGGTAAATTTGAAAGTGGGAGGGCAATGCCTGTGGAAATCTCAGGGGCCTGAGGGAGGCTCAGTAAGATTGCCAGTGGCTGGGAGACGGCACTGCCGTCAGTTCGCACGACACCTTCCAGTCCCCAAGATAAAAGAACCCTAATCACACAAAATGTTGTTGTTTTTTAATGCAAACTATATGATGCTAATCTGCTCTATAGAGAACCCAGAACAGTTTCTTATTCCTTGGCCTAGGGTGAACAGAGCTGAAGTCAAGTTTGACCTGCTGCTTCCCTTTCAACCTTTATCCTATTGTCCAAAGCACCATGGTTTCTTGTACTGTACCAATGACGTGCTGCAGGAGAAGTTTGACGGACAAGATCAAGATGTATGGGAGGCTCTTGTGTAGCCACTGGAGGAGATATCTGAGCTCCGAGAGAGAGCTGCCGCTGTGTTCCTCCGAATCCCCGCCGCCCTCTTCCGGCCCCCTTGCTTCGCTATGAGAGTGAGAGTGACTATGGATCCCTGAGTGCGGGTGCTGCCTAGAGCCAGCGTTTTCTCCAGCCTCCATCGTAGCAGGGTTTAGCTGGATGTGAACATCCCCTCCGCGCTGGCACGATCCTTCTCCTGGCGGCCTTCCTGCGTGAGCACACTGGGGGGCATCGTTATTTCCTGGGGCACTGTGGCGATTGTTAGAGTGGGCTTGCATGGTGGCAGGTGGATTGTGGGTCACTCCAAATGCCTGGGTTTTGGCATGATGCTTCCTAAAAGAACAAAGAGATGGATTTTAAAGACATAGTTCTGCAGTCAGGGTGTATGCACTCTCTCCTGATGTTTTGTGAGTCTGATGGAGGGCTTTTCCCCATTCTTTTACTCACTGTTAAGTTCCTGTTTCTTCAGGGTTCCCCCCCCCATGTTTTGCTCCCTCTTGTGGTCAATTTGATATCAAACAGCTTTATTTCCAGCTTATCTCCCTGCTGTTTAAATCTGGGAGGGAGATAAACTGGAAATACGGCTGTTTGATATTGAATCGACCACTAGAAGGAGCCAAACACATGTGGATCAGGGGAAACCCCTCAAAGAAACAGGAGCTCTAAAAGCTCATCGGTGCTGTGCTTCATGATGTCCCTATGGTGTTCTCTGGTCTTTGGGGCAGCCAATTGTTGGTCCTCCTCAGGAGACAGACATAAGGATGCCCCTTATATTGAATCTGATTACTGATCCATTCTTCTGACTGGCAGATGCTCTCATGGTCTCAACTGAGGTACTTCCAGTCTTCCAGATATTCTTGACTGCAGATGAAAATTGTGAGAGAAATGGACCTTTTTTTCTGGGTTTCTCCTTAAATGCAGAAATTGTTTCCAGTTCACAGCTGTTCCCTGAGCTGGTCCTGGATTTTTTGGGAGCCTACACAGACAGAGGTTTGTGTATGCAAAATGTGGTTTTCAAGAAAAAAAAATGTCTTAAATTAATGCATCACTGTAGGGTTGAGTCTTTCAAAGGCTTAGGAGATAGATTTTAGTTAAAATGATAGTTAAAATGACATTTATTCATCAAAATGTATATACAGAGTCCTTGCCTAATATTAACGTTCCCAGAATGAGCACAGTAAGTATCTACCATTAAAATCATGCCACAAAGTACACTGAAGTTGCCAGATCACAAGTCTGCTATTAAGGGAATACTTTTTGAGCCAGTTTGGTGTAGTGGTTAAGTGTACTGACTCTAATCTGGGAGAACCAGGTTTGATTCCCCACTCTTCCACTTGCACCTGGCTGGATGACCTTGGGCAAGCCGTAGTTCTGATAAGAGCTGTCCTTGAAAAAGAGCAGTTTCTGTCAGAGCTCTCTCAGCCCCGCCTACCACACAGGGTGTCTGTTGTGGGGAGGGGAAGGGAAAGGAGTCTGTAAGCCGCTCTGAGACACCTTTGGGTAGTGAAGGGCAGGGTATAAATCCAATCTCTTCTCTTCTTCTTCTCTTTTAACTCTCTGATTCGAGTACTCATCATGAGAACCCTCCTGTTATCACTGAATCATTAGCGTTACTTTGGGAATCAAACACTGGGATTTGACCAAGTCTAGACCCGTAAAATCCTAATTAAATGTTCTGTCGTGGGTTAAATCAAGTGTAAAACTTCCACTTGTGCTAGAGCTTTTGTAGAAGCAGAGACGCAAGCCAGGGGGCCTCCCTGGGAAGTGCTCTGCATGCCGAGCAAGTGATTTAGCACTGAACGAGGGCCTCTCCTAAGTATATCACCTGGGAAGGAATAGCCAGAGCTGCTTTAAACCAGAGCATTGAGCCACCCAGTTCAGTACTGCCACCTCTGACTCTGCCGGCAGCTCTCCAGGGTTCCACAAGACCTTCCCAGTTCTACTACCCAAGATCCTTTTCAGCTGGAGATGCTGGGGGTTCAAACTGGGACCTTCTGCATGCAAAGCAGACGGCCTAGCCCCTCAGGTTGTCCAGAGGGGGCATAACCCCTAACCCACCTCACCCCTGGGGGCATAAATTCCACCACCTTTTTGTCCAAGTTCAGGGGCTGTAAGTTCCAAGGAGGCATACCCTTCCATGTTAACCCCCTCTCTCATTTTTCTTTTTAAAGGCACTGAGGACTGCCCTGATCTTCCTTGGCTGAATAGCCGAATGCAATCCGCCTGGAGCAACAAAACCTTTGTGATTAATATCAGTCTCAGGATCTACACACTCCAGTATCTTTGCCAAGAAAACCCCATGGACAGTAACAAAAGGCTAAAAGATATGACGCCGGAAGATGAGCCCCTCAAGTCGGAAGGCGTCCAATATGCTACTGGGGAAGAGCAGAGGGCAAGTACAAGTAACCACAGAAAGAATGAAGCGGCTGGGCCAAAGCCAAAAGCATGCTCAGCTGTGGATGTGTCTGATGGTGAAAAGAAAGTTCGATGTTGCAAAGAACAATACTGCATAGGAACCTGGAATGTAAGATCTATGAATCAAGGTAAGTTGGATGTGGTCAAAAATGAGATAGCAAGACTACTGGAATGCTAAAGTAGGAAGTGAAAAGGTAACTGGAATAACAGACAAGTTTGGCCTTGGAAAGCAAAATGAAGCAGGGCAAAGGTTAACAGAGTTTTGTCAAGAGAACACACTGGTCATAGCGAACACCCTTTTCCAACAACCTAAGAGGCGACTCTACACATGGACATCACCAGATGGGCAACACCAAAATCAGATTGATTGTATCATTTGCAGTCAAAGATGGAGAAGCTCTACCAGTCAGTAAAAACAAGATCTGAAGCTGAGCTGACTGTGACTCAGATCATGAGCTAAATTGCAAAATTTAGGCTCAAACTGAAGAAAGTTGGAAAAACCACTAGGCCATTCAGGTTTGACCTAGATCTCACCCCAATGAATATACAATGGAGGTGAAGAATAGGTTTAAGGGACTAGATTTGATACACAGAGTGCCTGAAGAACTATGGGTGGAGGTTCGTGACATTTTACAGGAGGCAGCAATCAGCACCATCCCAAAGAAAAAGAAATGCAAGAAAGCAAAGTGGCTGTCTGATGAGGCTTTACAAATAGCAGAGAAAAGAAGGAAAGCAAAAGGCAAAGGTGAAAAGGAAAGATTTACCCAACTGAATGCAGATTTTCAGGGAACAGCACAGTAAGGAGGCCTTCCTGAATGAACAATGCAAAGTAATAGAGGAAAGCAGTAGAATGGGAATGGCTAGAGATCTCTTCAAGAAAATTGGAGAAATCAAGGGAACATTCCGTGCAAAGTTGGCCATGATAAAGGACAAAAACAGTAGGGACCTAACAGAAGCAGAAGATTAGGAAAAGATGGCAAGAATACACAGAAAAACTATACAAGAAGGACCTCAATGTCCTTGACAACCACAACGATGTGATCCACTGATCTTGAGCCAGACATCCTGGAGTGCGAATTCAAATGGGCCTTAGAAAGCATTACTAACAACAAAGCTAGTGGAGGTGATGGTATCCCAGCTGAGCTATTCAAAGTCTTAAACGATGATACTGTTAAAGTGTTGCACTCAATATGGCAGCAAATCTGGAAAACGCAACAGTGGCCACAGGGTTGGAACAGATCAGTTTACATTTCAATTCCAAAGAAGGGCAATATCAAGGAATGTTCAAACTATCACACAATTGCACTCATTTCACAATCTAGCAAGGTCATGCCCAAGATCCTACAAGTTAGACTTCAGCAGAGAACTGCCAGAAGTACAAGATGGGTTTTGAAGAGGTAGAAGAACTAGAGATCAAATTGCCAACATTCACTGGATTATGGAGAAAGCAAGGGAGTACCAGAAAAACATCTGCTTCATTGACTACACTAAACCTTTTGATTGTGTGGATCACAACAAACTGTGGCAAGTCCTTAAAGAGTTCTTTAAAGTACCAGACCACCTCACATGTCTCCTGAGAAACCCTATATAAGAGTCAAGAAGCGACAGAACTGGATATGGAACAACTGATTGGTTTAGCATAGGAAAAGGAGTAGGACAAGGATGTATATTGTCACCTTGCTTATTTAATATATATGCAGAGTACATCATGCAAAATGCTGGCCTGGATGAATCACAAGTGGGAATTAAGATTGCTGGGGAAAAGATCAACAACCTCAGATATGAAGATGATACGACTCTAATGGCAGAAAGTGCCATTCCTCAGAGGTGAAAGAGGAGATAACAGAAGTTGGCTTGAAACTCAACAAAAAAAACTAAGATCATGGCATCTGGCCCCATCACTCCTTGGCAAACAGAAGGGGAAGTCGTGGAAGCAGTGACAGACTTCATGTTCCTGGGATCCAAGATCACTGCAGACGGTGACTGCAGCCATGAAATTAAAAGTCTCCTGCTCCTTGGGAGGAAAGCTATGGCAAACCTAGACAGCATAATAAAAAGTAGAGACATCACCCTGCCAACATAAGTCTGTAGGGTCAAAGCAACGGTATTCCCAGTAGTAATGTACGGCTGCGAGAGTTGGACCATAAGGAAGGCTGAGAGCCAAAGAATAGATCCTTTCGAATTATGGTGCTGGAGAAGACTCTTGAGAGTCCCTTGGACTACAAGGAGATAAAATCAGTCCATCCTAAAAGAAATCAACATGGACTGTTCCCTGGAAGGCCAGAAGCTGAAGCTCAAATACTTTGGCCACCAAATGAGAAGGGAGCACTCACTGGATGCTGGGAAAGATAGAAGGTAAAAGAAGAAGGGGGCAGCAAAGGATGAGATGGTTAGACAGTGTTATCGCTGCAATGAACATGAAATTAAGCAAACTCCGGAGGATGGCGGAAGACAGGAGGGCTTGGCGCGCGTGATGTGGTCCATGGGGTCACGAAGAGTCAGACTCGACTGTGCGACTGAACAACAACAACAAAGCAATCGGATAACTCTTAAGGAGGTACAGAGAGCATTTAATGTCCTCTTTTTTTGGTGTCTGTCCTCTTTTGTGCTCTTTTTTAAAAAGTGATGAAAATGTCCTCTTTTTGGGTTGGGAGGTTAGGAATATTGCTAGTTAGCAGCAATCACCATAGCTTCAATTGCAGGGGTATTTAAAATGAGATTTGTCACAGGGATCACTTGTTTCAAGTAGTCAGGAAATACTTGTTTCAAGTAGTCCTTTGGGGGTTTTTTTTGCTTTTCAGAATATGGTCACCTTAACTTAACTTTAAATATGGTTTTATAGTAACTGTTTGGCTTAAGACCTCTGGCCAATGACGCTAATAATAAATGAAAGGAAAGGATTTTGAACATGGTAACCTTTAAATTCCTGCCAACCTAGCAGTTCGAAAGCAAGAAATTGCAAGTAGATAAATAGGGACCACTTCGGTGGGAAGGTCACAGCGTTCCGTGCACCTTGGTGTTGAGTCATGCCGGCCACGTGACCACGGAAACGTCTTCGGACAGCGCTGGCTCTTCGGCTTTGAAACGGAGATGAGCACCGCAACCCTAGAGTCGGACTCGACTGGCTTTCGAGCAAGGGAGACCTTTACCTTTACCTAACCTTTAAATATGGTAACCTTAACTTTACTAGGCCAGGACTTCCATGGCTCGACTGGACAGGGTGGCAGGGTTGCCAATTCCCGGCTGGGACATTCCTGGAGATGTTAAGTTCTGTGGGTTATATGACGCCGAGCGTCCACCCTTCCAAAGCAGCCATTTCCTCGTGGAGGACGGCTTTCGGTACGCCTAGAAAGCAGCCGTAATTCCCGGAGACCTGAGCCCCGGCACCTCCTCAAGTCCCGGGATGTTAAGTTCTGTGGGTTATACGACGCCGAGCGTCCGCCCTTGCAAAGCAGCCACTTCCTCCTGGAGGACGGCTTTTCGGTACGCCTAGAGAGCAGCCGTAATTCCCGGAGACCTGAGCCCCGGCCCCTCCTCAAGTCCCGGAAAGCTGGGGAGGAAGGACGCCACCGCTGCCGCCCCTCTCCTCTTCCTGCTGCCCTCCTTGGCTCGACCCCCCAGCACCCTCCGCGGAGGGCTCCGCAGCAGAGCAACGGGTCCCTCCGAGCGGGCGCAGACACCCCGGGCCTCAAGGCTTGGGGGAGGACTGGAAGCGGCGCGGAGGGGGGGCGCCAACCCTCCTGAGGGGGGGGGGGAAGGGGCCCGGGGCTCCTGGGTTGGCGGCAGCGCTGTCGAGGTGGGCGAGCCTCTTTCCCCCCGACCACCCACCTACCCGCCGCCGCCGCCACCCACCTCTCACAGCGCGGCCGTGGCTTCATGGCGGGCCGCGGCCTCCCGCCACCTCCATCCCCGGCCGCGGGTAGACGAGCAGGCTCCGAAAGGGGGCGAGCGGGCAGGCCAGCGCCGACTACCGGCCTCGCGGAGGAGGAGGCGGGGCTGGGCCGAGGGAGGGCCGCCAGGGGCCGGGCGCCATGGCAACGGGAGGCGAAGCGAGGCCTGCTTGCCTGCCTGGCGCGAGGGGAGAGGGCGGCGGCGGCTGCTCGTCCCGGCTCTGGCTTCGTCTCTTAATCAGTACGCCTTCCTCTCCCTGTTTCATTCTCCCTTGCTTCCCCCCCCCCCCCCGAGAGTTGGACTATAAGGAAGGCCGAGTGCCGAAGAATAGATTCTTTTGAACTATGGTGCTGGAGAAGACTCTTGAGAGTCCCTTGGACTGCAAGAAGATCAAATCAGTCAATCCTAAAAGAAATCAACCCTGACTGTTCCCTGGAAGGCCAGATAATGAAACTGAAGCTCAAATACTTTGGCCACCAAATGAGAAGGGAGCACTCCCTGGAGAAGACCCTGATGCTGGGAAAGATTGAAGGTCAAAGAAGACGGGGACGGCAAAGGATGAGATGGTTAGACGGTGTCATCGATGCAACGAACATGAAATTGAGCCAACTTCAGAAGACGGCGGAAGACAGGAGGGCCTGGCGGGAGATGATCCATGGGGTCGCGAAGAGTCGGACTCGACTGTGCGACTGAACAACAAACTAAGCTGAGTTAGCGTGAGCCGGCTCACAGTTTTTTAGCCTCTGGCTCACACAGGAAGGAGGGCTCCAGGGCAAACTAACTTATGCAGGCGCCAAATCGCTGGCTCACAACGTTAATGCCAGGAGCTCACAAAGTAGAATTTTTGCTCACAAGACTCCACAGCTTAGAGGGAACATTGGTCATATTTGTTCTAACTCCGCCACCCCAAGTTTGAGTCCACAGGCACCTTTAAGAGCGACCAGCAAAGTTTGATTCAAGGGATGAGCCTTCGTTGGTGCTGCTGGAAGAGAAGACTCCTCCTGAGAGTCCCCGGGACGGGCACGGCAAGGAGATCAGATAGGTCGGTCCTCAAAGAAATCTGCCCCGGACTGTTCCCTGGAAGGCCAGATGCTGAAGCCGAAGCTCAGATACTTTGGCCACCCAATGAGCAGGGAGCCCTCGCTGGAGAAGAAGACCCCGAGGCTGGGAAAGACGGAAGGGGAAAGAGGAAGGGGATGGATGGCAGAGGATGCTCCCTCTAAGCTGTGGAATCTTGTGAGCAAAAATTCTACTTTGTGAGCTACAGCCATTAAAGTTGTGAGCGAGCCATTTGGCTGCTGCATACATTAGTTTGCTCTGGAGCCATCCTTCCTAAGCGGAGATCAAAGTGTGTGAGCCGGAGGCTAAAGAACTGTGAGCTAGCTCACACTAACTCAGCTTAGAGGGAACACTGAGCAAAGGATGAGATGGTTAGACAGTGCTGTCGATGCAACGGACATGAAATTAAGCAGACTTTGGAGCATGATGGAAGGCAGAAGGGCCTGGCGTGATGTGGTCCATGGGGTCGCGAAGAGTCAGACTCAACTGTGCGACTGAACAACAACAACAATGAGCATTCATGTGCACGCACGGTCCTTCAGACACATTGAGACCACTTTCCTCAAGCCTTACATATATGGGGGAGGGGGTTAGCTGCCAGGAAGGACTAGTTAGTTAGAGTCAGGATTTCAGTGTTTCTGAAGAAATGTGCAGCCCACGAAAGCTTATGTCCAGAATTAAATGTTGCTGGTCTCAAAGGGGCCACTGGACTCAAGTTTTGTTCTGCTGCTTCAGACTAACACAGCGACCTACCTGAATCTGTCTGAAGAAGTGTTCATGCACACGAAAGCCTATCCCCAGAATTAAACTTTGTTGGGTCTTAAAGGTGCCAGTGGACTCAAACTTTGTTCTGTTGCTTCTAAAGAAGTGTGCCTGCACATGAAATTAAACTTTGTTGGGTCTTAAAGGTGCCACTGGATTCACACTTCGTTCTTTTGCTTCAGACCAATACGGCGACCCCCCCCCGAATCTCCCCCACCCTGTTTCTTTTGCATAGGTTTTAAAATTTAATAACTTTCCCGTTTTTGTTTCTTATTTCTGTTCAATCACTGCGGATTGTTGCCTTCTTTTTATGGTTATTTTATTAGAGTGTGGGTTAATTTTGCTTTAATGTATTAAATGGTCAACGTTTTTATTTTGTGATAGTATGTTTGCATTCTTCGTGTTTGTTTGTTGTATAGCTAACGGTATTTTATCTTTTAGTTGCTGGTGTTTGGTTAATGTGTTTACGACTTCTGTTCCTTTTAAAATCTTATGTCACATTTCTTTGCTGTTTATGACTGTGGTTGCAAAAACAGTAAGGAGTAATAATAATAATAATATCACATTTCACTGTAATAAATTTTACTATATGCAGGGTCCAAATCAGCATTCTGAGCAAGTGGATGTTGATTTTTATTGTGTATGACAGTTTTACTCTAAGTCAAAGACTGAGAATGCTGCATTTTTACAGCACAACAACCTTGCAAAGTAGGTTACCTGTGAGAGTGAGGGAGCTTTTGCCCAAGTAGTAGCGGTCTGACTCTGGGGTTCCTGGCTTATTCTTGCTACAACACCACATTGAATAACTGTCTAATATTACTGCTCTGTTATGATATGGATTATCATACTTTGTTATAGTGCCACTAAAATAAAATATTAGGTGGATACAATTCAATAGAAGTTAGTAGCAAACTGTCAGCTTTAATAGTTGCGGATTACAGCCCTGATAACATCTTATTTGCTCACCACACTTTGCTACCCAACTAGGATAGAGTTAGGTAAGTTCACTAAGACAGAACCTCCCCTTCACCTAGTTCTTGGGATTGTATTTTCAACTCTGTCCTTTCATGGGATTTTCCCCCCTTAGGTGTTCCATAGCAAACGAAGGGACTGCTGTATCCATCTTTTTTAAAAACGTTCCATGAAATGGAAAACCAAGCTGAAGAAAAATTGGAATGCCCAAGAACAGGAGTATGTAAAAATGATCAGGAACTTGGTGCCTCTTGGTTAGATTTCTGCATTCAGGAGACATTATTACCTGGAAAGCCGTGGCATAAGGTATTGGAGCAAGGCCTAACTGTAAAGTATGTTTTTATTTTACCTTCCATGTTCTAACTAGGGGTAGACAACTTTTTTGGCCCAAGTGACCCCCCCCAAAAAAGGCAACATCTGCCAGCTGTTGGTGTGCTGGCAAACAAAATGAGGGAGGGTTGAGGCTTCCTGTACCAAAATTAGAAGAAGAAGAAGAGATTGAATTTATACCCTGCCCTTCACTCGGAGTCTCAGAGCGGCCTATAATCACCTTCCCTTCCTCTCCCCACAACAGACACCTTGTGAGGTAGGTGGGGCTGAGAGATAGCTCTGAGAGAACTGCCCTTGAGAAAACAGCTCTGAGAGAATTGTGACTGACCTAAAGTCACCCAGCTGGCTTCATGTGGAGAAGTGGGGAATCAAATCCGGTTCTCCAGATTAGAGTCTGCTGCTCTTAACCACTACACCAAACTGGCACCTTTCTTTAGAATGCCTACATGCCCCCAGGCATCTTGGCGAAAACATAGAGTTTATAGTCCCACTAGTACTTAAACCCAGAGCTATTATTTTTAACGTGTGCCTGCCTGCCTGATTCTAAGGGCATGGAATATAAACTTTGCTTCTGTCATTGCCTGCTTCTAGTGTCCTGGCCCCACTGCTGGACCTCCTGATGGCACCTGGTATTTTTGGCCACTGTGAGACAGAGTGTTGGACTGGATGGGCCATGGGCCTCATCCAACATTGGCTTCTCTTATGTTCTTAAGATACGCCAGGTGGAAGTCATGCGAACCGCAGGGAAACCTACTCAATAAAGGCAGCATGAAATTGGCTCTTCTAGAAGAGTGCAGGAATGAGGGTTCTACTTGACCAGACAGACTTGTAGACCTGGTAGCACTGCAACGTTTCAGAGAGTTGCCTTGGACTCAGCTGGTGGCCGTGCAGTGAGGGAGATGATGATGGGCTTAAACCGTGCCTGGCGCCTTCTCCTCCGCCACTCTGGTGCCAGTGCAGAAATCTGCCCAGCTAAATCAGATCTGTGTTCTGTCTAGTCCAGCATCCTCTTATACCTAGTGGCTAAACAACCTCTTGAATGCCCTGTTCTGCCCTTTCTCCGGCTCTGCAGTTTTGTTTTGTTTTTTAGGTTCTGTGACTAGGAACATACATAACATTCCTGATATGGTCGCACCCAGGGGTCATTTCGTAGAAAAAGAGGTGCAGGAGCTCATTAGCATAACTCATTAGCATAACCTATTTGCATATGCCACACCCCCTGACATCACCGGAAGTGTGTCAGAAGGCAACACCCACTGCTCAGGCTCCACTGGACTGTTTTGGATTGCTAGCTATGGGGGGGGAGACGTGCAGATCTGTCCTCACAGAGGAGGGAGAGCTTGTACCTGAATAAAATTTAGTCTTAAAGGTGCCTCTGGACTGTTTTGGACCGGGGGGGCTGGGGGAGCTCTGCAACTTACCTGGCTGCTTCTTGCTCTGACTGAGGGCTGCTGGGAGCAGGTGCTTTTTCCCTTCCACTGGGCTTAAACATTCACATGAACTAAACATAGCCTTGTAACTTCCGGAGAATTTTTATTACTCATATCCACCTGCTTGTTAACCATTCCAGAGAACTCCAAAAGGTTTTTCTGAGGTTGGATTTCCTTTTACATCCCATCCCAAGGACGAATGGCAAATAACAATATATTAATCATCGAGTTACATGGGTCTGTTTATTTATGTTATTTATAGTCTATTTTTCCCACAGGGAATCAAGGCAGATTACAAACAGTGAGTCGATACAATCGAAAAATGGGACATTCCACAAACAGTGCATTAGGAATGTAGAAGTCTGAAACCAACCAGAAAGAACTGAAGCATAGCATAAATATTAACATGACGCATTAAGCAGTGCAGTAATTCCATAATAGGATCCTACTTACCGTAAGCAATACCCAGCAGTATAGACAAGTTAATCCCCCTGCCTTATCTTGACCCTATTCCTGCCTACCAAACGCCAAGTTCAATTAAATGATTAGAGGTTGGGAACTGGTCTTTCTTCCTGCATCTTCCCCACAGAGCTGGGCTTGTGGCTGGACTTTCTACATAATGTTGTTCCCAAGAGCCTCCCAGCTTTCGCACAGGCTGTGCTTGCAGAAAGTCCATGCAGTATAGTGCATCTGACGCCATGAGCTAAATGCAACCTGCCCTCAGACTACGTCCCCACAGGGCAGAAAAGAGCTACAGGAGGGCCTTTGTGGTCTATGCCATTTGTGTGATACTCAAGTCGTGATACTCGTATAGGGCTCTTCCTGACCTTTCATGACAGCGTTTTCACACAGACAAGCCATCACAGTCAGGACTTGTGCTAGATTAGCATGGTTTATACGACTGCGTTTTCTTACCGGACAGCTCTGTTTCTCCTCCACCTCTGGGCCTTAAACAAATGGGAAGAGAAGAAGGAACTGCAAGGATGGAGCGGGAGGTGAAGCAGCTGCCCCCAGTTTCAGGCTGTTTGGGGTGGGGCAGACAATTATGTTTTCCTCTCAAGTATTTCCTAGGCTACCTAGCACCTCTGATGCCCTAAGAAGTTACCTGCCCTGCCCTGGATAGCCCAGCCTGCCCTGTTCTTGTCAGATTTTGGAAGCTAAGCAGGGTCAGCCCTGGTTAGTAACTTGGATGGGAGACCACCAAGGAAGTCCTGACACTGCCACCACTCTGGTTTTAAGATCCCTTGAGAAGGCCCAGAGGACCCTCCCAATACCTTCAGACCTCCCTTATTTAGCCAAATAATAGGCGTGAGGACCAGGCAGAGTAAACAACAAATAAGAGGTTTATTTTTACAGGAGGTCAGTCAAATATGTGAAACAAGGTGCAAGAACAAGAGCAATAAGGGGGTGAAGAGAAAAGAAACCAAATGCCCTAACGTGACCAGACTCACAGTCCCTAGTCCACTGTCTCAGATGGGCCTGAGTCTGCTCACCCTTCCTTTTAGCGTGAGGGTCTCTCCCAGCAGCAGCCTTCCCTCTGGCCCTGCTCTCTTGGAAGAAAGAACAGCTCTCCTTCTGTACCAGCTCTTTTGTTATAAGTCCCCTTTCTCTGTGATTGGCTAAAATTGGCACCAAAATCTCTCAGGGGCTTCTGGAAGTTGTAGGCCTGGCCTCCTCCCACTGCTAGTCAGGCTCCTGGGCCTGCTAGGCCTTTACTTGCACAGCCCAGATCATGACAGGTTGCCAGACGTCAGCTGTGACTTGACAACCAAAACAAGAGTTAACTTGCATATGTGCGCCCAGACAGCCCTTACGTTTGTGCTCTCTGCCTTCCTGAAAGGAGTTGAGATCTGTGACTGCCAGGCCAAGAATGTCCTCTGTGGCAGCCCCATCCCTCCCGATGGGCAGAAACAGCAGAACAAGGGCTGCCTTTTCTCTTACTCCGTTCAAATGGTGACGTAAGGCTGTGTAGGTGGGCTTTCCCCCCCAACTGGGTTTCAAGTGTGCTACTGATTCAATATGCCAGTTTCTGACAGGTTTTGGATCTGTCCATTTTTATTGTAAACCCTTTTTGAGCCCCAAGGAAAAGCAGTATAGAAACCGAGTCAATCAGTTTTGCCTGTTGGTCTGGCTCTGGGTTATTGCAGGCAAATGGGTAAAAAATTAAATTGGAAAAACGAGTAACTCTTGTGTGTGTGACGTTGATCATAATTTATGACTCCTTTAGGTTTCCGATAGACTGGAAGCCGCTCTGGCTGCTGAAGTGAAGCACCAGCTCAAGGATTCCACCCGAAGAGAAATAGTTTTCCGTCTCCTCGGCCAGAGTTTTGTCAAAAGATATTTTGGCAGTTGTCCTGGTGGTTCTGATTTGCCAGTGAGTATGCTCCAAGCACAGGTGACCCAGCCTCTGTTAAGGACATTGTGGCAGATTTGTGGGTATTTGGTTGAAAATCAATAGCAGTTGTGAAGTCTGGCTGGATTGGGCCTCGTGTTTTGTTTGTCTCTGTTTTATTTAAATGTTCACAAGTGGAAGTCCTGTGATGCAGATCCACGTGTCGAAGAGGGGCTTTCCTGTAGGCTCTGGCAGGGCTGGAGAAGTGACTTGTGCACTCATGAGGCTTTATGTTCCATAGACAGCAGCATGGATTGTAATGTGTGGTGGACAGACCCAGGGGGTCTATGGAATTTAAAGCCTCATGAGTGCATGAGCCCCTTCTCCAGGCCTGCCAAATGGATCTGTCACTTCATAGGTAATATCAAAGTATGGTTTGGTGCAGTGCGGGATGGAGCCCTCGCTTACTCCATACACCCCCTTTGGTCGCATGCCGGCAAGTCAGTTATAGTGCAGTCCCAAGCAAAGTTGCACCCTTCCGAACCCATTGGTTTCTTTTTTGTTGTTTGTTTCTTCTTTTTTATTTGTATATGTGCATGTGTGTGTGTGTGCACCTGGAAGTCACAGCGACCTCTGGTGACTGACCCCTACTGGGGGCCTGGAGGATATTCAGAGAAGTGGCTGAATCAAGCCTGCCCCTGCCTCCCATCCAAGTACCAGAGTCGACCCTGCTTAGCTTCTGAGATCTGACTATTGGGCTTGCCTGGGCTATCCAGGTTAGGGCCTCAACCCTTTGGTTTCGATACACTTAGAAGGGTGCCACACAGAATCACACAGTTGGCAACTTTCAATTTAGTGCTATGAAGAAGAAGAAGAGATTGGATTTATACCCCGCCCTTCACTACCCAGAGGAGTCTCAGAGCGGCTTACAAACTACTTTCCCTTCCCCTCCCCACAACAGACACCCTGTGAGGTAGGCGGGGCTGAGAGAGCTCTTGACAGAAACTGCTCTTTTTCAAGAACAGCTCTTATCGGAACTACGGCTTGCCCAAGGTCATCCAGCCAGGTGCAAGTGGAGGAATGGGGAATCCAACCTGGTTCTCCCTGATTAGAGTCTGCGCACTTAACCACGACACCAAACTGGCTCTCACTATTTTGTCATTACTGCCAAATGGGCAGCTCAATTGGAAATGCTAAGTGACTTGCACCATCCACTTGGGAGAGAGGGAGAGGAGGGTGTATACAATTAAACAGCTCCTCTCTGTAGTGCAAAACCACACTTTAGCATTAACATTTGAACGAGCTCATGATCTGCCCAGAGAGCTGCAGGTACCAGATAACATATGAGTCGCTTTCTAGAGAAAAAAAGCTCGAAAATCGAGATTCTCAGCATAAAGGGCAGTGAGTTTCAAGTTAACAGCACTTTTTTCATATGCTTAAATATATTAATTTAAAACAACCGTCTGTCCTTAGTCGTTTGGGTGCACAAGTGAGAAAAACAAGCGGGAAGAAGATGCAAAGACCTGGCTACAGGATCAGTGCTTTAAGGCGGCAGAACACATTCACTGTCAGCTCAGCCTTGGTGAGTGCTGACGTCCGACACAAGCGCACGTTGTATTTATCAGCCGTAATTGCCACCCAGCAGAACAGCCCAACCTCAGGCCACAGGGGTACAAACACAGCCTGCTGGCTCACACACTTCCTCCCCTCACACGTGGCACACGATGGAAGGGTTGCTAGTCTGAAAAGCCTCCATTCAATTTGCTGTGACATCCAAAAGCAGGTGCCTGTGCAAATGGGCGTTTGTTTCCTCTCTGCAAATTGGGCTTTCTAGACCTGGTCCTGTGCAAGCTACAGCTGCATATGGAACTCCCTGTTCTCCAGGGGCGTGTCTGCGTGAGCCAGCTTCTCTGCCCTTACGCCCTACTGTTGGATGGAGGCAGTTGCGCATTCATGTCTCTGTCTGTCTAGATGTGCTCTTCTCTGTTGCTAAGGCACAGAGTGAGTTGCAGGATGCTTATTTTCACGTAGTGACTTGCCCGGGGCCATCAGGCGAATATCTTTGCTGAGCAGGGCTTTTTGAGCCTGGCTTGCAACGCTCACTGACCTCCTGTGGTTGATTTTTTCCTCCCATAATGATTTTATTCTGTGTTTAATTAAAAACAAATGGGCAAACGGGATGAAAAATGGAAGGGGAGGAGTCTCTGTGTGAGCCTTGAAGTAATTACAGTTCGAATCAGGAAACGTCCTGCTGCTTCCAAATTGACTCTGCATTGTAGGAAACCTGGGAAAAAATATTGTTCTGCTAGAGAGACATACACCCCCGCTCTCCAAATTAAGCTATTGCAGTCTGTCTCCCCCCCCCCCCTTTCAGTGTTTTGCCTTAGATTAGTTTGCATGTGAAAAAGACATCTGTTTTGCTTCATGTTAATAATATCACTGTTTGAAAAGAAGCCGGGAGGGGGGGGACACTTCCTGAGAAGTTTAATGGGGATCAATTCTGTATTCCTGACACACCAAGAACTCCCCACTTGCATTTGCAGAGAGGTGCAGTTGGACATTTGGGAGCATTTCTGGATCGGAAATTTGTCATCACCCTGAGGAATAAGAAATTCAGGGACAGCTGCAAAAGGACTGGAAGGAGAGAATACAGTAGTTCTATGGAATTCTTCTTTCATGAAAGCCATTTATTTGCAAATGTACAAGCTGAGCACAAGAAAGAAGGCAGAGGTTCTTATGGGACTGTTCCTTTAAGTAGTTCCCCCTCCCCACAAACAGGTGGACCCTTTCTACCCAAGCCTGTACTTTTTATGTTCCGCTGTATTCTGTATTTTGTAATGGCCAATGGCTGAATACAGTAAACCATTGTACACACTGTACCCAAGCCCGTGTTGGCTGCATTCAAAACTGCCAAACTGTTTCTCCCTATCACCTGTTCATGCAGTCGGGGTCCCTTATGAACACTTGCAGCTAGTAGCCTGCAGCCAATAGACAGGCACCTTCTTCTGGTTCCAGAAATGTGCATCAGTCAGCAATCCTTACAAATGTTCTCTTAATCTGACATAGTGCAAGAGGACTTATGTTACAAAACAAACTTTCACTTTCTGTACAATAGATGCAAAAGCGCCCAGGCCGGCTCCCGAAATGGTTCATTTTCTCAATGACATCTACAACGTCGTCGTAGCAGAGACGGAGCTGCTTTTGGCCACCTGCAAAGTCCGGGACAAGGTAGTCCACTCTCCCATGTTGCTGATTGCTTTGATTTGATTGTTTGAGTTCCAGCAACATGAGGGACTTGTATGCTGTGAGGTCCTTCTCGGGTAAGGCTGGGCCACTTGGAGATGGGGCAATAGGCTTGTTTTGCAACCTTACTTACGGGCGACCATGCCAGATCAGGCCAGTGGTTTATCATCCAGCATCCTTTTTCATACTGTGGCCAGTCATATGCCTCTAGGAGACCTACAAGCAGGGCATGGAGTTCAAGGTCTCCCCGTGCTGTCACCCTCAGCCTGTGCTAGCATTCAGTGGGTAACTGCCTCTGAACATGGAAGTTCCCTTTAGTCCTCATGGCCAATAGCCATTGCTGGACCTCTGCTCCATGTATTTGAGCCCCTTTTAAAGCCATCTAAAATAATGACCGTAAATTAACTTTATTTCTCCCCATAAGCAGTAAGTAACAACCACATGCTTCTCTGGGGCCGTTCACTGCTATGAGAGGAACAGAAGGGTGCATTCAAGGGCTCCATTGCAGTAAGGACTAAGCTTGTTCTTTGCCCCTGGTGACATCAGAGAGCCAGTTTGGTGTAGTGGTTAAGAGCGCGGACTCTAATCTGGGAGAGCTGGGTTTGATTCCCCACTCCTCCACTTGCACCTGCTGGCGTGACCTTGGGTCAGTCACAAGTTTGCTCAGAGCTGTTCTGTTAAGGGCAGTCCTCAAAAGAGCTCTCTCAGCCCCACCTGTCTCACAGGCAGTGTTCCCTCTAAACTGAGTTAGCATGAGCCTAACTCACAGTTTTTTAGCCTCTGGCTCACACCTTTTTGTCTTAGCTCAGGAAAGATGGCTCCAGAGAAAACTAATTTATGCAGCAGCCAAATCACCTGCTCACAATTTTAATGCTGGTAGCTCACAAAGTAGAATTTTTGCTCACAGGACTCCATAGCTTAGAGGGAGCATTACTCACAGGGTGTCTGTTGTGGGGAGGGGAAGGAAAAGGAGATTGTAATCTGCTCTGAGACTCTGAGTGAAGGGCAGGGTATAAATCCAATCTCTTCTTCTCTTCTTCTTTGGTCATGGAAGATTCAGCCGGGAGAAGGTGGATATATTGCCCTGAGCTTTTGGGAGGAGGAATGGGATGAAAAAAGAAAAAAGTCTGATAGGTACCTGGAATTCTCAGCACCCTCGCCAGGCTATATTTGCCACGCACTTCATTATTGCAACTTCTGCCTTCATAGGAGAAAAATGCCCAAGATTGTGGAAGTTACTTCCAAGTATCGCAGCTGCCAGTGGCAAGAAACCCTCCACAGCCTTCCACTGTGTTCAAGAGGCCCAAATCTATCGAAAGTAAAGACATCCGTCTGGCCTTATTGAAAACACCAGCTTCTCAAGTAAACAGAGAAGGTACTTGCAGTGTATTCACGAGACTCGGCAGCACATTGGTCTCAGACTTGTGTATCTTGGCTGGAATGCTAGAGTTGGGTTTTTAAATTCTGTCTATTTTTCAAGCTATTCTTCATATGTTTCCTACACTTATGTCCTTCCCCATCCCTGGCTTAGGGTTGTGTTCTTTCTCTTAGATCTGTTGGAGGGTATTAAAACATATTTCTCTAACACAGTTCCCCCCCCCCCAAAAAAAATAAAATAATTCTAAGCACGTTTGCCTCATTTGCACAATTTATCCTGGCCTCTGGGTTTGGCTTTTCTTGTTAAAGAAAAGTGGTTTTGAAACTGTTTATCCTTAGAACCTTATCAACAGTTCCTGACGGGAAGATCAGGCACGTTGAACAACCTGTCCAAAACACGGCTCCTCCGCTGATACTAGTCTTTCGCCTGCTGTGCTCAGCTGCATGGAAGCATTGGGCACATTCTGAGGCACTCTCGGTTTGTGCGGGGTGACAGGGACTTGGCTGGTGCTCTGAGTTTTCTGCCGTAGGAAGCATCACGCTGCAGTGCGCGTACATTCTGCAGCAGGTGTGCCAGAGTTTCTTGGCAGAGAAATTGGCTCGAAACTGCTGACGTCAAGTTTGGGTTACATTAGGGTAGAGTTCTTGTTTGTAATACGGCCTTGGTTGTACTGAGAATAGTCATAATCATAAGAACAGCCCTGTTGGGTCAGACCAGTGGTCCATCTGTCCAGCATCCTGTGTCACACAGTGGCCAACCAGTTCCTCTGGCCAGCCGACAGTGGGGCATAGAGGCCGAGGCCTTTCCCCAAGGTTGCCCCCTGGCTCTGGGATTCAGAGGCTTAGTGCCTCTGAATGTGGAGGTTCCCCTCTGTCACCATGGATAGTAGCCACTGATAGATTTATCTTCCAGTTTGGTGTAGTGTTTAAGTGCGCGAACTCTAATCTGGCAGAACTGGGTTTGATTCCCCACTCCTCCACTTGCACCTGCTGGATGACCTTGGGCAAGTCATAGTTCTGGCACAGCTGTTCTTGAAAAAGAGCCGTTTCTGTCAGAGCTCTCCCAGCCCCACCTACCTCACAGGGTGTCTGTTGTGGGGAGGGGAAGGGAAAGGAGTTTGTAAGCCGCTCTGAGACTCCTTTGGGTAGTGAAGGGTGGGGTATAAATCCAATCTCCTCCTCCTCCTCTTCCTCCTTCTCCTTCTTCCATGAAGCTATCTAATCCCCTTTTAAAGCTGTTTATTCCTGTGGTCATCACTACATCCCCTGGCAGCGAATCCCACATTTTAATCACTCTCTGTGCGAAGCAGCATTTCTTTTGGTGTGGTGTAGTGGTTTTAAAGCGTCAGATGAGGATCTGTGAGCTCCAGGTTCACATTCCCACTCTGCCATGGAAGCTCACTTCGGCCACTCACATGCTCTAAACCTGACCTACCTCACAGAGCTGTTGTGAGGATAAAATGAAGGAGAATTATATAAGCTGCTTTTGGTCCCCATTGGGGAGAAACGCAAGGTATAAATTAAGTAAATGAGTGAAATAGTCATATGGATATGTACTTGTGCCAAACACTCATGCCCAGTTCCCTGTGGGGCTGCCCTCCCGTCACGCTTCCAAGATGTAAATTCTGAGGGGTACACCTAAAAATGCACTACCGTCAATCAGCCTTTTATCAGAACTAACCGATGAAAATGATGATGTTCAAGGTATTAGCTGTCACATACAAATTCCTTCATGGCCTTGGACCCTCATATCTGCAGGATATTCATCTTTCACCCTGTGCACTGCCATGGCAGTTTTATTCATCTGAGCAGGGCCTTCTGAGGGTGGCACCCTGCAAATGGGCAAGATCAACAACTGCCCATAGATGTCCATTCTCTGTAGTGGCCCCCCCTTATGGAATGGCCTGCCTAAAGAGACAGTGTGTGACTGCAATAAAAAAGGCCAACGCTATGCTCGGGATTATTAGGAAGGGTATTGAAAACAGATCCGCCAGTATCATCATGCCCCTGTATAAATCAATGGTGCAACCTCATTTGGACTACTGTGTACAGTTCTGGTCACCACACCTCAAAAAAGATATTATAGCATTGGAAAAAGTACAGAAAAGGGCAACTAGAATGATAAAAGGGTTGGAACACTTTCCCTATGAAGAAAGGTTAAAACGCTTGGGGCTCTTTAGCTTGGAGAAATGACGGCTGAGGGGTGGCATGATCGAGCTTTATAAGATTATGCATGGGATAGAGCAGGTAGGGAAAAAAAAGAAAGAGGTACTTTTCTCCCTTTCTCACAATATAAGAACTCATGGGCACTCCATGAAATTGCTGAGCAGTCCAGTTAGAACGGATAAAAGGAAGTACTTCTTCACCCAAAGAGTGAGTAACACATGGAATTCACTGCCACAGGAGGTGGTGGCGGCTACAAGCACTCACAAATACCTGATTTTGGAAAAGAATGAGTGGAAACATGAAGCATTGTCCAGGATACAAAGAGTCACTTCAGGTGTGCCCGAGGGTCCAGATGGGGTTTTTGACCTATTTCCAACTGTCAGTCAATCACAGTTTATTAGCCAAAGGCCATCTCATTCTCAGCAACAAATCAGATCAGCCATCAAGCAGAGAGACCAACAGGGCAAAAAGAACCATTAAAACATTAAACCATCTTAGGTCCGAACAGGTTGCACAGCAATTACCTACATTTAAAATTTAGTGGATAAATCTATCCTAAAGATATTCTAAATATCCTAATAAATATAATTGTTCAATCAACAACCATTGATATGTACATTAAAATATATCCAAACATTCAATAAATTCTGTCCCACTGTATTATACTTAATATTGTATACATAAATTCAAGTAACCATACATTATTGGATTGTATCAATACTTATCTAAGGTTAGCCATATTTAACCAAGTTCTTCTCCTTTTGATGACCATCCAGCCATATTTGGCCACTTTCAAAGTAATTTCCCTAAAATTTCAAACTGTATTTTGCATACTCTGTGCAAATGTCCAAAATTATTAGCCACGTAGCACAGGAAAGACAGGTGTTTGGGAAATGCATCTTGAGAGCTCCCAAAAATTCACAGAGTCCTTTGGATCCTGGCTTATATTTTGCCATTAGCACCCCCTGCCCCAGGCTGCTCCAGGTCAGAAAAAATGGCGCAAGCAGAGGAGACCACGCTGTGGTCACAGTCTGAATCGGATTTCTGCAGTGTTTGGGAACTTAGTTCCCAGCAGCTGACAGAGTGGAATAAGAGTCAGGTTAGGGGAATGGATACCCGACTTGGCAGGTGTTGTGTACTAGCGGAACCGCACATGTGGTTGGGCCGCCACATGGCCCAACAAACTAGCAAAGCTTTGCTACCAGAGCCAAAAGAGCCCTAGGATCCTAAAACCCGCCAACCGGCGATTAGGGATTCTACAGAGGACGTATAAGGTTGTAACTCTTGTATATAGCCTATCACGGGTGTGGGTGTGAATTTATTTATTTTATTTATTTAACATTCAACTTTATATCCCGCTCGAACCCCCTTGGACATATGGAATGGACATATAAGCAGCCTGCGGGCTAATCTCCTATTGTATCTCCTATTTTCTGAAATCACTAAGTAAAGTATGAGCTGAAAATCACTCTACGATGCGTCAGTCTCAGTACTTTTCAGCAGGAGAAAGCCGCCGTCTGGTTTGGTCTTAAGACCAACAAAACCTCAGACTGCAGAAACTAGAATCACAGAATCACAGAATGACAGAGCTGGAAGGGGCCACACAGGCCATCTAGTCCAACCCCCTGCTCAATGCAGGACCAGCCTAGAGCAGTGATGGCGAACCTTTTAGAGACCGAGTGCCCAAACTGCGACCCAAAACCCACTTATTTATCGCAAAGTGCCGACACGGCAATTTAACCTGAATACTGAGGTTTTACTTTAGAGAAAACAACTCATACATTAATTTAAGATGATCCAAACAAAGTAAGGAAAGCTAGCCCAAATGCTTTCATTTACTTAAAATTATTTGGCAGAGAATTTGACACTTTAATGGTGGTCTGGGCCTGGCTGGGGCGATGGCACGCGTGCCCACAGAGAGGGCTCTGAGTGCCACCTCTGGCACCCGTGCCATAGGTTCGCCACCACTGGCCTAGAGCATCCCTGACAACTGTTTGTCCAGGCGCTGCTTAAAGACTGCTACTGTAGACACCATCACAGGGAACAGGAGAAGAGTGATGGTTGTCCAAGTTTGGCAAACATTTGACAAAAACAGTTTGGGTAACTGTCCAAACTGTCACTGCTGAAGCTAACTAAGCAGGTCCTGATCTGTGCCTAGGTAGCAGACCACCGAATACATGTATGATAAAAGGAATATCGGTGTCAAGCAGTGCTCCCTCTAAGCTGTGGAGTCTTGTGAGCAAGTTGTGAGTGAGCAATTTGGCTGCTGCATAAATTAGTTTGCTCTGGAGCCATCCTTCCTGAGCTGAGACAAAAATGTGTGAGCCAGAGGCTAAAAAATGGTGAGCTAGCTCACACTAACTCAGCTTAGAGGGAACACTGGTGTCAAGTGATGCTCACATATTGACAAATGGCTTGAATTGCTTTACTTCAGTATTCAAAGTTCCCAGTCCGAAATTAATGCTGGTCCTTCAGTTCTTCATTCTTGGTTGATATGAAATTATGGTTCTGTCTCAAATATTTGTAATTCTTTGGAGTGTTGCTGCCATGGGCTTTTTGTTTTAAACTCACAATATTTTTGCTTTCCATTACTGCTTAGAAGTCACTTTGTAAATGTTTGGGTTTCTTACAGGTGCCCACTTGCATATCAGACCTGTGATAGACCCTGCTGTTCTCAGTTGCCCAGAGAGTGACTTGCTGGGGGATTTGCTGTGTGCCATAATTGCACGAGGACCAGAGAATCTGTCGACTGTGTGTGAAAGCCTCAGGGGGAAACTGCTTCCCAAGAGGCTTCGTCAATTTATTTGGATTAATAAGCTCCTGAGGGCAGGCTCTAAAAGTCACAAGGCCGAAACGCTGGCGTAAGTATCCGTAGGACTGGGAGGTGCTGAATGCATCCCTCGCTGTGAGGTTGCTCTTCCAGGGGAGAGATCCACCCTAACAACAGAATGAGTGCCTTACACGCACGGGGTTGCAGGTCTTGATCCCCAGCTCCTCTTGTTCAAAGGAGGTGGCCAGTGTCGGGGAAGAGTTTTCTCTGCCGGAGGCTCCGGAGAGTTGCTGCTCGTCGGGTTAGAAGAAATTGAGCCAAGTTTCGAAGTCTTTCTGCTGCTGCTGCTTTGCCACAGTTACTGAGGACATGGGCTGTCCTCAACCAGGGCCAGGGCTTTTTCAGCGTTGGCCCCCGCTTGGTGGAACGCTCTGCCGGAAGGCATCCGTGCCCTGCGGGAGCTAGTACTTTTCCGCAGGGCATGCAAGGCAGAGATGTTCTCCCAGGACAGTGACGGGGGCAGTATGACATCTGGCAGGCTCACATACTCTCCCCATCCCTCACAACCCCTCCCCAGCCAAGGAGGCTGGGGAGCTGCATTCCCCCCCCCCGCCATCTCGTGTGTGTGTGTGTGTGTGTGTTCAGTTTTATTTACGGATCTGTTTTTAGGTGGTTTTAATGTTGATTTTAACTTAAAGAACTTTGTATGCTATTTTGTTGTAAGCCACCCTGAACCCTCCTTGTAGGGAAGGGTGGATTAGTAAATCCAATTTAATAAATAAAGAAGAAGAGATTGGATTTATACCCCGCCCTTCACTCGGAGTCTCAGAGTGGCTTACAATCACCTTCCCTTCCTCTCCCCATAACAGACACCCTGTGGGCAATGCTCCCTCTAAACTGTGGGGTCTTGTGAGCAAAAATTCTACTTTGTGAGCTACTGACATTCAAGTTGTGAGCGAGCGATTTGGCTGCTGCATAAATTAGTTTGCTCTGGAGCCATCCTTCCTGAGCTGAGACAAAAATGTGTGAGCCGGACGGTAAAAAACTGTGAGCTAGCTCACACTAACTCAGCTTAGAGGGAACACTGCCTGTGAGGTAGGTGGGGCTGAGAGAGCTCTAAGAGAACTGCCCTTGAGAGAACTGTGACTGACCCAAGGTCACCCAGCTGGCCTCATGTGGAGGATGGGGAATCAAACTCAGTTCTCCAGAGTGGCTTACAGACTCCTTTCCCTTCTCCTCCCCACAACAGACACCCTGTGAGGTCGGCGGGGCTGAGAGAGCTCTGACAGAAACTGCTCTTTTCAAGAACAGCTCTGACAGAACTATGGCTTGCCCAAGGTCATCCGGCAGCTGCGAGTGGAGGAGTGGGGAATCAAACCTAACAATTCTGTCCGGTTCAACAGCAAGTAAATCTCCACACACGGTTCTGGGGAAGCGTTATGCTTTATTAGACTACTGGTCTGTTACCATGTCCACAGGTATATTGTTAGGAAATACGATGAGGCGGAAGCATCCCTACATATAGCAGGATGAGGCAAATAGCTAAGCAAATGAAATCCAAGTGCTCGGGTGGGAATTCTCCCGGCGGGAGGCTACATAATAAACGGGAGAGTCTCAGTACTCCATGAGAGCTGAAATATTCACACCAGCAGTGGAATGCAAGCCCTCCCTCCGTCTCAAGGTTAGACAGATAACTCAGTCAGGCAGCACTGGTTCGCATGGTCTCCCTATCACTGTTTACGGCAAGCGGGCAGAGCAGCGAGCAAGCTAGCAAGCATGCGCCATAGCACCAGGGTCACAGAAGGAAGCAATTAAAACATGGCAGCTAGCTGACATCCGGTTCTCCCGGATTAGATTCCGTGCATTTAACCACTACACCAAACTGGCTGCTCTTTATGCAGTGGTACCAGTGGCCAAAGGTAAGTCAGAGGGCAGAAATAACTGTAGATAATGTGATGATAACACAATTCCTGGTACAGTCCTGGTATGCTACCACTTTGTTACCTTTCTATTTGTGCCACTGAAGCCAGGGGGCGTTTGCAAAAAACCCCAAACTACACCCACCCTGTACCCCAGTCCTCCCCATCTTCCATTTATTTGTTGACTTAATTCATTTATTTCCCGTTTTCCCCCCAGCAGGAAACCAGAGTGGCTTACAGCCTTCTCCCTTTCATGCCCCACTGTTTTTCAAACCGCACGTGTCTGCCTTTTCTTCTTGGGGGCTGTGGTCTCCACCTCTCCAGTACAGTAGCACGCATTTCCTTTTAAAAAGGAATAGTGTTGAAAATGTTGTCTCCCCCGCCTCCAGTGCTTTAGGTGAGAATGTGAGGATTCTGCTGTTGCTGGGTAGGGCGTAGCACCAATCTAGCTTTGGGAATAAGAACAGCAGAGGAACCCAGCTCGATCTGACCAAAAGTCCAGAATCTGGTTTCCCTCAGCTATCCGTCTCAGAAGTCCACAAAGAGGCATGAAGGCAATAGCTTTCCCATGCTGCTGCACGCCTCCCCCACACACACTGATGTTCCAAGGTACACTGCTTCGAAAATGGAAGTTCTACTTACCTATTGTGACTTTTGATAGACCTGATTAACTTTTGGTAGACCTGATAGACCCAATTAACATAGCCCCATTTTAAAGTAATCAGAGCTAGCTTCCCTTACCACGTCTTGTGGCAGTAGATTCTATAACCAGTTTGGAGAGCCAGTTTGGTGTAGTGGTTAAGTGCGCGGACTCTAATCTGGGAGAACCGGGTTTGATTCCCCACTCCTCCACTTGCACCTGGCTGGATGACCTTGGACAAGCCATAGTTCTATCAGAGCTGTTCTCTCAAGGACAGTTCTGTCAAGAGCTCTCTCAGCCCCACCGACTTCACAGGGTGTCTGTTGTAGGGGAAGGGAAGGGAAAGGAGTTTGTAAGCCGCTCTGAGACTCCTTTGGGTAGTGAAGGGTGGGGTACAAATCCAATCTATCATGATGATGATGATGTGCTGTGTAAAGAGGTCCTTTCTTCGTGTCTGGTCTGCTCCTGAGGGTAATCAGATGTTAGACACTTAACTGTGGCACCACACTTTAAAAGTCAAAACTAGCCTCAGTGAGATCTAGAGGCACAACCCAGAGTCCTTTTGAGCCCATGCTTAGCTCTTCTTTTTGAAATCTGTGTCACTTGAATGTGTACAGAATGTCGCTGGAATTCTTCATTGTGGCTGCTAGTCGCCATTTTGACTAAATAATTATTTCTGGCTCATCAAAACTTATTTTATGATGATAACACAAGAGCAGACCCCTGCTGGGTTAGGCAATGGTCCCACATCCTCTTTCACTGACCAATCCCCAGAAGAAGGCACAGAGGTCAAAGCCTCTCCTTGTTGTTGCCTTGGAGCAAGTGGCTATTCAGAGGTATACTGCCTCTGAACGGGGTAGATCCACTTAGTCATCGTGGCTAATAGGCATTAGTGGGCCCTTCACGCATGAATTTGTTGACTCCTCTGTTAAACATATATATGGTGTGCTAATCTTCTCAGGTCTACTGAGAGAGAAGCCAGAGTGAGCTTTGGGCGTGCAGTAGCACGGCGGATTGCTGAACTGAAGCTGCGAACTGCCACTTGGTCACCAGTTTCAGGTCTTATTGAAAGTGCGGTTGTGGAGGTAAGTTGGAAGACTACAGCAGGGGTGTCAAACATAAGGCCCGGGGGCCGGAACTGGCCCATCCAGGGTTCTTATGCAGCCCACGAGCAACTAGTGCAAGGGAGGGAACAGGAGACCATTCAGGGGGTGGGCAGAGACACTCCGATTGTGGCTTCTGCGTGGTAGAACAACCTCATCTGCAGCAGTCAAGCAGCAAAGGAGTGTCTGCCCAGTACTACACTGCTGGCTCTCCAGTCTGCCCATACGGGTTTTCCTTTAGACCCCCCTCCCAGCCCATGGGGCCTTGCATTAAGGATACACCAATCTGGAGCTTACCTGCTGCTGTCCTTTATACAGTTTATATCTCCGGTACCTGGCCTTACATTTTATGGCACACATGGCCCGCCCGACAAAGTGATATTTATGTCAGATCCAGCCCTCATTACAAATGAGTTTGACACCATTGCTCTATAGAAAAGCTCTGGGCTCTAGCTCTGGAGAGGCATCCTTGCTCCAGCAGCCTCAGCTTGCCTTGGGGTCATGCAGGGACCAGCAGGGGTACATGGCTCACCTCTGCCCAGTTTTGCTATTGGAAACTGGCTTCCCTGTCTCGGCAATTGGCATTTTAAAAGAGTTCTATGTCATCTTCACCACATCTTTTTGAGCCCTAGGAAATACATGGCCCCTTTAAGCTCCTTGCCACGTGCTCAGTTTCAGTCATGCGAGCTAAACTTGTGTCCTTATTTGAGGTTTTGTTTTTTTAAAATCAAGATGGTGCCTTAGTTCGGGCTTTGGTTCCATTGATGATTTATGTGGTCCTGATGAAGACTGAGGAAACTCCTGCCACTCCAGAATAGGTTGACCACTGGTATCTTCTTGAACTTTTGTTACAAAGGATTTTCATACCTTCTTGTACCAATTGGTGTCAGACCCCTGGAGAAATCAGTTCCCAACAACAGTCTTTCAGAAGAATAGAAAGTTTATCGAGACATTGATATGATCCAGACTCTTAACATTTCTGTGTTAGAACTGGGGAAAAGCACGCGAAGCAAGCAATTATACCTAAATCAAGCAGGACCCGAATGACCCGGGGCCAATCACACCTCAGCTAGAGACCCGCCAAATTAACGGTCCATAGTTCCCAGGGGAAAGATGATGCCAGGCTTGACTGGGACTCAAGGTTATGTGTCTGGGCTGACTAAAATAACTGGAAGCAACAGTGAAGCAGCCAAAAGCAAAAGTAGACATTCTTCTCACTCCCCTACGTCCCCATGGCAACCAAGCCCAAGAAAGTGGGCAAGGTTGACATTTGGGGACTTTACCACACTTGTGAAACAAGTTGCATTGAGACAACAGCACTATACTTTATCGTTGCAGTGTGTTGTCTTTACAGTTGTTATGTACTGGTTTCAACAATCTGAACTTACATCGAACTGTTACACGGCGTTTGTTGCATTGGATTACTGATCACCTGGCAGCCACCCTCAACTTGGCCGCTGTCCTTCCAAAAGGGTCATGGCAAAGTCGGCTTCAAAAAGATTGCAGGAAAGACGGGGGAAACCTGTGGAGGGCACAAAACAGAGGCAAGCTGGGAAGAAGAAACAGTCCTGTAAAAAGGCCCTGGTCCAGCCCCTAAAAGGAAGGGAGAAAGAGCCAGCCGGCTTCCCAGTCTGTTCTGTGCTGGGTGTCGCTCGGTTGGGTACTGTCTTGACCGGGTATGGCTGGATACGTCTGGCCACTGGGCTGGCAGGGCCTGCAAGGAGGGCGAACCATTGTTCCACAAGGGGAATTTCCAGGGGCTATAACAGCCAGTCCACCCCTCGCGCACCACAGTGCCATGGGGAAGCGGGGGGACGGGGACCCTGCTTTTCAGTGGCATCCAGGCCGTGGCACGCGACCCATGTGGAAAACCCCTCAACGTTTTTTGATTAATCACTGAGCATTTTTTAAAATAGTTGGTTTTAATGCAAGTGCCTGTTTTTTGTTTACTACCTTTCTAGTCCACCTTTATTGCTGAGACTCAAACTGGATTATGCAAACGAAGCACAACAGGGACAGCCTAAGACATCCAACCAAAAGCAGAATAAAACTGTATTGCAGAACTGCAGAGTAAAGCGCCACAAACAGTAGAGTGCTTAGAACAGAACAATAACAGCCAACAAGCAATCCAACAAAGCTGGAGTGCGAGAGCAGAGAACAATTCAATAGATTAATGTAATGTATGAATTGAAAAAAGCAGTGAAAATTGCCTGTTTCACAGAAAGTAACTACAGTTTTATTCTCTACTAGCCTGATACCCGTGCTTCGCTACTGCATTTAACTTCCGTAAATCCAGTTATAATACTGTTGATGTAAAGTTTGAAATGTAATATTTGTAATATTTGTAGGAATTCTAATGGAGAAGATTGTAGTGTAAAAAATGAAGTGAGACATACGTACTTTTTTTCTCTACTGAAGGACCCCTCTGTAGACTGCTGGGGCAGGCTCCCACGTGGCTTTAAGCACCCTGCAACCGCTGCTGCACCTGACAGACAACCGACTGTTAGGTGCAGGAGGTGGGGGGAGTGTGTTGGAAGCCATCAGAGAGGCTGGGCCAGCAGCATCGCTAAGGTGATCCTGCTGTGACTGCATCTTTGATGGATTAAAGTACCCTGGTCCTGCTCCTACACCTGACAGACACTCAGCAAACCTCCCCAGTGGCTGTAAGCATCCCACCTCCTCTCCTACACCTGACAGGCAGCTGCCTGTCCAGTGTAGGAGGGTGAGGGGGGAGGAGTATTAGAAGCCACTGTGGAGGCAGGGCTGGCAGGAACACTAAGGTGTTACTGCTGGGGCAGGCTCTGTTGTAGCTTTAAGCACCCTGCAACTGCTGCTGCACCTGACAGACAACTGCCTGTCAGGTGTAGGAGGGGGGAGCATGTTTGAAGCCATAGGGAGGCTGGGCCAGCAGCTTTACTTCACCTCACAGGCGGTTGGCCACTCCTGATTTCCTCAACTGTCATTAGCTCTCTGTAGTCCCCTGTAGCTGGTGTGTTTTTTAAAACCTCAGAACACTGAGCTCTGCAGCTGACCAATCAGAGAGTGGGGGTGCAAGGAGGCAGCAGCCTGGCAGTCACAAAGGAATCAGTGGGGAGCACATTTTACCCCTTTTGACCCACTCAGGGGTCAGATTTCTAAAATTCCCTAATTA